>NC_140987.1:310497578-310527578 GCF_052327205.1 Somniosus microcephalus
AGATTGGGAGAAGGGGAACTGCAACGAGATCTGTGTGTCCTTGTGCACCAGTTGCTGAAGTTAAGCATGCAGGTGCAGCAGGCGGTTAAGAAGGCAAATGGTATGTTGGCCTTCATAGCGAGAGGCTTCGAGTACAGGAACAAAGATGTCTTGCTGCAGTTGTATAGGGTCTTGGTGAGACCACATCTTGTGTAGTGTGTGCAGCTTTGGTCACCTTATCTGAGGGAGGATGTTCTTGTCATGGAAGGAGTGCAGTGACGATTCACCAGACTGATACCTGGGATGGCAGGAATGACGGATGAGGAGAGATTGGGTCGATTGGGCTTATATTCGCTGTAGTTTAGAAGAATGAGAGGGGATCTAATTTAAACTTATAAAATTCTAACATGACTAGACATACTAGATGCAGGAAGGATTTGCCCGATGGCCGGGGAGTCCAGAACCAGGGGTAACAATCTAAGGATAAGGGGTAAGCCATTTAGGACAGATGAGGAGGAACTTTTTCACCCAGAGAGTGGGGAACCTGTGGAATTATCTACCGCAGAAGGCAGTGGAGGCCAATTCATTAAAGATATTCAAGAAGGAGTTAGATATATTTATTAAGGCTAAAGGGGTCAATGGATATGGGGAGAAGGTAAGGAGAGCGTACTGAATTTGTATGAGCAGGCATGATCTCATTGAATGTCGCAGCAGGCTCGAGGGGACGGATGGCCTACTCCTGCTCCTATCTCCTATGTTTCAATGTGTCTAACCCGTGCTATACCTGCCCTGGGACTGTTTGATGGGACAGCGTATAGCGAGATTAAATCTGTATGTCAACGTGCTGTACATGCCCTGGGAGTGTTTGTAGGAACAGTGTAGAGGAATCTTTACTCTGTATCTAACCAATGCTCTACTGGCCCAGGGAGTGTTCGATGAGACAGTGTAGAGGCATATTTACTCTGTCTATCCCGTGCTCTACCTGCCCTGGAAGTGTTTGATGGAGCACTCTAGAGGGAGCTTTAATCTGTATGTAACCCGTGCTCTATCTGCCCTGGGAGTGTTTGATGGGATAGTGCAGTCTGTGTGGGGCTCAGTACCACACTGGGGGGGGGGAGATGGGATCCTCCTGCTCTGTGTGGGGCTCAGTACCACACCGGATGGGGGGAGATGGGATCCTCCTGCTCTGTGTGGGGCTCAGTACCACACCGGGTGGGGGGAGATGTGATCCTCCTGTTCTGTGTGGGGCTCAGTACCACACTGGGGGGGGGGAGATGGGATCCTCCTGCTCTTTGTGGGGCTCAGTACCACACCAGGTGGGGGGATCTGGGATCCTCCTGTTCTGTGTGGGGCTCAGTACCACACCGGGTGGGGGGAGATGGGATCCTCCTGCTCTGTGTGGGGCTCAGTACCACACCGGATGGGACGGGGGATCTGGGATCCTCCTGCTCTGTGTGGGGCTCAGTACCACACCGGGTGGGGGGAGATGGGATCCTCCTGCTCTGTGTGGGGCTCAGTACCACACCGGATGGGACGGGGGATCTGGGATCCTCCTGCTCTATGTGGGGCTCAGTACCACACCGGGTGGGGGGGATCTGGGATGGGATCCTCCTGCTCTGTGTGGGGCTCAGTACCACACCGGGTGGGGGGCGATGGGATCCTCCTGTTCTGTGTGGGGCTCAGTACCACACCGGGTGGGGGGAGATGGGATCCTCCTGCTCTATGTGGGGCTCAGTACCACACCCGGTGGGGGGGAGATGGGATCCTCCCGCTCTGTGTGGGGCTCGGTACCACACCGGGTGGGGGGAGATGGGATCCTCCTGTTCTGTGTGGGGCTCAGTACCACACCGGGTGGGGGGAGATGGGATCCTCCTGCTCTTTGTGGGGCTCAGTACCACACCGGGTGGGGGGAGATGGGATCCTCCCGCTCTGTGTGGGGCTCAGTACCACACCGGGTGGGTGGTGATGGGATGCTCCTGTTCTGTGTGGGGCTCAGTACCACACCGGGTGGGGGGAGATGGGATCCTCCTGCTCGATGTGGGGCTCAGTACCACACCGGGTGGGGGGAGATGGGATCTTCCTGCTCTGTGTGGGGCTCAGTACCACACCGGGTGGGGGGAGATGGGATCCTCCTGTTCTGTGTGGGGCTCAGTACCACACCGGGTGGGGGGAGATGGGATCCTCCTGCTCAATGTGGGGCTAAGTACCACACCGGGTGGGGGGAGATGGGATCCTCCTGCTCTATGTGGGGCTCAGTACCACACCGGGTGTGGCGAGATGGGATCCTCCTGCTCTATGTGGGGCTCAGTACCACACCGGGTGGGGGGAGATGGGATCTCCTGTTCTGTGTGGGGCTCAGTACCACACCGGGTGGGGGGAGATGGGATCCTCCTGCTCTGTGTGGGGCTCAGTACCACACCGGATGGGACGGGGGATCTGGGATCCTCCTGCTCTGTGTGGGGCTCAGTACCACACCGGGTGGGTGGTGATGGGATCCTCCTGCTCTGTGTGGGGCTCAGTACCACACCGGGTGGGGGGAGATGGGATCCTCCTGCTCTGTGTGGGGCTCAGTACCACACCGGGTGGGACGGGGGATCTGGGATCCTCCTGCTCTACGTGGGGCTCAGTACCACACCGGGTGGGGGGCAATGGGATACTCCTGTTCTGTGTGGGGCTCAGTACCACACCGGGTGGGGGCAGATGGGACCCTCCTGCTCTATGTGGGGCTCAGTACCACACCCGGTGGGGGGAGATGGGATCCTCCCGCTCTGTGTGGGGCTCAGTACCACGCCGGGTGGGGGGAGATGGGATCCTCCTGCTCTGTGTGGGGCTCAGTACCACACCGGGTAGGGGGAGATGGGATCCTCCTGCTCTGTGTGGGGCTCAGTACCACACCGGGTGGGGGGAGATGGGATCCTCCTGTTCTGTGTGGGGCTCAGTACCACACCGGGTGGGGGGAGATGGGATCCTCCTGTTCTGTGTGGGGCTCAGTACCACACCGGGTGGGGGGAGATGGGATCCTCCTGCTCTATGTGGGGCTCAGTACCACACCGGGTGCGGGGAGATGTGATCCTCCTGTTCTGTGTGGGGCTCAGTACCACACTGGGGGGGGGAGATGGGATCCTCCTGCTCTTTGTGGGGCTCAGTACCACACCAGGTGGGGGGATCTGGGATCCTCCTGTTCTGTGTGGGGCTCAGTACCACACCGGGTGGGGGGAGATGGGATCCTCCTGCTCTGTGTGGGGCTCAGTACCACACCAGGTGGGGGGATCTGGGATCCTCCTGTTCTGTGTGGGGCTCAGTACCACACCGGGTGGGGGGAGATGGGATCCTCCTGCTCTGTGTGGGGCTCAGTACCACACCGGATGGGACGGGGGATCTGGGATCCTCCTGCTCTATGTGGGGCTCAGTACCACACCGGGTGGGGGGATCTGGGATCCTCCTGCTCTGTGTGGGGCTCAGTACCACACCGGGTGGGGGGAGATGGGATCCTCCTGCTCTATGTGGGGCTCAGTACCACACCCGGTGGGGGGAGATGGGTTCCTCCCGCTCTGTGTGGGGCTCGGTACCACACCGGGTGGGGGGAGATGGGATCCTCCTGTTCTGTGTGGGGCTCAGTACCACACCGGGTGGGGGGAGATGGGATCCTCCTGCTCTATGTGGGGCTCAGTACCACACCGGGTGGGGGGAGATGGGATCCTCCCGCTCTGTGTGGGGCTCAGTACCACACCGGGTGGGTGGTGATGGGATGCTCCTGTTCTGTGTGGGGCTCAGTACCACACCGGGTGGGGGGAGATGGGATCCTCCTGCTCTATGTGGGGCTCAGTACCACACCGGGTGGGGGGAGATCGGATCTTCCTGCTCTGTGTCGGGCTCAGTACCACACCGGGTGGGGGGAGATCGGATCCTCCTGCTCTGTGTGGGGCTCAGTACCACACCGGGTGGGGGGTGATGGGATCCTCCTGCTCTATGTGGGGCTCAGTACCACACCGGGTGGGGGGAGATGAGATCCTCCTGCTCTGTGTCGGGCTCAGTACCACACCGGGTGGGGGGAGATGGGATCCTCCTGCTCTATGTGGGGCTCAGTACCAGACCAGGTGGGGGGAGATGGGATCCTCCTGTTCTGTGTGGGGCTCAGTACCACACCGGGTGGGGGGTGATGGGATCCTCCTGTTCTATGTGGGGCTCAGTACCACACCGGGTGGGGGGAGATGGGATCCTCCTGCTCTGTGTGGGGCTCAGTACCACACCGGATGGGACGGGGGATCTGGGATCCTCCTGCTCTATGTGGGGCTCAGTACCACACCGGGTGGGGGGAGATGGGATCCTCCTGTTCTGTGTGGGGCTCAGTACCACACCGGGTGGGGGGAGATGGGATCCTCCTGCTCTGTGTGGGGCTCAGTACCACACCAGGTGGGGGGGAGATGGGATCGTCCTGTTCTGTGTGGGGCTCAGTACCACACCGGGTGGGTGGTGATGGGATCCTCCTGCTCTTTGTGGGGCTCAGTACCACACCGGGTGGGGGGAGATGTGATCCTCCTGTTCTGTGTGGGGCTCAGTACCACACTGGTGGGGGGGGAGATGGGATCCTCCTGCTCTTTGTGGGGCTCAGTACCACACCAGGTGGGGGGATCTGGGATCCTCCTGTTCTGTGTGGGGCTCAGTACCACACCGGGTGGGGGGAGATGGGATCCCCCTGCTCTGTGTGGGGCTCAGTACCACACCGGATGGGACGGGGGTTCTGGGATCCTCCTGCTCTGTGTGGGGCTCAGTACCACACCGGGTGGGGGGGAGATGGGATCCTCCTGCTCTATGTGGGGCTCAGTACCACACCGGATGGGACGGGGGATCTGGGATCCTCCTGCTCTATGTGGGGCTCAGTACCACACCGGGTGGGGGGATCTGGGATCCTCCTGCTCTGTGTGGGGCTCAGTACCACAACGGGTGGGGGGAGATGGGATCCTCCTGTTCTGTGTGGTGCTCAGTACCACACCGGGTGGGGGGAGATGGGATCCTCCTGCTCTATGTGGGGCTCAGTACCACACCGGGTGGGGGGAGATGGGATCCTCCTGCTCTGTGTGGGGCTCAGTACCACACCGGGTGGGGGGAGATGGGATCCTCCTGCTCTGTGTGGGGCTCAGTACCACACCGGGTGGGGGGAGATGGGATCCTCCTGCTCGATGTGGGGCTCAGTACCACACCGGGTGGGGGGATCTGGGAACCTGCTGCTCTGTGTGGGGCTCAGTACCACGCCAGGTGGGGGGAGATGGGATCCTCCTGCTCTGTGTGGGGCTCAGTACCACACCGGGTGGGGGGAGATGGGATCCTCCTGTTCTGTGTGGGGCTCAGTACCACACCGGGTGGGGGGAGATGGGATCCTCCAGTTCTGTGTGGGGCTCAGTACCACACCGGGTGGGGGGAGATGGGATCCTCCTGTTCTGTGTGGGGCTCAGTACCACACCGGGTGGGGGGAGATGGGATCCTCCCGCTCTATGCGGGGCTCAGTACCACACCGGGTGGGCGGAGATGGGATCTCCTGTTCTGTGTGGGGCTCAGTACCACACCGGGTGGGCGGAGATGGGATCTCCTGCTCTGTGTGGGGCTCAGTACCACACCGGATGGGACGGGGGATCTGGGATCCTCCTGCTCTATGTGGGGCTCAGTACCACACCGGGTGGGGGGATCTGGGATCCTCCTGCTCTGTGTGGGGCTCAGTACCACACCGGGTGGGGGGAGATGGGACCCTCCTGCTCTATGTGGGGCTCAGGACCACACCGGGTGGGGGGAGATGGGATCCTCCTGCTCTGTGTCGGGCTCAGTACCACACCGGGTGGGGGGAGATGGGATCCTCCTGCTCTATGTGGGGCTCAGTACCAGACCAGGTGGGGGGAGATGGGATCCTCCTGTTCTATGTGGGGCTCAGTACCACACCGGGTGGGGGGAGATGGGATCCTCCTGCTCTGTGTGGGGCTCAGTACCACACCGGATGGGACGGGGGATCTGGGATCCTCCTGCTCTATGTGGGGCTCAGTACCACACCGGGTGGGGGGAGATGGGATCCTCCTGTTCTGTGTGGGGCTCAGTACCACACCGGGTGGGGGGAGATGGGATCCTCCTGCTCTGTGTGGGGCTCAGTACCACACCAGGTGGGGGGGAGATGGGATCGTCCTGTTCTGTGTGGGGCTCAGTACCACACCGGGTGGGTGGTGATGGGATCCTCCTGCTCTTTGTGGGGCTCAGTACCACACCGGGTGGGGGGAGATGTGATCCTCCTGTTCTGTGTGGGGCTCAGTACCACACTGGTGGGGGGGGAGATGGGATCCTCCTGCTCTTTGTGGGGCTCAGTACCACACCAGGTGGGGGGATCTGGGATCCTCCTGTTCTGTGTGGGGCTCAGTACCACACCGGGTGGGGGGAGATGGGATCCCCCTGCTCTGTGTGGGGCTCAGTACCACACCGGATGGGACGGGGGTTCTGGGATCCTCCTGCTCTGTGTGGGGCTCAGTACCACACCGGGTGGGGGGGAGATGGGATCCTCCTGCTCTATGTGGGGCTCAGTACCACACCGGATGGGACGGGGGATCTGGGATCCTCCTGCTCTATGTGGGGCTCAGTACCACACCGGGTGGGGGGATCTGGGATCCTCCTGCTCTGTGTGGGGCTCAGTACCACAACGGGTGGGGGGAGATGGGATCCTCCTGTTCTGTGTGGTGCTCAGTACCACACCGGGTGGGGGGAGATGGGATCCTCCTGCTCTATGTGGGGCTCAGTACCACACCGGGTGGGGGGAGATGGGATCCTCCTGCTCTGTGTGGGGCTCAGTACCACACCGGGTGGGGGGAGATGGGATCCTCCTGCTCTGTGTGGGGCTCAGTACCACACCGGGTGGGGGGAGATGGGATCCTCCTGCTCGATGTGGGGCTCAGTACCACACCGGGTGGGGGGATCTGGGAACCTGCTGCTCTGTGTGGGGCTCAGTACCACGCCAGGTGGGGGGAGATGGGATCCTCCTGCTCTGTGTGGGGCTCAGTACCACACCGGGTGGGGGGAGATGGGATCCTCCTGTTCTGTGTGGGGCTCAGTACCACACCGGGTGGGGGGAGATGGGATCCTCCAGTTCTGTGTGGGGCTCAGTACCACACCGGGTGGGGGGAGATGGGATCCTCCTGTTCTGTGTGGGGCTCAGTACCACACCGGGTGGGGGGAGATGGGATCCTCCCGCTCTATGCGGGGCTCAGTACCACACCGGGTGGGCGGAGATGGGATCTCCTGTTCTGTGTGGGGCTCAGTACCACACCGGGTGGGCGGAGATGGGATCTCCTGCTCTGTGTGGGGCTCAGTACCACACCGGATGGGACGGGGGATCTGGGATCCTCCTGCTCTATGTGGGGCTCAGTACCACACCGGGTGGGGGGATCTGGGATCCTCCTGCTCTGTGTGGGGCTCAGTACCACACCGGGTGGGGGGAGATGGGACCCTCCTGCTCTATGTGGGGCTCAGGACCACACCGGGTGGGGGGAGATGGGATCCTCCTGCTCTGTGTGGGGCTCAGTACCACACCGGGTGGGGGGAGATGGTATCCTCCTGCTCCGAGTGGGGCTCAGTACCACACCGGGTGTGGCGAGATGGGATCCTCGCGCTCTGTGTGGGGCTCAGTACCACACCGGTTGGGGGGAGGTGGGATCCTCCTGCTCTGTGTGGGGCTCAGTACCACACCGGGTAGGGGGAGATGGGATCCTCCTGCTCTGTGTGGGGCTCAGTACCACACCGGGTGGGACGGGGGATCTGGGATCCTCCTGCTCTATGTGGGGCTCAGTACCACACCGGGTGGGGGGAGATGGGATCCTCCTGCTCTATGTGGGGCTCAGTACCACACCGGGTGGGGGGAGATGGGATCCTCCTGTTCTGTGTCGGGCACAGTACCACGCCAGGTGGGGGGAGATGGGATCCTCCTGTTCTGTGTGGGGCTCAGTACCACACCGGGTGAGGGGAGATGGGATTGTCCTGTTCTGTGTGGGGCTCAGTACCACACCGGGTGGGGGGAGATGGGATCCTCCCGCTCTGTGTGGGGCTCAGTACCACACCGGATGGGACGGGAGATCGGATCCTCCTGCTCTGTGTGGGGCTCAGTACCACACCGGGTGGGGGGAGATGGGATCCTCCTGTTCTGTGTGGGGCTCAGTACCACACCGGGTGGGCGGAGATGGGATCTCCTGTTCTGTGTGGGGCTCAGTACCACACCGGGTGGGGGGAGATGGGATCCTCCTGCTCTGTGTGGGGCTCAGTACCACACCGGGTGGGGGGAGATGGGATCTCCTGTTCTGTGTGGGGCTCAGTACCACACCGGGTGGCGGGGAGATGGGATCCTCCTGCTCTGTGTGGGGCTCAGTACCACACCGGGTGGCGGGGAGATGGGATCCTCCTGCTCTATGTGGGGCTCAGTACCACATCGGATGGGACGGGGATCTGGGATCCTCCTGCTCTATGTGGGGCTCAGTACCACACCGGGTGGGGGGATCTGGGATCCTCCTGCTCTGTGTGGGGCTCAGTACCACACCGGGTGGGGGGAGATGGGATCCTCCTGCTCTGTGTGGGGCTCAGTACCACACCGGGTGGGGGGAGATGGTATCCTCCTGCTCCGAGTGGGGCTCAGTACCACACCGGGTGGGGGGAGATGGAATCCTCCTGCTCTGCGTGGGGCTCAGTACCACACCGGGTGGGGGGAGATGGGATCCTCCTGTTCTGTGTGGGGCTCAGTACCACACCGGGTGGGGGGAGATGGGATCGTCCTGTTCTGTGTGGGGCTCAGTACCACACCGGGTGGGGGGAGATGGGATCGTCCTGTTCTGTGTGGGGCTCAGTACCACACCGGGTGGGGGGAGGTGGGATCCTCCTGCTCGTTGTGGGGCTCAGTACCACACCGGGTGGGGGGAGGTGGGATCCTCCTGCTCTGTGTGGGGCTCAGTACCACACCAGGTGGGGGGAGATGGGATCCTCCTGTTCTGTGTGGGGCTCAATACCACGCCGGGTGGGGGGAGATGGGATCCTCCTGTTCTGTGTGGGGCTCAGTACCACACCGGGTGGGGGGAGATGGGATCCTCCTGTTCTGTGTGGGGCTCAGTACCACACCGGGTGGGGGGAGATGGGATCCTCCTGTTCTGTGTGGGGCTCAGTACCACACCTGGTGGGGGGAGATCGGATCCTCCTGCTCTGTGTGGGGCTCAGTACCACACCGGGTGGGGGGTGATGGGATCCTCCTGCTCTATGTGGGGCTCAGTACCACACCGGGTGGGGGGAGATGAGATCCTCCTGCTCTGTGTGGGGCTCAGTACCACACCGGGTGGGGGGAGATGGGATCCTCCTGCTCTATGTGGGGCTCAGTACCACACCAGGTGGGGGGAGATGGGATCCTCCTGTTCTGTGTGGGGCTCAGTACCACACCGGGTGGGGGGTGATGGGATCCTCCTGTTCTATGTGGGGCTCAGTACCACACCGGGTGGGGGGAGATGGGATCCTCCTGCTCTGTGTGGGGCTCAGTACCACACCGGATGGGACGGGGGATCTGGGATCCTCCTGCTCTATGTGGGGCTCAGTACCACACCGGGTGGGGGGATCTGGGATCCTCCTGCTCTGCGTGGGGCTCAGTACCACACCGGGTGGGGGGAGATGGGATCCTCCTGTTCTGTGTGGGGCTCAGTACCACACCGGGTGGGGGGAGATGGGATCCTCCTGCTCTGTGTGGGGCTCAGTACCACACCGGGTGGGGGGGAGATGGGATCGTCCTGTTCTGTGTGGGGCTCAGTACCACACTGGGGGGGGGAGATGGGATCCTCCTGCTCTTTGTGGGGCTCAGTACCACACCAGGTGGGGGGATCTGGGATCCTCCTGTTCTGTGTGGGGCTCAGTACCACACCGGGTGGGGGGAGATGGGATCCTCCTGCTCTGTGTGGGGCTCAGTACCACACCGGATGGGACGGGGGATCTGGGATCCTCCTGCTCTATGTGGGGCTCAGTACCACACCGGGTGGGGGGAGATGGGATCCTCCTGCTCTGTGTGGGGCTCAGTACCACACCGGATGGGACGGGGGATCTGGGATCCTCCTGCTCTATGTGGGGCTCAGTACCACACCGGGTGGGGGGATCTGGGATCCTCCTGCTCTGTGTGGGGCTCAGTACCACACCGGGTGGGGGGAGATGGGATCCTCCTGCTCTGTGTGGGGCTCAGTACCACACCGGGTGGGGGGAGATGGGATCCTCCTGCTCTATGTGGGGCTCAGTACCACACCGGGTGGGGGGAGATGGGATCCTCCTGCTCTATGTGGGGCTCAGTACCACACCCGGTGGGGGGAGATGGGATCCTCCCGCTCTGTGTGGGGCTCGGTACCACACCGGGTGGGGGGAGATGGGATCCTCCTGCTCTTTGTGGGGCTCAGTACCACACCGGGTGGGGGGAGATGGGATCCTCCCGCTCTGTGTGGGGCTCAGTACCACACCGGGTGGGTGGTGATGGGATGCTCCTGTTCTGTGTGGGGCTCAGTACCACACCGGGTGGGGGGAGATGGGATCCTCCTGCTCGATGTGGGGCTCAGTACCACACCGGGTGGGGGGAGATGGGATCTTCCTGCTCTGTGTGGGGCTCAGTACCACACCGGGTGGGGGGAGATGGGATCCTCCTGTTCTGTGTGGGGCTCAGTACCACACCGGGTGGGGGGAGATGGGATCCTCCTGTTCTGTGTGGGGCTCAGTACCACACCGGGTGGGGGGAGATGGGATCCTCCTGCTCAATGTGGGGCTAAGTACCACACCGGGTGGGGGGAGATGGGATCCTCCTGCTCTATGTGGGGCTCAGTACCACACCGGGTGTGGCGAGATGGGATCCTCCTGCTCTATGTGGGGCTCAGTACCACACCGGGTGGGGGGAGATGGGATCTCCTGTTCTGTGTGGGGCTCAGTACCACACCGGGTGGGGGGAGATGGGATCCTCCTGCTCTGTGTGGGGCTCAGTACCACACCGGATGGGACGGGGGATCTGGGATCCTCCTGCTCTGTGTGGGGCTCAGTACCACACCGGGTGGGGGGAGATGGGATCCTCCTGCTCTGTGTGGGGCTCAGTACCACACCGGGTGGGACGGGGGATCTGGGATCCTCCTGCTCTACGTGGGGCTCAGTACCACACCGGGTGGGGGGCAATGGGATACTCCTGTTCTGTGTGGGGCTCAGTACCACACCGGGTGGGGGCAGATGGGACCCTCCTGCTCTATGTGGGGCTCAGTACCACACCCGGTGGGGGGAGATGGGATCCTCCCGCTCTGTGTGGGGCTCAGTACCACGCCGGGTGGGGGGAGATGGGATCCTCCTGCTCTGTGTGGGGCTCAGTACCACACCGGGTAGGGGGAGATGGGATCCTCCTGCTCTGTGTGGGGCTCAGTACCACACCGGGTGGGGGGAGATGGGATCCTCCTGTTCTGTGTGGGGCTCAGTACCACACCGGGTGGGGGGAGATGGGATCCTCCTGTTCTGTGTGGGGCTCAGTACCACACCGGGTGGGGGGAGATGGGATCCTCCTGCTCTATGTGGGGCTCAGTACCACACCGGGTGCGGGGAGATGTGATCCTCCTGTTCTGTGTGGGGCTCAGTACCACACTGGGGGGGGGAGATGGGATCCTCCTGCTCTTTGTGGGGCTCAGTACCACACCAGGTGGGGGGATCTGGGATCCTCCTGTTCTGTGTGGGGCTCAGTACCACACCGGGTGGGGGGAGATGGGATCCTCCTGCTCTGTGTGGGGCTCAGTACCACACCGGATGGGACGGGGGATCTGGGATCCTCCTGCTCTGTGTGGGGCTCAGTACCACACCGGGTGGGGGGAGATGGGATCCTCCTGCTCTGTGTGGGGCTCAGTACCACACCGGATGGGACGGGGGATCTGGGATCCTCCTGCTCTATGTGGGGCTCAGTACCACACCGGGTGGGGGGATCTGGGATCCTCCTGCTCTGTGTGGGGCTCAGTACCACACCGGGTGGGGGGCGATGGGATCCTCCTGTTCTGTGTGGGGCTCAGTACCACACCGGGTGGGGGGAGATGGGATCCTCCTGCTCTATGTGGGGCTCAGTACCACACCCGGTGGGGGGAGATGGGTTCCTCCCGCTCTGTGTGGGGCTCGGTACCACACCCGGTGGGGGGAGATGGGATCCTCCTGCTCTATGTGGGGCTCAGTACCACACCGGGTGGGGGGAGATGGGATCCTCCTGCTCTATGTGGGGCTCAGTACCACACCCGGTGGGGGGAGATGGGATCCTCCTGCTCTATGTGGGGCTCAGTACCACACCGGGTGGGGGGAGATGGGATCCTCCCGCTCTGTGTGGGGCTCAGTACCACACCGGGTGGGTGGTGATGGGATGCTCCTGTTCTGTGTGGGGCTCAGTACCACACCGGGTGGGGGGAGATGGGATCTTCCTGCTCTGTGTGGGGCTCAGTACCACACCGGGTGGGGGGAGATGGGATCCTCCTGTTCTGTGTGGGGCTCAGTACCACACCGGGTGGGGGGAGATGGGATCCTCCTGTTCTGTGTGGGGCTCAGTACCACACCGGGTGGGGGGAGATGGGATCCTCCTGCTCTATGTGGGGCTCAGTACCACACCGGGTGGGGGGAGATGGGATCCTTGTGCTCTATGTGGGGCTCAGTACCACACCGGGTGGGGGGAGATGGGATCCTCCCGCTCTGTGTGGGGCTCAGTACCACACCGGGTGGGTGGTGATGGGATGCTCCTGTTCTGTGTGGGGCTCAGTACCACACCGGGTGGGGGGAGATGGGATCTTCCTGCTCTGTGTGGGGCTCAGTACCACACCGGGTGGGGGGAGATGGGATCCTCCTGATCTGTGTGGGGCTCAGTACCACACCGGGTGGGGGGAGATGGGAACCTCCTGTTCTGTGTGGGGCTCAGTACCACACCGGGTGGGGGGAGATGGGATCCTCCTGTTCTGTGTGGGGCTCAGTACCACACCGGGTGGGGGGAGATGGGATCCTCCTGCTCTATGTGGGGCTCAGTACCACACCGGGTGTGGCGAGATGGGATCCTCCTGCTCTATGTGGGGCTCAGTACCACACCGGGTGGGGGGAGATGGGATCTCCTGTTCTGTGTGGGGCTCAGTACCACACCGGGTGGGGGGAGATGGGATCCTCCTGCTCTGTGTGGGGCTCAGTACCACACCGGGTGGGGGGAGATGGGATCCTCCTGCTCTGTGTGGGGCTCAGTACCACACCGGATGGGACGGGGGATCTGGGATCCTCCTGCTCTACGTGGGGCTCAGTACCACACCGGGTGGGGGGCGATGGGATCCTCCTGTTCTGTGTGGGGCTCAGTACCACACCCGGTGGGGGGAGATGGGATCCTCCCGCTCTGTGTGGGGCTCAGTACCACACCGGGTGGGGGGAGATGGGATCGTCCTGTTCTGTGTGGGGCTCAGTACCACACCGGGTGGGGGGAGGTGGGATCCTCCTGCTCTGTGTGGGGCTCAGTACCACACCGGGTGGGGGGAGATGGGATCCTCCTGTTCTGTGTGGGGCTCAGTACCACACCGGGTGGGGGGAGATGGGATCCTCCTGTTCTGTGTGGGGCTCAGTACCACACCGGGTGGGGGGAGATGGGATCCTCCTGCTCTATATGGGGCTCAGTACCACACCGGGTGGGGGGAGATGGGATCCTCCTGTTCTGTGTGGGGCTCAGTACCACACCGGGTGGGGGGAGATGGGATCCTCCTGCTCTGTGTGGGGCTCAGTACCACACCGGGTGGGGGGAGATGGGATCCTCCTGCTCTGTGTGGGGCTCAGTACCACACCGGGTGGGGGGAGATGGGATCCTCCTGCTCTGTGTGGGGCTCAGTACCACACCGGGTGGGACGGGGGATCTGGGATCCTCCTGCTCTGTGTGGGGCTCAGTTCCACACCGGGTGGGGGGAGATGGGATCCTCCTGCTCTGTGTGGGGCTCAGTACCACACCGGGTGGGGGGAGATGGGATCCTCCTGCTCTGTGTGGGGCTCAGTACCACACCGGGTGGGACGGGGGATCTGGGATCCTCCTGCTCTGTGTGGGGCTCAGTACCACACCGGGTGGGGGGAGATGGGATCCTCCTGTTCTGTGTCGGGCTCAGTACCACGCCAGGTGGGGGGAGATGGGATCCTCCTGTTCTGTGTGGGGCTCAGTACCACACCGGGTGGGGGGAGATGGGATCTCCCGCTCTGTGTGGGGCTCAGTACCGCACCGGGTGGGGGGAGATGGGATCGTCCTGTTCTGTGTGGGGCTCAGTACCACACCGGGTGTGGGGAGGTGGGATCCTCCTGCTCTCTGTGGGGCTCAGTACCACACCGGGTGGGGGGAGATGGGATCCTCCTGCTCGTTGTGGGGCTCAGTACCACACCGGGTGGGGGGAGATGGGATCCTCCTGCTCTGTGTGGGGCTCAGTACCACACCGGCTGGGGGGGGATGGGATCCTCCTGTTCTGTGTGGGGCTCAGTACCACACCGGGTGGGGGGAGATGGGATCCTCCTGTTCTGTGTGGGGCTCAGTACCACACCGGATGGGACGGGGGATCTGGGATCCTCCTGCTCTGTGTGTGGCTCAGTACCACACCAAGTGGGGGGAGATGGGATCCTCCTGCTCTATGTGGGGCTCAGTACCACACCAGGTGGGGGGAGATGGGATCCTCCTGTTCGGTGTGGGGCTCAGTACCACACCGGGTGGGGGGTGATGGGATCTTCCTGTTCTGTGTGGGGCTCAGTACCACACCGGGTGGGGGGAGGCGGGATCCTCCTGCTCTGTGTGGGGCTCAGTACCACACCGGGTGGGGGGAGATGGGATCCTCCTGTTCTGTGTGGGGCTCAGTACCACACCGGGTGGGGGGAGATGGGATCCTCCTGCTCTGTGTGGGGCTCAGTACCACACCGGGTGGGGGAAATGGGATCCTCCTGTTCTGTGTGGGGCTCAGTACCACACCGGGTGGGGGGAGACGGGATCCTCCTGTTCTGTGTGGGGCTCAGTACCACACCGGGTGGGGGGAGATAGGATCCTCCTGCTCTATGTGGGGCTCAGTACCACACCGGGTGGGGGGAGATGGGATCCTCCTGCTCGATGTGGGTCTCAGTACCACACCGGGTGGGGGGAGATGGGATCCTCCTGTTCTGTGTGGGGCTCAGTACCACACCGGGTGGGGGGAGATGGGATCTCCTGTTCTGTGTGGGGCTCAGTACCACACCGGGTGGGGGGAGATGGGATCCTCCCGCTCTGTGTGGGGCTCATTACCACACCGGGTGGGACGGGGGATCTGGGATCCTCCTGCTCTATGTGGGGCTCAGTACCACACCCGGTGGGGGGAGATGGGATCCTCCTGCTCTGTGTGGGGCTCAGTACCACACCGGGTGGGGGCAGATGGTATCCTCCTGCTCCGAGTGGGGCTCAGTACCACACAGGGTGGGGGGAGATGGGATCCTCCCGCTCAGTTTGAGCCTCAGTACCACACCGGGTGGGACGGGAGATCTGGGAACCTCCTGCTCTCTGTGGGGCTCAGTACCACACGGGTGGGGGGAGATGGAATCCTCCTGTTCTGTGTGGGGCTCAGTACCACACCGGGTGGGGGGAGATGGAATCTTCCTGTTCTGTGTGGGGCTCAGTACCAAAGTAGGTGGGGGGAGATGGGATCCTCCTGTTCTGTGTGGGGCTCAGTACCACACCGGGTGAGGGGAGATGGGATCCTCCTGCTCTATGTGGGGCTCAGTACCACACCGGGTGGGGGGTGATGGGATCCTCCTGTTCTGTGTGGGGCTCAGTACCACACCGGGTGGGGGGAGATGGGATCTCCTGTTCTGTGTGGGGCTCAGTACCACACCGGGTGGGGGGAGATGGGATCCTCCTGCTCTGTGTGGGGCTCAGTACCACACCGGGTGGGGGGAGATGGGATCCTCCTGCTCGTTGTGGGGCTCAGTACCACACCGGGTGGGGGGAGATGGGATCCTCCTGCTCTGTGTGGGGCTCAGTACCACACCGGGTGGGGGGAGATGGGATCCTCCTGTTCTGTGTGGGGCTCAATACCACGCCGGGTGGGGGGAGATGGGATCCTCCTGTTCTGTGTGGGGCTCAGTACCACACCGGGTGGGGGGAGATGGGATCCTCCTGTTCTGTGTGGGGCTCAGTACCACACCGGGTGGGGGGAGATGGGATCCTCCTGCTATGTGTGGGGCTCAGTACCACACCGGGTGGGGGGAGATGGGATCCTCCTTTTCTGTGTGGGGCTCAGTACCACATCTGGTGGGGGGAGATGGGATCCTCCTGCTCTGTGTGGGGCTCAGTACCACACCGGGTGGGGGGAGATGGGATCCTCCTGTTCGGTGTGGGGCTCAGTACCACACCGGGTGGGGGGAGATGGGATCCTCCTGCTCTGTGTGGGCCTCAATACCACGCCGGGTGGGGGGAGAGGTGATCCTCCTGTTCTGTGTGGGGCTCAGTACCACACCGGGTGGGGGGCGATGGGATCCTCCTGTTCTGTGTGGGGCTCAGTACCACACCGGGTGGGGGGAGATGGGACCCTCCTGCTCTATGTGGGGCTCAGTACCACACCAGGTGGGGGGAGATGGGATCCTCCTGCTCTGTGTGGGCCTCAATACCACGCCGGGTGGGGGGAGAGGTGATCCTCCTGTTCTGTGTGGGGCTCAGTACCACACCGGGTGGGGGGCGATGGGATCCTCCTGCTCTATGTGGGGCTCAGTACCACACCGGGTGGGGGGAGATGGGATCCTCCTGCTCGATGTGGGGCTCAGTACCACACCGGGTGGGGGGAGATGGGATCTTCCTGCTCTGTGTGGGGCTCAGTACCACACCGGGTGGGGGGAGATGGGATCCTCCTGTTCTGTGTGGGGCTCAGTACCACACCGGGTGGGGGGAGATGGGATCCTCCTGTTCTGTGTGGGGCTCAGTACCACACCGGGTGGGGGGAGATGGGATCCTCCTGTTCTGTGTGGGGCTCAGTACCACATCGGGTGGGGGGAGATGGGATCCTCCTGCTCTATGTGGGGCTAAGTACCACACCGGGTCGGAGGAGATGGGATCCTCCTGCTCTATGTGGGGCTCAGTACCACACCGGGTGTGGCGAGATGGGATCCTCCTGCTCTATGTGGGGCTCAGTACCACACCGGGTGGGGGAGATGGGATCCTCCTGTTCTGTGTGGGGCTCAGTACCACACCGGGTGGGGGAGATGGGATCCTCCTGTTCTATGTGGGGCTCAGTACCACACCGGGTGGGGGGAGATGGGATCCTCCCGCTCTGTGTGGGGCTCAGTACCACACCGGGTGGGGGAGATGGGATCCTCCTGCTCTGTGTGGGGCTCAGTACCACACCGGATGGGACGGGGGATCTGGGATCCTCCTGCTCTGTGTGGGGCTCAGTACCACACCGGGTGGGGGGAGATGGGATCCTCCTGCTCTGTGTGGGGCTCAGTACCACACCGGGTGGGGGGAGATGGGATCCTCCTGCTCTGTGTGGGGCTCAGTACACCGGATGGGACGGGGGATCTGGGATCCTCCTGCTCTACGTGGGGCTCAGTACCACACCGGGTGGGGGGCGATGGGATCCTCCTGTTCTGTGTGGGGCTCAGTACCACACCCGGTGGGGGGAGATGGGATCCTCCCGCTCTGTGTGGGGCTCAGTACCACACCGGGTGGGGCGAGATGGGATCCTCCCGCTCTGTGTGGGGCTCAGTACCACACCGGGTGGGGGGAGATGGGATCCTCCTGTTCTGTGTGGGGCTCAGTACCACACCGGGTGGGGGGAGATGGGATCCTCCTGTTCTGTGTGGGGCTCAGTACCACACCGGGTGGGGGGAGATGGGATCCTCCTGCTCTATGTGGGGCTCAGTACCACACCGGGTGGGGGGAGATGGGATCCTCCTGTTCTGTGTGGGGCTCAGTACCACACCGGGTGGGGGGAGATGGGATCCTCCTGTTCTGTGTGGGGCTCAGTACCACACCGGGTGGGGGGAGATGGGATCCTCCTGCTCTGTGTGGGGCTCAGTACCACACCGGGTGGGGGGAGATGGGATCCTCCTGCTCTGTGTGGGGCTCAGTACCACACCGGGTGGGGGGAGATGGGATCCTCCTGCTCTGTGTGGGGCTCAGTACCACACCGGGTGGGGGGAGATGGGATCCTCCTGCTCTGTGTGGGGCTCAGTACCACACCAGGTGGGGGGAGATGGGATCCTCCTGCTCTGTGTGGGGCTCAGTACCACACCGGGTGGGACGGGGGATCTGGGATCCTCCTGCTCTGTGTGGGGCTCAGTACCACACCGGGTGGGGGGAGATGGGATCCTCCTGTTCTGTGTCGGGCTCAGTACCACGCCAGGTGGGGGGAGATGGGATCCTCCTGTTCTGTGTGGGGCTCAGTACCACACCGGGTGGGGGGAGATGGGATCTCCCGCTCTGTGTGGGGCTCAGTACCGCACCGGGTGGGGGGAGATGGGATCCTCCTGCTCTCTGTGGGGCTCAGTACCACACCGGGTGGGGGGAGATGGGATCCTCCTGCTCGTTGTGGGGCTCAGTACCACACCGGGTGGGGGGAGATGGGATCCTCCTGCTCTGTGTGGGGCTCAGTACCACACCGGCTGGGGGGGGATGGGATCCTCCTGTTCTGTGTGGGGCTCAGTACCACACCGGGTGGGGGGAGATGGGATCCTCCTGTTCTGTGTGGGGCTCAGTACCACACCGGATGGGACGGGGGATCTGGGATCCTCCTGCTCTGTGTGTGGCTCAGTACCACACCAGGTGGGGGGAGATGGGATCCTCCTGCTCTATGTGGGGCTCAGTACCACACCAGGTGGGGGGAGATGGGATCCTCCTGTTCGGTGTGGGGCTCAGTACCACACCGGGTGGGGGGAGATGGGATCCTCCTGCTCTATGTGGGGCTCAGTACCACACCGGGTGGGGGGAGATGAGATCCTCCTGCTCTGTGTGGGGCTCAGTACCACACCGGGTGGGGGGAGATGGGATCCTCCTGCTCTGTGTGGGGCTCAGTACCACACCGGGTGGGGGGTGATGGGATCTTCCTGTTCTGTGTGGGGCTCAGTACCACACCGGGTGGGGGGAGACGGGATTCTCCTGCTCTGTGTGGGGCTCAGTACCACACCGGGTGGGGGGAGACGGGATCCTCCTGCTCGATGTGGGGCTCAGTACCACACCGGGTGGGGGGAGATGGGATCCTCCTGCTCTGTGTGGGGCTCAGTACCACACCGGATGGGACGGGGGATCTGGGATCCTCCTGCTCTGTGTGGGGCTCAGTACCACACCGGGTGGGGGGAGATGGGATCCTCCTGCTCTGTGTGGGGCTCAGTACCACACCGGGTGGGACGGGGGATCTGGGATCCTCCTGCTCTACGTGGGGCTCAGTACCACACCGGGTGGGGGGCAATGGGATACTCCTGTTCTGTGTGGGGCTCAGTACCACACCGGGTGGGGGCAGATGGGACCCTCCTGCTCTATGTGGGGCTCAGTACCACACCCGGTGGGGGGAGATGGGATCCTCCCGCTCTGTGTGGGGCTCAGTACCACGCCGGGTGGGGGGAGATGGGATCCTCCTGCTCTGTGTGGGGCTCAGTACCACACCGGGTAGGGGGAGATGGGATCCTCCTGCTCTGTGTGGGGCTCAGTACCACACCGGGTGGGGGGAGATGGGATCCTCCTGTTCTGTGTGGGGCTCAGTACCACACCGGGTGGGGGGAGATGGGATCCTCCTGTTCTGTGTGGGGCTCAGTACCACACCGGGTGGGGGGAGATGGGATCCTCCTGCTCTATGTGGGGCTCAGTACCACACCGGGTGCGGGGAGATGTGATCCTCCTGTTCTGTGTGGGGCTCAGTACCACACTGGGGGGGGGAGATGGGATCCTCCTGCTCTTTGTGGGGCTCAGTACCACACCAGGTGGGGGGATCTGGGATCCTCCTGTTCTGTGTGGGGCTCAGTACCACACCGGGTGGGGGGAGATGGGATCCTCCTGCTCTGTGTGGGGCTCAGTACCACACCGGATGGGACGGGGGATCTGGGATCCTCCTGCTCTGTGTGGGGCTCAGTACCACACCGGGTGGGGGGAGATGGGATCCTCCTGCTCTGTGTGGGGCTCAGTACCACACCGGATGGGACGGGGGATCTGGGATCCTCCTGCTCTATGTGGGGCTCAGTACCACACCGGGTGGGGGGATCTGGGATCCTCCTGCTCTGTGTGGGGCTCAGTACCACACCGGGTGGGGGGCGATGGGATCCTCCTGTTCTGTGTGGGGCTCAGTACCACACCGGGTGGGGGGAGATGGGATCCTCCTGCTCTATGTGGGGCTCAGTACCACACCCGGTGGGGGGAGATGGGTTCCTCCCGCTCTGTGTGGGGCTCGGTACCACACCCGGTGGGGGGAGATGGGATCCTCCTGCTCTATGTGGGGCTCAGTACCACACCGGGTGGGGGGAGATGGGATCCTCCTGCTCTATGTGGGGCTCAGTACCACACCCGGTGGGGGGAGATGGGATCCTCCTGCTCTATGTGGGGCTCAGTACCACACCGGGTGGGGGGAGATGGGATCCTCCCGCTCTGTGTGGGGCTCAGTACCACACCGGGTGGGTGGTGATGGGATGCTCCTGTTCTGTGTGGGGCTCAGTACCACACCGGGTGGGGGGAGATGGGATCTTCCTGCTCTGTGTGGGGCTCAGTACCACACCGGGTGGGGGGAGATGGGATCCTCCTGTTCTGTGTGGGGCTCAGTACCACACCGGGTGGGGGGAGATGGGATCCTCCTGTTCTGTGTGGGGCTCAGTACCACACCGGGTGGGGGGAGATGGGATCCTCCTGCTCTATGTGGGGCTCAGTACCACACCGGGTGGGGGGAGATGGGATCCTTGTGCTCTATGTGGGGCTCAGTACCACACCGGGTGGGGGGAGATGGGATCCTCCCGCTCTGTGTGGGGCTCAGTACCACACCGGGTGGGTGGTGATGGGATGCTCCTGTTCTGTGTGGGGCTCAGTACCACACCGGGTGGGGGGAGATGGGATCTTCCTGCTCTGTGTGGGGCTCAGTACCACACCGGGTGGGGGGAGATGGGATCCTCCTGATCTGTGTGGGGCTCAGTACCACACCGGGTGGGGGGAGATGGGAACCTCCTGTTCTGTGTGGGGCTCAGTACCACACCGGGTGGGGGGAGATGGGATCCTCCTGTTCTGTGTGGGGCTCAGTACCACACCGGGTGGGGGGAGATGGGATCCTCCTGCTCTATGTGGGGCTCAGTACCACACCGGGTGTGGCGAGATGGGATCCTCCTGCTCTATGTGGGGCTCAGTACCACACCGGGTGGGGGGAGATGGGATCTCCTGTTCTGTGTGGGGCTCAGTACCACACCGGGTGGGGGGAGATGGGATCCTCCTGCTCTGTGTGGGGCTCAGTACCACACCGGGTGGGGGGAGATGGGATCCTCCTGCTCTGTGTGGGGCTCAGTACCACACCGGATGGGACGGGGGATCTGGGATCCTCCTGCTCTACGTGGGGCTCAGTACCACACCGGGTGGGGGGCGATGGGATCCTCCTGTTCTGTGTGGGGCTCAGTACCACACCCGGTGGGGGGAGATGGGATCCTCCCGCTCTGTGTGGGGCTCAGTACCACACCGGGTGGGGGGAGATGGGATCGTCCTGTTCTGTGTGGGGCTCAGTACCACACCGGGTGGGGGGAGGTGGGATCCTCCTGCTCTGTGTGGGGCTCAGTACCACACCGGGTGGGGGGAGATGGGATCCTCCTGTTCTGTGTGGGGCTCAGTACCACACCGGGTGGGGGGAGATGGGATCCTCCTGTTCTGTGTGGGGCTCAGTACCACACCGGGTGGGGGGAGATGGGATCCTCCTGCTCTATATGGGGCTCAGTACCACACCGGGTGGGGGGAGATGGGATCCTCCTGTTCTGTGTGGGGCTCAGTACCACACCGGGTGGGGGGAGATGGGATCCTCCTGTTCTGTGTGGGGCTCAGTACCACACCGGGTGGGGGGAGATGGGATCCTCCTGCTCTGTGTGGGGCTCAGTACCACACCGGGTGGGGGGAGATGGGATCCTCCTGCTCTGTGTGGGGCTCAGTACCACACCGGGTGGGGGGAGATGGGATCCTCCTGCTCTGTGTGGGGCTCAGTACCACACCGGGTGGGACGGGGGATCTGGGATCCTCCTGCTCTGTGTGGGGCTCAGTTCCACACCGGGTGGGGGGAGATGGGACCCTCCTGCACTATGTGGGGCTCAGTACCACACCGGGTGGGGGGAGATGGGATCCTCCTGTTCTGTGTGGGGCTCAGTACCACACCGGGTGGGGGGAGATGGGATCCTCCTGCTCTGTGTGGGGCTCAGTACCACACCGGGTGGGGGGAGATGGGATCCTCCTGCTCTGTGTGGGGCTCAGTACCACACCGGGTGGGACGGGGGATCTGGGATCCTCCTGCTCTGTGTGGGGCTCAGTACCACACCGGGTGGGGGGAGATGGGATCCTCCTGTTCTGTGTCGGGCTCAGTACCACGCCAGGTGGGGGGAGATGGGATCCTCCTGTTCTGTGTGGGGCTCAGTACCACACCGGGTGGGGGGAGATGGGATCTCCCGCTCTGTGTGGGGCTCAGTACCGCACCGGGTGGGGGGAGATGGGATCGTCCTGTTCTGTGTGGGGCTCAGTACCACACCGGGTGTGGGGAGGTGGGATCCTCCTGCTCTCTGTGGGGCTCAGTACCACACCGGGTGGGGGGAGATGGGATCCTCCTGCTCGTTGTGGGGCTCAGTACCACACCGGGTGGGGGGAGATGGGATCCTCCTGCTCTGTGTGGGGCTCAGTACCACACCGGCTGGGGGGGGATGGGATCCTCCTGTTCTGTGTGGGGCTCAGTACCACACCGGGTGGGGGGAGATGGGATCCTCCTGTTCTGTGTGGGGCTCAGTACCACACCGGATGGGACGGGGGATCTGGGATCCTCCTGCTCTGTGTGTGGCTCAGTACCACACCAAGTGGGGGGAGATGGGATCCTCCTGCTCTATGTGGGGCTCAGTACCACACCAGGTGGGGGGAGATGGGATCCTCCTGTTCGGTGTGGGGCTCAGTACCACACCGGGTGGGGGGTGATGGGATCTTCCTGTTCTGTGTGGGGCTCAGTACCACACCGGGTGGGGGGAGACGGGATCCTCCTGCTCTGTGTGGGGCTCAGTACCACACCGGGTGGGGGGAGATGGGATCCTCCTGTTCTGTGTGGGGCTCAGTACCACACCGGGTGGGGGGAGATGGGATCCTCCTGCTCTGTGTGGGGCTCAGTACCACACCGGGTGGGGGAAATGGGATCCTCCTGTTCTGTGTGGGGCTCAGTACCACACCGGGTGGGGGGAGACGGGATCCTCCTGTTCTGTGTGGGGCTCAGTACCACACCGGGTGGGGGGAGATGGGATCCTCCTGCTCTATGTGGGGCTCAGTACCACACCGGGTGGGGGGAGATGGGATCCTCCTGCTCGATGTGGGTCTCAGTACCACACCGGGTGGGGGGAGATGGGATCCTCCTGTTCTGTGTGGGGCTCAGTACCACACCGGGTGGGGGGAGATGGGATCTCCTGTTCTGTGTGGGGCTCAGTACCACACCGGGTGGGGGGAGATGGGATCCTCCCGCTCTGTGTGGGGCTCATTACCACACCGGGTGGGACGGGGGATCTGGGATCCTCCTGCTCTATGTGGGGCTCAGTACCACACCCGGTGGGGGGAGATGGGATCCTCCTGCTCTGTGTGGGGCTCAGTACCACACCGGGTGGGGGGAGATGGTATCCTCCTGCTCTGAGTGGGGCTCAGTACCACACAGGGTGGGGGGAGATGGGATCCTCCCGCTCAGTTTGAGCCTCAGTACCACACCGGGTGGGACGGGAGATCTGGGAACCTCCTGCTCTCTGTGGGGCTCAGTACCACACGGGTGGGGGGAGATGGAATCCTCCTGTTCTGTGTGGGGCTCAGTACCACACCGGGTGGGGGGAGATGGAATCTTCCTGTTCTGTGTGGGGCTCAGTACCAAAGTAGGTGGGGGGAGATGGGATCCTCCTGTTCTGTGTGGGGCTCAGTACCACACCGGGTGAGGGGAGATGGGATCCTCCTGCTCTATGTGGGGCTCAGTACCACACCGGGTGGGGGGAGATGGGATCTCCTGTTCTGTGTCGGGCTCAGTACCACACCGGGTGGGGGGAGATGGGATCCTCCTGCTCTGTGTGGGGCTCAGTACCACACCGGGTGGGGGGAGATGGGATCCTCCTGCTCGTTGTGGGGCTCAGTACCACACCGGGTGGGGGGAGATGGGATCCTCCTGCTCTGTGTGGGGCTCAGTACCACACCGGGTGGGGGGAGATGGGATCCTCCTTTTCTGTGTGGGGCTCAGTACCACACCAGGTGGGGGGAGATGGGATCCTCCTGTTCTGTGTGGGGCTCAATACCACGCCGGGTGGGGGGAGATGGGATCCTCCTGTTCTGTGTGGGGCTCAGTACCACACCGGGTGGGGGGAGATGGGATCCTCCTGTTCTGTGTGGGGCTCAGTACCACACCGGGTGGGGGGAGATGGGATCCTCCTGCTATGTGTGGGGCTCAGTACCACACCGGGTGGGGGGAGATGGGATCCTCCTTTTCTGTGTGGGGCTCAGTACCACATCTGGTGGGGGGAGATGGGATCCTCCTGCTCTGTGTGGGGCTCAGTACCACACCGGGTGGGGGGAGATGGGATCCTCCTGTTCGGTGTGGGGCTCAGTACCACACCGGGTGGGGGGAGATGGGATCCTCCTGCTCTGTGTGGGCCTCAATACCACGCCGGGTGGGGGGAGAGGTGATCCTCCTGTTCTGTGTGGGGCTCAGTACCACACCGGGTGGGGGGCGATGGGATCCTCCTGTTCTGTGTGGGGCTCAGTACCACACCGGGTGGGGGGAGATGGGACCCTCCTGCTCTATGTGGGGCTCAGTACCACACCAGGTGGGGGGAGATGGGATCCTCCTGCTCTGTGTGGGCCTCAATACCACGCCGGGTGGGGGGAGAGGTGATCCTCCTGTTCTGTGTGGGGCTCAGTACCACACCGGGTGGGGGGCGATGGGATCCTCCTGCTCTATGTGGGGCTCAGTACCACACCGGGTGGGGGGAGATGGGATCCTCCTGCTCGATGTGGGGCTCAGTACCACACCGGGTGGGGGGAGATGGGATCTTCCTGCTCTGTGTGGGGCTCAGTACCACACCGGGTGGGGGGAGATGGGATCCTCCTGTTCTGTGTGGGGCTCAGTACCACACCGGGTGGGGGGAGATGGGATCCTCCTGTTCTGTGTGGGGCTCAGTACCACACCGGGTGGGGGGAGATGGGATCCTCCTGTTCTGTGTGGGGCTCAGTACCACATCGGGTGGGGGGAGATGGGATCGTCCTGCTCTATGTGGGGCTAAGTACCACACCGGGTCGGAGGAGATGGGATCCTCCTGCTCTATGTGGGGCTCAGTACCACACCGGGTGTGGCGAGATGGGATCCTCCTGCTCTATGTGGGGCTCAGTACCACACCGGGTGGGGGGAGATGGGATCCTCCTGTTCGGTGTGGGGCTCAGTACCACACCGGGTGGGGGGTGATGGGATCTTCCTGTTCTGTGTGGGGCTCAGTACCACACCGGGTGGGGGGAGACGGGATCCTCCTGCTCTGTGTGGGGCTCAGTACCACACCGGGTGGGGGGAGATGGGATCCTCCTGTTCTGTGTGGGGCTCAGTACCACACCGGGTGGGGGGAGATGGGATCCTCCTGCTCTGTGTGGGGCTCAGTACCACACCGGGTGGGGGAAATGGGATCCTCCTGTTCTGTGTGGGGCTCAGTACCACACCGGGTGGGGGGAGACGGGATCCTCCTGTTCTGTGTGGGGCTCAGTACCACACCGGGTGGGGGGAGATAGGATCCTCCTGCTCTATGTGGGGCTCAGTACCACACCGGGTGGGGGGAGATGGGATCCTCCTGCTCGATGTGGGTCTCAGTACCACACCGGGTGGGGGGAGATGGGATCCTCCTGTTCTGTGTGGGGCTCAGTACCACACCGGGTGGGGGGAGATGGGATCTCCTGTTCTGTGTGGGGCTCAGTACCACACCGGGTGGGGGGAGATGGGATCCTCCCGCTCTGTGTGGGGCTCATTACCACACCGGGTGGGACGGGGGATCTGGGATCCTCCTGCTCTATGTGGGGCTCAGTACCACACCCGGTGGGGGGAGATGGGATCCTCCTGCTCTGTGTGGGGCTCAGTACCACACCGGGTGGGGGGAGATGGTATCCTCCTGCTCCGAGTGGGGCTCAGTACCACACAGGGTGGGGGGAGATGGGATCCTCCCGCTCAGTTTGAGCCTCAGTACCACACCGGGTGGGACGGGAGATCTGGGAACCTCCTGCTCTCTGTGGGGCTCAGTACCACACGGGTGGGGGGAGATGGAATCCTCCTGTTCTGTGTGGGGCTCAGTACCACACCGGGTGGGGGGAGATGGAATCTTCCTGTTCTGTGTGGGGCTCAGTACCAAAGTAGGTGGGGGGAGATGGGATCCTCCTGTTCTGTGTGGGGCTCAGTACCACACCGGGTGAGGGGAGATGGGATCCTCCTGCTCTATGTGGGGCTCAGTACCACACCGGGTGGGGGGAGATGGGATCTCCTGTTCTGTGTCGGGCTCAGTACCACACCGGGTGGGGGGAGATGGGATCCTCCTGCTCTGTGTGGGGCTCAGTACCACACCGGGTGGGGGGAGATGGGATCCTCCTGCTCGTTGTGGGGCTCAGTACCACACCGGGTGGGGGGAGATGGGATCCTCCTGCTCTGTGTGGGGCTCAGTACCACACCGGGTGGGGGGAGATGGGATCCTCCTGTTCTGTGTGGGGCTCAATACCACGCCGGGTGGGGGGAGATGGGATCCTCCTGTTCTGTGTGGGGCTCAGTACCACACCGGGTGGGGGGAGATGGGATCCTCCTGTTCTGTGTGGGGCTCAGTACCACACCGGGTGGGGGGAGATGGGATCCTCCTGCTATGTGTGGGGCTCAGTACCACACCGGGTGGGGGGAGATGGGATCCTCCTTTTCTGTGTGGGGCTCAGTACCACATCTGGTGGGGGGAGATGGGATCCTCCTGCTCTGTGTGGGGCTCAGTACCACACCGGGTGGGGGGAGATGGGATCCTCCTGTTCGGTGTGGGGCTCAGTACCACACCGGGTGGGGGGAGATGGGATCCTCCTGCTCTGTGTGGGCCTCAATACCACGCCGGGTGGGGGGAGAGGTGATCCTCCTGTTCTGTGTGGGGCTCAGTACCACACCGGGTGGGGGGCGATGGGATCCTCCTGTTCTGTGTGGGGCTCAGTACCACACCGGGTGGGGGGAGATGGGACCCTCCTGCTCTATGTGGGGCTCAGTACCACACCAGGTGGGGGGAGATGGGATCCTCCTGCTCTGTGTGGGCCTCAATACCACGCCGGGTGGGGGGAGAGGTGATCCTCCTGTTCTGTGTGGGGCTCAGTACCACACCGGGTGGGGGGCGATGGGATCCTCCTGCTCTATGTGGGGCTCAGTACCACACCGGGTGGGGGGAGATGGGATCCTCCTGCTCGATGTGGGGCTCAGTACCACACCGGGTGGGGGGAGATGGGATCTTCCTGCTCTGTGTGGGGCTCAGTACCACACCGGGTGGGGGGAGATGGGATCCTCCTGTTCTGTGTGGGGCTCAGTACCACACCGGGTGGGGGGAGATGGGATCCTCCTGTTCTGTGTGGGGCTCAGTACCACACCGGGTGGGGGGAGATGGGATCCTCCTGTTCTGTGTGGGGCTCAGTACCACATCGGGTGGGGGGAGATGGGATCGTCCTGCTCTATGTGGGGCTAAGTACCACACCGGGTCGGAGGAGATGGGATCCTCCTGCTCTATGTGGGGCTCAGTACCACACCGGGTGTGGCGAGATGGGATCCTCCTGCTCTATGTGGGGCTCAGTACCACACCGGGTGGGGGGAGATGGGATCCTCCTGTTCTGTGTGGGGCTCAGTACCACACCGGGTGGGGGGAGATGGGATCCTCCTGCTCTATGTGGGGCTCAGTACCACACCGGGTGGGGGGAGATGGGATCCTCCTGTTCTGTGTGGGGCTCAGTACCACACCGGGTGGGGGGAGATGGGATCCTCCTGTTCTGTGTGGGGCTCAGTACCACACCGGGTGGGGGGAGATGGGATCCTCCTGCTCTGTGTGGGGCTCAGTACCACACCGGGTGGGGGGAGATGGGATCCTCCTGCTCTGTGTGGGGCTCAGTACCACACCGGGTGGGGGGAGATGGGATCCTCCTGCTCTGTGTGGGGCTCAGTACCACACCGGGTGGGGGGAGATGGGATCCTCCTGCTCTGTGTGGGGCTCAGTACCACACCAGGTGGGGGGAGATGGGATCCTCCTGCTCTGTGTGGGGCTCAGTACCACACCGGGTGGGACGGGGGATCTGGGATCCTCCTGCTCTGTGTGGGGCTCAGTACCACACCGGGTGGGGGGAGATGGGATCCTCCTGTTCTGTGTCGGGCTCAGTACCACGCCAGGTGGGGGGAGATGGGATCCTCCTGTTCTGTGTGGGGCTCAGTACCACACCGGGTGGGGGGAGATGGGATCTCCCGCTCTGTGTGGGGCTCAGTACCGCACCGGGTGGGGGGAGATGGGATCCTCCTGCTCTCTGTGGGGCTCAGTACCACACCGGGTGGGGGGAGATGGGATCCTCCTGCTCGTTGTGGGGCTCAGTACCACACCGGGTGGGGGGAGATGGGATCCTCCTGCTCTGTGTGGGGCTCAGTACCACACCGGCTGGGGGGGGATGGGATCCTCCTGTTCTGTGTGGGGCTCAGTACCACACCGGGTGGGGGGAGATGGGATCCTCCTGTTCTGTGTGGGGCTCAGTACCACACCGGATGGGACGGGGGATCTGGGATCCTCCTGCTCTGTGTGTGGCTCAGTACCACACCAGGTGGGGGGAGATGGGATCCTCCTGCTCTATGTGGGGCTCAGTACCACACCAGGTGGGGGGAGATGGGATCCTCCTGTTCGGTGTGGGGCTCAGTACCACACCGGGTGGGGGGAGATGGGATCCTCCTGCTCTATGTGGGGCTCAGTACCACACCGGGTGGGGGGAGATGAGATCCTCCTGCTCTGTGTGGGGCTCAGTACCACACCGGGTGGGGGGAGATGGGATCCTCCTGCTCTGTGTGGGGCTCAGTACCACACCGGGTGGGGGGTGATGGGATCTTCCTGTTCTGTGTGGGGCTCAGTACCACACCGGGTGGGGGGAGACGGGATTCTCCTGCTCTGTGTGGGGCTCAGTACCACACCGGGTGGGGGGAGACGGGATCCTCCTGCTCGATGTGGGGCTCAGTACCACACCGGGTGGGGGGAGATGGGATCCTCCTGTTCTGTGTGGGGCTCAGTACCACACCGGGTGGGCGGAGATGGGATCCTCCTGTTCTGTGTGGGGCTCAGTACCACACCGGGTGGGGGGAGATGGGATCCTCCTGTTCTGTGTGGGGCTCAGTACCACACCGGGTGGGGGGAGATGGGATCTCCTGTTCTGTGTGGGGCTCAGTACCACACCGGGTGGGGGGAGATGGGATCCTCCCGCTCTGTGTGGGGCTCATTACCACACCGGGTGGGACGGGGGATCTGGGATCCTCCTGCTCTATGTGGGGCTCAGTACCACACCCGGTGGGGGGAGATGGGATCCTCCTGCTCTGTGTGGGGCTCAGTACCACACCGGGTGGGGGGAGATGGTATCCTCCTGCTCCGAGTGGGGCTCAGTACCACACAGGGTGGGGGGAGATGGGATCCTCCCGCTCAGTTTGAGCCTCAGTACCACACCGGGTGGGGGGAGATGGAATCCTCCTGTGTGGGGCTCAGTACCAAAGTAGGTGGGGGAGATGGGATCCTCCTGTTCTGTGTGGGGCTCAGTACCAC
>NC_140987.1:310531594-310934126 GCF_052327205.1 Somniosus microcephalus
CCCCGATCCTCTCTCCCCCTCCCCCGATCCTCTCTCCCCTCCCCGATCCTCTCTCCCCCTCCCCGATCCTCTCTCCCCTCCCCCGATCCTCTCTCCCCCTCTCCCGATCCTCTCTCCCCCTCCCCCGATCCTCTCTCCCCCTCCCCCGATCCTCTCTCCCCCTCCCCGATCCTCTCTCCCCTCCCCGATCCTCTCTCCCCCTCCCCCCATCCTCTCTCCCCCTCCCCCGATCCTCTTTCCCCTCCCCGAACCTCTCTCCCCCCTCCCCTGATCCTCTCTCCCCCTCCCCCGATCCTCTCTACCCCTCCCCCGATCCTCTCTCCCCCTCCCCGATCCTCTCTCCCCTCCCCCGATCCTCTCTCCCCCTCCCCGATCCTCTCTCCCCTCCCCGATCCTCTCTCCCCCTCCCCGATCCTCTCTCCCCCCCCGATCCTCTCTCCCCGATCCTCTCTCCCCCTCCCCCGATCCTCTCTCCCCCTCCCCCGATCCTCACTCCCCCGCCCTCGATCCTCTCTCCCTCTCCCCCGAACCTCTCTCCCCCTCCCCCGACCCTCTCTCCCCCTCCCCCGATGCTCGCTCCCCATCCCCCCGATCCTCACTCCCCCTCCCCTGATCCTCTCTCCCCCTCCCCTGATCCTCTCTCCCCCTCCCCCGATGCTCTCTCCCCCTGCTCCCGATCCTCTCTCCCCCTCCCCCGATCCTCTCTCCCCTCCCCTCGATTCTCTCTCCCCCTCACCCGATCCTCACTCCCCCTCCCCCCGATCCTCTCTCCCCCTCCCCCGATCCTCTTTCCCCCTCTCCCCGATCCTCTCTCCCCCTCCCTCTGATCCTCTCTCCCTCTCCCCCGATCCTCTCTCCCCCTCCCCCGATCCTCTCCCCCCTCCCCCCGATCCTCTCTCCCCCTCCCCCGATCCTCTCTCCCCCCCCTCCCCGATCCTCTCTCCCCTCCCCGATCCTCTCTCCGCCTCCCCGATCCTCTCTCCCCCCCCGATCCTCTCTCCCCATCCCCCCGATCATCTCCCCTCCCTCCCCGATCCTCTCTCCCCCTCCCCCCGATCCTCTCTCCCCCTCCCCCGATCCTCTCTTCCCCTCCCCCCGATCCTCTTTCCCCTCCCCCGATCCTCTGTCCCCCTCCCCCCGATCCTCTCTCCCTCTCCCCTTCCCCGATCCTCTCTCCCCCTCCCCGATCTCTCTCCCCTCCCCCGATCCTCTCTCCCCCTCCCCGATCCTCTCTCCCCCTCCCCCGATCCTCTCTCCCCCTCCCCGATCCTCTCTCCCCTCCCCGATCCTCTCTCCCCCTCCCCCCATCCTCTCTCCCCCTCCCCCGATCCTCTTTCCCCTCCCCCGATCCTCTCTCCCCCCTCCCCTGATCCTCTCTCCCCCTCCCCCATCCTCTCTCCTCCTCCCCGATCCTCTCTCCCCCTCCCCGATCCTCTCTCCCCTCCCCCGATCCTCTCTCCCCGTCCCCGATCCTCTCTCCCCTCCCCGATCCTCTCTCCCCCTCCCCCGATCCTCTCTCCCCCCCGATCCTCTCTCCCCCCTCCCCGATCCTCTCTCCCCCTCCCCGATCCTCTCCCCCTCCCCCGATTCTGTCTCCCCCTCCCCCATCTCTCCCCCTCCCCCGACCCTCTCTCCCCTATCCCCCCTTCCCCCAACGACTCTCTCCCCCCGATCCTCTCTCCCCCTCCCCCCAATCCGCCCTCCCCCTCCTCCGATCCTCTCCCCCTCTCCCCACCGATTCTCTCCCCCTCCCTGATTCTCTCTCCACCTCCCCGATCCTCTCTCCCCCCTCCCCCGAGCCTTTCTCCCCCTCCCCCGATCCTCTCTCCCCCCTCTCCCGATCCTCTCTCCCCCCCGATCCTCTCTCCCCGATATTCTCTCCCCTCCCCCGATCCTCTCTCCCCCTCTCCCGATCCTCTCTCCCCCCCGATCCTCTCTCCCCCCTCCCTGACCCTCTCTCCCCCTCCCCGATCCTCTCCCCCTCCCCCGATTCTCTCTCCCTCTCCCCATCTCTCCCCCTCCCCCGATCCTCTCTCCCCGATCCCCCTTCCCCCAACGACTCTCTCCCCCCGATCCTCTCTCCCCCTCCCCCCAATCCGCCCTCCCCCTCCTCCGATCCTCTCCCCCTCTCCCCACCGATTCTCTCCCCCTCCCTGATTCTCTCTCCACCTCCCCGATCCTCTCTCCCCCCTCCCCCGAGCCTTTCTCCTCCTCCCCCGATCCTCTCTCCCCCCTCTCCCGATCCTCTCTCCCCCCCGATCCTCTCTCCCCGATATTCTCTCCCCCTCCCCCGATCCTCTCTCCCCCACCCCCGATCCTCTCTCCCCCAATCCTCTCTCCACTCTCCCACCGATCCTCTCTCCCCCTCCCCTCTCTCCCCCCTCCCCTTGATCCTTTCTCCCCCTCCCCCGATCCTCTCTCCCCCGTTCCCCCCTCCCCCAATCCTCTCTCCCCCTCCCCCGATCCTCTCTCCCCCCGATCCTCTCTCCCCGATATTCTCTCCCCCACCCCCGATCCTCTCTTCCCCCAATCCTCTCTCCACTCTCCCACCGATCCTCTCTCCTCCTCCCCTTGATCCTTTCTCCCCCTCCCCCGATCCTCTCTCCCCCGACCCTCTCTTCCCTCTCCCCCGATCCCCTCTCAACCCGATCCTCTCTCCATCCGATCCTCTCTCCCCCTCCTCCCGATCCTCTCTCCCCCTCCTGATTGCACGATCCCTCCCCCGGGCTGACCCCTCGCAACTGAGGCCTACCCGCCTGCAGCCAGTCATCCTCTCTGGTTGGCTATAGGCGGGAAACTTAGGCTTTGCATTCAAATTAGGCCCTGCCAGTTAAATCGGTAGGGCCTATGGGAAACCAGGCCTCCCAGACCACTCCGCCCGCCACCAGCCCGCCTCCCTGAACAAAATTCCTGCATCAGGGGGAATTTCTACTGCAAAGAGCAAGTGGGTTTGGGAGTGGGTGGGTGGGTAAAAGTGCTGAAATTGACAGCACGTCAGGAAGCTGGCTCCAACCCGCCATTCCAGATTTAACTGGAGCGCGTTCGGCTGCGTGCGAGAAACCCCTCGGTGTAGTGTATGTAACCGTTCCACCTTTAAGAGAACTATTTTAAGGGTTGCACTACTTTATCTTGGCTGCTGTATACTGTAATACCGGTGGTGACCACACCAGTATATAAGTGCTGTGTAAGGATTTTTGGGCAGTTCCGCCCTGACCTTCGACTAGTAAAGACCTGTTAAAATTTACTCTTGTGGTCTGTGTAATAATTCTCATTATAACACACAGACTTAACAGTGGCGATGAGTACGATCTTACCCTGCGGCAGAGATACATCCAAGGCAGTTTAACGGGCGCGAGAAGAGGCATCCGCCCTCATCATTCTGCTGAGAAAAGACTCGGGTCTGCAGAGCAAAGGAAGAATTCTGACATGAAGCCTTCCATCAGCAACAGGCAGTGATCATCCCTTCTATCACGGTGGTGGGTAAGCCGATCAGCGATGAGCAGCAAGTCGGCCACGTTGACTGTGAAATAGGGGAGGGACAAACGGAGGATATAAGGGCGGAGAACTCGACCACGGCCGGGGAAAAGAGCCGGACAGAAGTCGGGGCCAGCGGCGCTGAGACTGGGGCAGCGTAAGACACGGAAGCCATGATAAATGCAAACGCAGCCGGTGTGAGAGATCGGGCTACAAGCGGGCTGGGAGACGCAACAGCGTCGAGAGTGAGCTCGACCGCGACCGGTGAAAAAGGCCAGGCAGCTACCGAGGCCGCGAGGCGCAGCGACCGGGACAGCATAAGGCATGGGAGCCGCGGTGAATGCAAACGCAGCCGGTGCGAAAGACCGGGCTGCAAGCGGGCTGGGAGACGCAACAGCGTCGAGAGAGAGCTCGACCGTGACCGGTGAAAAAGGCCGGGCAGCCACCGAGGCCGCGAGGCGCAGCGACGGGGACAGCGTAAGGTGCGGGAGAAAATAAAAAAACCGCGGAGAACTCAGCCGCAGCCGGGGGGAAAGGACCGGACTGCAAGAGGGGCTGGGAGGCACGATTCGAGAACCGCTGGGGAGGGCGAACGCAGCAATATGGCAATCGCCATTACAGCCAGCGGGGGAGAAAGGCAAACGCGGGAAGCCGCCATTTTCGTAGGCGGGGGAAGAAGACGAGCGCGGGAAACCGCCATTTTGTAAAAAAAAAAAAAAATTATTTTTGTTTCTCAAGAAGATTGCGAGGATGCCTAAGCGTGGTAACATCAACGATTTCGATCCCGATGTTGAAGATTGGGCCACGTATGTAGAACGCATAGAGATTTATCGTAAGGCAAATAAAATATCAAATAACGATAAAGCACTAACCTTACTAAACTCAATGGGTGCGAAGGCATACGGGCTATTGAAGCATCTTCTATCACCAGCTAAACCGGCAGATCAGACTTTCGCTAAAATTGTTGCTGTCCTGAAAAATCATTTGAACCCCACACCGCTGATGTTAGCGGAACGATTTAAATTTTATGCGAGAATGCAACTGAAAGAGGAAAGCAACGCGGAGTATTTAATTGAACTGTGCAAGCTAGTGAAATACTGTCAGTTTGGGAAAAGTCTGACAGAGGCACTGAGAGACAAATTCGTGTGTGGATTGTCGAAAGAAGGAACACAAAAGCGGCTGCTTGAAGAGAATGATCTTACACTTGATAAGGCTGTCACTATTGCAGCATCGCACGAAGCCGCAGCGAGAGGCACTGCGGAAATGCAGCTGAAGGCAGCGGTACTCAGCGTAGATCAAATGGCTTTGGGTACAATGAAATGTTATCGTTGTGGAAAGACAACACACAATCAGAACCAATGCTGGTTTAAAAACCAGGAATGTAGAAAATGTGGCAAGCTTGGTCACATAGCTAAAGTATGCCGGTCAGGAAAGAAGACCAGCAACAAAAAGTTACCGCAGGAAAAGTGCAGAAAGGTACATAAGGTGGCTGAGAAGAGTTCGGATGAACAGAATTCAGATTCAGACTCCAACAGCAAGGAACTGGGTAGTCTGAGAATTCACAATGTGAGTAAGGAAGCTGACCGACAAACTATCTGGGTCACACTGCAGATAGCAGGAGTCCAAGTGAAGATGGAATTGGACACCGGATCGGCGTTGACGGTTATGAATAAGCAAGATTACAAAAGGTTATTCACACATATTCCCCTACGGGATACGGAGATAGTATTGCAGACATACATGGGGCAAAGAGTATACCCCATCGGAAAGATAAAAGTCAAGGTGGTACACCAGGGCAAAGAACACCAAGGAATGGACATATATGTACTACCTGAGGGAGGTCCACCACTTCTGGGACGGGAGTGGATCAGGAAAATAAATATGGACTGGCACTCCCTAAAAGCAATCAGCAGTGACAGTGACAATGCAGAGAGTGAGAACTCGGTGAAGACAATCAGCTCAGGCTCTGGAACTGATGATGGTAAGACCAGCCCATGTGCAAAAGACAAGTCTAAAATGGACTTGCAGACTAATGATGGAAAAACGAAGGCGTGCATAAATGCTTCAGAAGAGAACAAAGTATCAGAACAGAATTCCACTGAACAACAACAACATAGTTTGACAGAGAATTCTGAGTCTGTCCAGTCTACAGACATGCACATTTCTGAGGAACACCGGGCTCGAACTCAACTCAATCTCAAACTACAACAGCAATTAGAACAAATGATTCGCCGTTTTGAGCAAGAGATGAATGCAAAGAAAAAGTTCTTTGACACAGAGTTGGAGAATCTGGGAAGACAGCAGAAGCAGCTGATTGAGAAAATGGATCAGGAACACACAAACCGTCTGCGCGATGAGGCCAAACGAATCAAAGCTGAGCAAGAAAGGGAATATGTCAAATTCATCGATCAGTTGAAAGCTAAGAAGAATGAGCACCCTTTTGTGAGCAGTGTCAGCGGTAATAAGCCACTCAGGGAATTGGTGGCAGAGGCAAAAGCTGAAGTGATGGAGGAAATAGAAGACAATAGAGAAGAAGCAGAAGATGATGACTCATCTGAACCATTATCACCCCTACCAGGTCACGCACGTGGTCCCTCCGAACTGAGCCAAATCAGTCTGGAAGTAGAAAAACTTCCCAAGGTACTCGAGCCTTTAGAAGTCAGCAATGCTGGTTCTGAAGTTACGAAAGTTCAAGCTGTTAAGTCCAGTGAAGGACTATTAGATGAGTCACCCCAGCAACGAGAACCTACTACACCACCGAAAACTACTACACCACCGAGGCGTTATCCGGACCGAGTCAGGAAGCCTCCAGAGAGACTGAATCTGTGAACTGTTTTTACATGAAGTTGTGTATATATGTTATGATGTTATGTTTAATGGGAAATATATACGGTTAAGCTAAAAAGGGAGGATTGTAGTGTATGTAACCGTTCCACCTTTAAGAGAACTATTTTAAGGGTTGCCCTACTTTATCTTGGCTGCTGTATACTGTAATACCGGTGGTGACCACACCGGTATATAAGTGCTGTGTAAGGATTTATTGGGCAGTTCCGCCCTGACCTTTGACTAGTAAAGACCTGTTAAAATTTACTCTTGTGGTCTGTGTAATAATTCTCATTATAACACACAGACTTAACACTCGGGAGAGGCAGGTTGTCAATTTAAATATATTAAGAGCTAATGAACAGCTTTTTTAACAGGAGTTTTCAACTTATCCATGGGTGCACGGGTTTCCTGGACCTTACCAGTGAAAGCAAGGTGAGAGCGCAGCGGCAATTGAGGGGACCGAACAAACGACAGGCAAAAAATCCCATAAGTACTGAGAACTCACACCTGTTTCCTTGCTTAAGCGAAAGGCTTTTGCTCACAGTTCTTGTTCTGAGAGTTTGCTTTCAGTACTTTGCAGGTGATTTCCACTACTTTGGAGGTTTGTGCGTCTGATCTCCACTTTCCATCTGCCATGTATCAGATCAGCATGGGTACCACTTATACTGTTTCACCATGGACCTCAGGTGAGGAGCAAGATGAGCACCAGCATCAACACCACCAGCAGCACCAGCAGCAACCTTCTCGCAGACCTGCCTCGCCACAGAACAGAGGGGATGAGCACAGGGGTGCAGCTCGCAGGAGGAGATTCCCCCAACACAGGGTGTACAGGCAGAGGATGAGCTTCCTCAACATGACTGAGCAGCAGTGCTTCAGGAGGCTCAGGGTGTCGCGTCAGGTAGTGGCAGACATTTGCAGCCTGCAGGAACAAGACCTTCTGCCAACTGGTCCTGGTGGACACTCCTTGCCAGTGGCTGTCAAAGTCACCACTGCCCTCAACTTCTTCACCTCAGGCTCCTTCCAGGGATCTGCAGCAGACATTTGCAGGATCTCGCAGTCGGCCACCAATAAATGCAACACCCAGGTGACCGATGCCATGTTTGCCAGGGCCGGCAGTTATGTACACTTTGCCACTGATGATGCTAGTCAGAGTGAGTGGGCGCTCACCTTTGTGGCTCTGGCTGGCTACCCAGAGGTGCAATCAGGTTTCCTCCAATCAGGTTTCCGCCCTTGCCAAAGTACCAAAACGGTTCTCATCAAAATCACAAATAACATCCTTTGTGACAGACAAAGGTAAACTATCCCTCCTCATGCTTCTCGAACTGTCTGAAGTCTTTGACATGGTTGACCACTCTATCTTTCTCCACCGTCATCTAGCTGGGAGGAACTGTCACCCTTCCTGAGCTGTTCGCACCTCCGAGCAAACTTACAGGCTGGCTGCTTGGAGACAAGGTCTACCCACTTAAAATGTGGCTGATGACACCCATGAGGACCCCAAGCAATGAAGCCCAAGAGCACTACAATCAAAGCCATCTGACGACGAGCTGTGCCATTGAGCAAGCAATCAGGATGATGAAGATGCGCTTCAGATGCCTTGACAGATCTGGAAGCGCCCTTTAATACGCACTAGCCAGGGTCTCCAGAATGATCCTGGTGTGCTGCTCTCTGCACAACATAGTGCAGCAGCGAGGATTGCAGCTCCAGAAGGAGCAATGTGCAGAGCGCAGTGCCTCTTCGGAGGAGGAGGAGGAGGAGGACCAGGAGGAGGGGGAACAATGTGAGGTGGCCAAGGCACCAGCAGCAGTGCACATTGCTGCCCAGGATGGCCTCATAATGGCACGATTTAGTTCGGTTGCATCAATGCAGCCACATGCTGAACCCACTTGCCCGCCCCTTCCCCCCAAACAAAGTAGTCTTGCAATCAACAAAGCATCCATTTCACAGACACCCATTGCTCGAATTTAAGTCTTGTCTTACCATTCATCACAAGTGAGAAGGCCACTTGCCAGGCAGCAGGCAAAAATGGGCAAGACGGAAAAGTGCTGCAAAGAAATAATTTTTATGTGGCTCAAAATGTAACAGAAACTTAACATTCTAACATTGTGTAACACACCCATGTGCAACTAAAAATCTTTACTCTTACTTTTGCTGCTACTCTTCATCGTGCAAGCCCTGTGACTTCAGCAGAGGTAGAGGCAGGCTGCTCAGTTCCCTGCTCCGACTGCTGAGATGCTCTTGGCCGATGTCGTCTGGGTTTTGGAGCCCATGAGGGCCCCACCAAAGACTGCTCCACCTGCACCTGTGCAGGGGCAGACTCCACCATTGGGAGACGAGGCAGGATGTCGGGTACTGACTGGGGGGAGGGGCAGCGGGTGAAAAGTGGAAGCGTTTTGAGAAGAGCCCTCACTTCCATGTCCCCTTTCACCATCATTCCTCTCATGGCCCACCCGCACTTCCCTGCTAGCAATGAGCTGGAGAGCACCTTGCTGCACATCAGTGGGACGATGAAGGCCCAAGGCCAGACTTTCATCAATCCTATTTAAGGTGGCTTTCAGAGTGTGCAAGCCATTGGTGAGGGTTAGCATACACTCGTTTGACTACTGCATTTGATGCTCAATACAGGTGGTCACTCTTTCCATGGACATCATTGCAAAGGCCTGCAACATCATGCTACTCATGCTTGTGATGGACTCCTCCAATCTCTCTGCAAGTGTGCACAGTGTGGCTGGAATGCCTGCCAGTACCTCGCACATTTTTTGCAGCTGCTCCAGAATCATCCTCTTCGTCGATGGCCCCTGAGGTTCAGCATCTGCATCCAACTGAGCAGAGCACCCTCTGACCCAGAGTCTCACTGCTGTCCCTCTCTCCGCCATCTGCGCTTGCTCACTTGTGAATTGTGACACACCAGGTGAAAACACAACTATCTGTCTTACTGGACCCACTGAAGTGTTGGTGCTGGTATATGGTCTGCACGAGTCCTGTGACGGTGCACCCTCAGAGTGTGTGATCTCCTCTCAGGAGCCATCATCATCCTCCTGGACCACCTCCTGCAGCACACTTGATGGGCCTGTGGAAGATTAAAGGAATGAATTAGAACTGTCACATGTAGGGGACAGTGATGTGTGTCAGCTTCACCTCTGAATTATGAGCGGTTCGAATCGCTCCCACTCCCTTGGTTCTAGACCTTGGACTTATTTGGGGGTTGTGACAATAGTGCAGCAGACAACTGGTTTTGGTGCAAGAAACTTTGATCTTTATTCAAGAGAAAGAAAATACAACACAATAATCTTAATACTCTAATAAAAATGGGGAAACACTTCGACATACACAAGGGAAAATTGCAGTAGACAAATGTCTCACCCCTCCCAATCCCACCTTACTAGCTAAGTTAGGCTCTAAAAGGACCAGGGATAATGCTCACCAAACGACTCCTTGACAGTTGAGCTGGTTCGCGATTTTGGGGTTCACTAGATGTGTCGGTCTTGACAGTTGAGCTGGTTCGCGATTTTGGGGTTCACTAGATGTGTCGGTTGGGGCCTGCCATACCTCGGACACGGTAGAGGACATCACCTGCGTATCTGGTCAGTCTTCGCGAGTCCACAGATGCGGTAGGATGCGTATTGGATCTATCAGGTGAGTACCCAATTTTCTTTGGTTAGAAATAGGGCTTAGAGTCTTTTTGAATGAAATCTTACCCAGGGGTAAGTCAGAATAGTTTGTAGAGTGAAAAAAAAACTTGCGGATCTTCGGTTTCTCCCGAGTTGGTTTTCCGTTGGTCGCGATGGCCCAATATTACCCAGTTGGCTGAGGGTAATATTCGGTTGGTTGTTTCGTGGGGTCCTTGGTGCCGCGAGGTGTCCGATGGTGTGTTACTTCTTCTTCTTCTTCGAGAGAGAGAACTGCTTCGAGATGCTTGCTCCTTGATCTTGAGGTTACTCGATGATGGCTGTTCTTGAACTCCTTTCTTCAACTTGTACTTGGAACTGTTTCTGTTCTAACTGTTTGAACAGGCCTCCAATTATACTAATCGAGGCCTGCTAATCTGCGCGCCAAATCAGTTTAGGTTTATTGTTAGATTTTGGCAGGCTCGTTAACATTGAGTTGTGTAAATTGTTTAAGCGGTTTCGGGATGGCTCCCTGAGCTGTTGAAGTTATTTAAAAATGTGAGAAGTGGTTTCAGGATGGTTTCCTGAGCTGTTGAGCTCTTATTTAATTGTAGTGAAATGTCCCCAGTGTTTGAGTTTCCTGTGGGGTCTGAGATTCTTTGTAGGTTGGCGAAGCGATTTGTTTTATGCATGTTTTTGGATGGGTCCTGTGAGGCTGTTCTTCCGTGGGTCTATTGTTAGCATGTAAATTTCTTGATAGGGGCTGAGTGACGTTTATAGTTCCCCCAGACAGTTTGACTATCTCGAATACTCAAACTGTCTACTGCAGAGGTAGATCCTAAATTCTGTAACAGCCTTTTTCTTTACAGGCCCGAACATGTCCAAAGTCATTTGTAATAGGGTTTTCCTTCGTTTTGGGGATCTGTTAATTTTGAGAATCCTACAGTCCCCCCTGTGATACTTTACCTGTCTAAAACCCAAAAACACACATTCCCCTTTAGGTGTAGTGTTCAGATACATACAAAGGTAAGAAAATTCGGTTACATTCATATCCAAGCACGGAGTGGCTCCAACACCACTTGGAAGAATAAACATGGCACATACATAGAAAAGAAAAATACACGGACACAATCTTTATTTTTAATAATGATTAAGGCTCGTCTCATACCTGGCCATAGACTTTATTTTGATGCTTGTCACATGCTCTCTCATGTTGGGATCGGAGCATTCTGTCCCTCCCCTTGCACTTTGTGCATAGTAAGTAGAAAACTATACCGAGCTGGCAGACCACTAAAATGTGGGAAGCCATTCTGATCCACGAAGGGACCTCTATATTTTCAAAAATATCCCACCAGGGTGGAACTACGATATTGTAGGAATAGGTGTATTCCTAACCAAATCACTGCGGTCGACTCAGGAGAAACAATCCAATAGGTTTTTAATGAAGGATTTGACGAAGTACAGAAAACAACAAAGATCAATGCAGGAGAGCCTTGGAACAGGTCTTACCCGAACGGGGACGCCACGAGGACTGACTAGGCAGTCCGGGGGTTTGTGCGATGACGTCATCGCATTTGCGTCGTGACGTCATCGCGTTGCTCGCGTTTCCCGCAATCAGGGCGTCACGTGACTTGCGACGTGACGTCATCGCGTTTGCCCGCGCTTGGGGCGGTCACGTGACTCGCGTGATGACGTCACCGCGTTTACCCGGCACCCGGCATCGGAGCTGGCCATTGCGGCCGAAGTCGCGGGAGTGGGAGGCCGAGCTAAGCCAGTGCTTGCCGCGGGAGCAGGAGACCAAGCTGGGCCGGCGATTGCCGCGGGAGCGGGAGACCGAGCTGGCCTGGCTCGCGTTCTTAAAGGGGCAACGGCCCAAACATGCAAAAATATATACACAACTTTGAAGAGGATTATGTACAACAGGTAAGAGACATTTGGTAGTGCCACTTCATACGCCCCCCCAGAATTCGCTTCAACGGACAAAGTCAAACGGTGAAGTGGTCCGACTAGCTTGTCCGAAGGACTCCTGCAGTCTCGAGACGGAGACTGTTGGGTGGCTGGTGGTCAGGCGGACGACCGTAACTGGTGTGCTGCAACGATGATGGGTGGTCGGTGGTCTCGGCGGTCGTGCTGTCTGGACTTGGCGGGCGAAGTCGAAAGGTGCTGGTCGTGAGCGGATCCTTGCGTGCGTCGTGGCGAATAATACGTATTCAGCCATGTGAAGTACCGTGGAGACGTGTGACCTCTGCAGCCCGTGGTTCGAAGTGGGCACCGGGGCGAAACAGCAGGCCGCATCATAGTGACGGGCAGGTTGGGCAGGCGCTGACCATGGCTCTGTTGTTGTTGGAAAAAGCCCCCAGTCTGACGAAATCTGCAGGAACGCCGAACAGACGATCCAGGAGGACGTGGCAGGCGAGGTCGGTGAACTTGCCGACAGGTGAGCGAACTCTTCGGCAGTCTGGAACACACGGAACGGTGCGTGCCATAGTGCTACGACGGTAACACAAAAGAGAGTGAACCGTTGCTTCAGTGATCGGTGATGACAGCAACTTTCGCGTGGCCAATCGCGGCCACAGGATGCCCGTTGGACCTGTCGTCGATGTTTGCAGCATCAGTAGAGGTTTGCGTTTGTTGAGGGGAACACTGTAGAGAGGGCGGCAACACTTTGAGTCGTTGGTTTAGGGGAAAAACTGCCGGGAGGGCGGCAACGCTTCTAGTTATTGTTGATTGAGAGGGAAAACTGCCGGGAGGGCGGCAACGCTTCGCTTTCGCGCCAAAAAGCGTGGTATATAACACAACCAGCAGGCTGATGGGCTGGTGCGTCATTGGATGGGCATGAGTCTTCGTGTTTCACGAGGGATGGGTCCTCGTGGTTTGCGAGGGGTGGGTCCTCGTGGTTCGCGAGGGATGGATCCTCGTGGTTCGTGAGGAGCGAGTCCTCATGGATTGCGAGGGATTGGGTCGCGAGGAGTGCGTCCTCATGGTTCGTGAGGGATGGGTCCTCGTGGTTCGCGAGGAGTGCATCCTCATGGTTCGTGAGGAGCGAGTCCTCGTGGCATCTCAGCAGGGGTGCGCTCCGATCTTGTGGGCCCGAAAACTTGAGGAACCCGCGCTTGGAGGGATGTACACTTGCTGTTGCGTTGGGAGATGTCGTGGAGGCGGACGATCCGTAAGGTGGTAGAGCTGACGAATACGGAGACCACGTTGGTCTGCGCCACATCGATGTTCTTGGTGAACGGGGCTTCTACCTGAAGAAAGCATGAGGGCCGTTGCTGCTCCTTGAATTGCGGTAGCGACAGCGAAAATGCTGATGCTTCCATGGCGTGCTTCTTTTGTGAAATTCGTTCACAAAAATCGGGGTCCGGCTGTGTTACGTTCGTAAAAAACGGGATCACCTCCAGGCTGCGCTTCCTTTGCGAATACGTTCACAAAGTCGGGGTCGCCAATGTAGGAATTGGTGTTTGTCAGTTGTTGTTCGTCGGTTGTTGTTCGTTGGTTGTTGTTCGTCGTGCTCTTCGTCTGTGAAACCGCTCACAGAGACGGGGTTCAGGCTGTGTGCTTCGTCCGTGAAAAACGTTCACGGAGACGGGGCCACCAATGTGGGTTTTGATGAATTCCCGTCCTCATGTCGTTGGGTCACCAATGTAGGTGTTGGACGAATTCGGCTGTGCATGTCGGTCGTCTTCTGTGAAGACGAGGTTCAGGCTGTGCGCTTCTTCCGTGAAAAACGTTCACGCAGTCGGGGTCACCAATGTATGAATAGGTGTATTCCTAACCAAATCACTGCGGTCGACTCAGGAGAAACAATCCAATAGGTTTTTAATGAAGGATTTGACGAAGTACAGAAAACAACAAAGATTGATGCAGGAGAGCCTTGGAACAGATCTTACCTGAACGGGGACGCCACGAGGACTGACTAGGCAGTCCGGAGGTTTGTGCGATGACGTCATCGCGTTTGCGTCGTGATGTCATCGCGTTGCTCGCGTTTCCCGCACTCGGGGCATCACGTGACTTGCGACGTGATGTCATCGCGTTTGCCCGCGCTTGGGGCGGTCACGTGACTCGCGTGATGACGTCACCGTGTTTACCCGGCACCCAGCATCGGAGCTGGCCATTGCGGCCGAAGTTGCGGGAGTGGGAGGCCGAGCTGGGCCGGCGATTGCCGCGGGAGACCGAGCTGGCCCGGCTCGCGTTCTTAAAGGGGCAACGGCCCAAACATGCAAACAGCATATACACAACGTTGAAGAGGATTATGTACAACAGGTAAGAGACATTCGGTAGTGCCACTACAATATCCAAGATCTTGGCCCCTCTCTCGACTGTCTTCTGTTCTAGTGTGTAGAAATATTTTTGTGATATAACAACTGCTTTTAGTAGGGCGGTAAGATGTTCAGATAGAAGGGGAATTTCATAGCCGAAATGTGTGACGTAGTTTTACAGGTTGGTGATGTTTTCAGTTACAGTGAGGTGAACAGTGGAGGGTTCAGGAATGGGGACAATCCGTTCCTCGACCACTTGAACTTCTGCCTCGGGTTTAAAACAGAAACTGCTGTCACTTACTGGACACCAGATGTGCTGTCCATGCTGGTAGTGGGGCGCACTTGTGGTGACACAATATGTCCCACCTCATATAAATGCTACCTGTGGGGGAACATGGTCCTGTGCCATTACCTCCATGGTACAGTTTATAGGTTGTGCGCCAGCAGCTTAAACCCGCACTGTGGTCTAGAATAGGCGTTCAAGTGCTGGGGACACAGTATTACATGTGCACCCCGGCTCCGGCACCAGGAGAGGTCTGTACCTGTCATAGCGTGCTCCCACTTTATGACATAAGGTGGGACCTCTGCGAAACGGACGTGTGCACTCCCTTGAATGATCCCAATGTTCTCCACCCTGTATACTGGTGCGGGTTGGGCTGTCCCACCCATGACCGGCATCCTCACTACTATCCCCATGATAGTGTGATTGGAACGTCCACAATCTACTGGGACAGGGGCTAGACGGAGCTGACACGGGCTCAGTGAATTACTAAACGGGTGGAGGACTGTGAGGTGCTTGTTGCTGACCCAGGAGGGGATTAAACCTTGTTTTAAATCCTCCAGGTTGCTACGGCTTTCGCCCAGCAACCATGCCCCGTATAGCACACACACCTCATTCTGTGCAGCCTGACCTGAAGCATTCCTGTCCTCCCGTATGAGTGCATTTACTGTTTTCGCGTGTCTCTCTAGCTCAGCAATGATTTCTTTTCAATGGACCGTCATAGCTTGGTCCTCGTGTAGCTCTGAGCCTACCACTGTGTTCTCCTCTGTTAGGATCTTTCGTAATTGGGTTTTTAAGCCATTTATCTGTGTTTGCAGTTCTATATCGTCCAGGCTATTTATTATAGAGGATCCTGTATTATCCTGTACCCAGTGGTGAATATATCATTCCAGGTTCCCCTTCTTTGTCTCCCCACGCCCATAGTGTGCTCAGCGTGTAAAGTGTATAGCTCTGCTTTGTCTATGTTGGCAAAGTCAAATTCGTAAAATTTCCTAAACATTTCCTTTAGTAGGGCCTGGTATAACTGTTCTGTCTCCTTAGGACACCATTCAGGTAAGTGTACTTCGGTAAGGTTTAGGATCACTGAAGCTACTGCATAGTGTACCCCTGGTATAGTACCTTTTTGGTCGGCACTAGCACTAACCCTTGGTGGTGGTAGGACACCTCTCTATTACTGTCCGTGATGTCGGGGTCGTGGGCAGGGGCTTTTGGGTGCGTGCTACGAGTTCAGTGGCGTTGACTGGGATTGGGGAGTGTGGGAACGCACACGCATGCAGGCTAGAATTCCACCCCATCCCCTTTGCCATTGTCTGGAGAAGATGATGGATATGCCTGTGGGGCAGGCTCTCTCTGATCCCCACATGCAGATATAGATTCCCTGTTCCGACTCCCACCACTTATCCCAACACACACTCACTCCCCCATGGGTCCCTGTGATCGTCCGGTGGGTGTCATTCCCCAGTTGTTCCCAGTCGGCTGTACGGTCCCCTATGTCCCTGCTCAGCTTCCTGAGCCACCACCACCTATCCAGGGGAACCTGTCCTTTACATGTGAGGCACACACGTTTCCCTTCAGTGACACTGATCCGTGTGGCCACGACCTGTACCCTGGGGCACGGGATGGAGACCTCCCCGTAGGTGAACCCGGTCTGGCTGGAGTATTGTGTCAAATTAGACCCCAGCCACCCTGGCCACCTTCCCTCATGGAAGTAAATAGCGAGCTCCTCCACACCCCGTTCGCCACCCCCAGCGGTAACGATCGGTGCTCTCTCTCCCGAGCACCCATAGATGTGGGAGTTCTCCACGTCACCTCGGTCACCGATGCTCACCCCTACCAGGGCGAGCAGGAGCAGAAACCTCCTCATGCCGATTTTCTCTCTGTAGGGACACACAAAACAGATGGCCATGTCCCGAGAAGGTTCTCTGGCTTGACAAGTTGTAGGGGGTTTCTCTTGCTCGTTCTGGTCTCCTGCCAGGCTTTGTGCAATAATTACCCTTGAGTGGTTTGACCCACTCTCCCCTACGGTTCTAGACCTTGGACTTAGATGCAGAGAACTGTAGTGCAGAGACAGGACTCAATAGACCAGGTTGAATAGCACGAAATGGATGCTTTTATTTTTAAACAGTTTGAAGCATTACAAAATACATGTCATAGGCACAGATTAAAGTAACTACAATCATGCACAAATTTATGAACTTGACTCTATGGAAATGGGGAACACACGGCACGTTGTAAAAGGGGAAACACATTACGATTTAACCTTACTCCCTCCCCTAAATACCTAAACTAAGTTCCGATTTGAGGAACTCGGGATCATGCTCACCACTATCAGAATCGCAAAAAGGGGTTCGCAATCTTTTAGCACAGCTTTCCGTCGTCACGTGGACCTGGAAACTTCTGGCGCAGTCGATATTCTCTCTCTCTCTCTCTCTCTCTCTCTCTCTCTCGAGGCGGTGGGGTAGACACAGGCTCGATGAGCGCTCGTCAAGGTTGAGATCCGCTATTGTGGATTTGGGTTCATGGAGCAGTCCCTGCCACCAATGTGATATTGAAGAAATGGATGCACGTGTCGAGGCCTTGCCTGGCTAGGCTCGGAATGTCCTTTTTATCCGACCTGGATCGTCGGTTTTTTCTCGAGGGTGTCTTCTCCTTCGGCCTGGGTCGTCGATGATCTCCCGACAACAGCACCCGGGCCACCCTCGTCGTCTTCCCGTCGTGGCCGAGCCTTGTCTGGCTGAACACCGATCGTGTCCCGAAATCGAAGTGCTGCCTTGCACTGAAAAGTCCGTCCGAAGCGTCCTCGAAAAGAAGAAACGTCTTGGTCGAATTCCGAAGAAGTGAAACGTGAACTTGATCCTGGATCTGTGTAACCGTCACTGTAACTTTGATGGACTTTCAATCCATAGTTATACCCTTTTGGGACAGTCTTATCTCCCGCCAAATCATAGTCCTGTCTTTGTATTAATTTTGGTGGGCAGAAATCTCTGCAGGGGCGCTTTGTCTTGTAACGGGAGCCGGTGATAACTTAACTGGCCTTCCTGGCCGATAATGTCTTTTAATGTCTTTTACATTGTCACCGTGACTCGGTTCGCATATTGATCGGTCTGGAGATTTCCCTTGATGGCTGTTAAACGGTTTCTCCTTTGTACATTAAATGGGTATAAGTGTTCATGCATTGTCCGCCCATATCTTGATGGGCCCCATCCTGTTTGCCTGAAACCGTCCTGTACTTAGAATCCATTGAATATGTATGCTGTTTCCCTGAGTTTCGGTTTCCCGATACTGGCTTTCGCGGGCTTACTGTTTTCAATCCACAAGCCTGTCTGGCTTGCAGTAACAGAAATCAAATGGTCCAGAAACTGATCACGAGGCCCGGCGGCCATTTTGTATGCCCTTTTATCAAAGGTTTTTCTGTGCAAGCTTACTTTGGTCAATAAACTGTCTTATTTTATCCTGTTTTCTTGCGTGATTATTGCTGAAAATTTCGAATCTTACACAAGTGATCGAGTTTCGAAACTTAAACTTACTTATTGTAAAATAATGAACTAATAATAAATCTAAAACTACCAAAACTGTTAAAAAAAACACTTAACATTCATCCATGAAAAGCTATGTACATCCGCCGCCCGTCTCCAGGCGGCCAGGCTAATTCCTGTTTGGCCTCTGTCTTCTGTGGCTTCTGGGCAGCTTGTACACCTGGGCGTCAGGTGGCCTGTACCGCAGGACCCAGAGAGTCCTTCTTAAAACAACTGGGGGTTTCCCTGCATCCCAGATGATCGGGGGAGTGTGCCCTCCTGTACTGCAGCACACTACCCCCTTCTGTGTGGCTGCCGAGTCCCTGTCCTGCCCTGTGGGTTCCTCGCTGCCTGAGGCCGCAGGCTGGGGACCCCTCTCGTTCTCTTTGCTCATCGCTACCTCTCCTATGAGTCCCTCACCATTGGAGGCTGCAGGCTGGGCATCCCTATTCCTAGAACGATCCCTGGCCTTGGGACTTCTTTTTCGGGTTATGACCCTTCCGGGGCTGAACCATTTAAACTGATACGCTGGTGACCACGGTAGTTTAGGCTGTGGCATGCGAGGAGACCTTCTTAAGGCTCTGGCTACTGGGGGTGTGTCCCAAATAATAGGTGGGACAGCCCCTCCAGTAACACAAGCCACTGCCCCCACCGGTGCGGTCTGTGAGTCTGCCACAGCTGCTGGCTGAGGATCTCTATCCTTAACCTTATGCTCTGCTTCCTGACCTTCCTCGTCCCACTCCACCCTGGTTTCCCCTGGTGCCATTAAACAGACCATGCCTCTGGCCTCAGACAAGGCTTGGGTCAATTTCTTAATCCTTTATTCGCAGGGACCGTGATCAGAGTCTTCATAACCCCTACTTCTAGCTACCTTATGAGCTATTTTAATGTCCCTTAGCTGACTCTCCAAACCGTCAGCTCTCGCTGTTAATCTTGCATTCTCCTCCCATAAGGCCTGCTCATTTAACCTGGCCTCCGTAGCCTGGCACCGCAGGTATTCCCCCATGTTATGGGTGGTCTCTTCCTGGGTGCGTCTTTCAAGGGGACACAGGTATACAGGCTGCGCTGGTTCTAGTCATAGGTCTGGGTTGTATGGGGTAGATGGGGTTAAAACATCGGTGGCTACCTTCCCTGGGCCATTTAATAAAGTTCGGATCGCAGCTACGATTGAGTCTAACATGGGGGGAGAGGTCGGTGTTTCGGTTCTCGGGGCAGGAGCTGGGGAGTTCTTTCCTATGTTATCCTTCCACGGATTCCTACAGTCCCTCCTCCAATGCCCATTCTTCCTGCACCCGAAGCAGTTACGCTTCGTATCGGAAGGGTTACCCCCTTCCTGGTGCCATTCTTTTTTATTACTAGGTTTCATTTCATGTACCTTTCCTTTTGGTGGGTGTTCTTCTATCCCCCTACTGTTCGGTAAGCCAGGGTCAGTTGTCTGACCACTGTCTCCTCAGTGACCTGGGGGTCTTTCGGGTCAAACCAAAGCTCAGCCTTGGCTCTGATCCACGGCAAGCTGTTTGCCGCCAGGCTTCGGAGTCAGTGGGTCAGCTCATCCTGATTCAGGTGAGCCCGGTCGAGAACCCCATTACAGGCACTCCTGTACACAGGTCACAGTCGGTCTGCGAAAGCCTGTGGGTTCTCCCCTGCTAGCTGAGTTGTCCTCTCCACCCGGGAGAAGGGACTACCATCATTCATACCCTTGGCACCAGAACTTACTCCTGGCTAGCAGCTTACCCGCTCTGCCCTTTCTTGCTCTCTGCAGAGAGGGCCTGGTACAATTTGCCATCCAGAGAGAAAAGGAGCATTTTTGCCATCTCGGAGTCATCGCACTCATTAATGCCTGCTGCCTGTTCCACTTCCATGAAGTGGACCGAGGGTTCCCCCTTTTGGGTGAGTTTGTTCAGGTGGCTTACCATAGCCCTAAGCTGTTGGGTACCATGGGGAATCACGAATTGGCTTTCAAGGGGTCCCTGACCCCCACCACCGCCGGGCGGGTCGAACGTTTGCTGCCGGGCCGGGCACATCGGCCCCGGCTCCGACCCTTCTTGCATTGGCTCGCCCACTTCTCCCTGCTGCCAAACCAAGTTAAAACCCAGCGCCACAGGTGGTGGTGGTGTGCACTCCCTGCCAGCCTCACAAATCGCCCGTCCCTCCTGCTGCCCAACCGGGTTGGTCCCCGGCGCCACAGTTGACGTCTGAACAGTTTCCCCTTCTACTTCCAGGTCCACCCGGGCCGCACATGGGCTTATTAGGCACTCCATGCCTTTTGCCCTGGACAGAGCATGGACTTATTTGGGGGTTGTGACAAAAGTGCAGCAGACAACTGGTTTTGGTGCAAGAAACTTTGATCTTTATTCAAGAGAAAGAAAATACAACACAATAATCTTAACACTCTAATTAAATGGGGAAACGCTTCGACATACACGAGGGAAAATTACAGTAGACAAATATCTCACCCCTCCCAATCCCACCTTACTAGCTAAGTTAGGCTCTAAAAGGACCAGGGATAATGCTCACCAAACGACTCCTTGACAGTTGAGCTGGTTCGCGATTTTGGGGTTCACTAGATGTGTCGGTTGGGGCCTGCCATACCCCGGATGTGGTAGAGGACTTCACCTGCGTATCTGGTCAGTCTTCGCGAGTCCGCAGATGCGGTAGGATGCGTATTGGATCTATCAGGTGAGTACCCAATTTTCTTTGGTTAGAAATAGGGCTTAGAGTCTTTTTGAATGAAATCTTACCCAGGGGTAAGTCAGAATAGTTTGTAGAGTGAAAAAAAAACTTGCGGATCTTCGGTTTCTTCTGAGTTGGTTTTCCGTTGGTCGCGATGGCCCAATATTACCCGGTTGGCTGAGGGTAATATTTGCTTGGTTGTTTCGTGGGGTCCTTGGTGCCGCGAGGTGTCCGATGGTGTGTTACTTCTTCTTCGAGAGAGAACTGCTTCGAGATGCTTGCTCCTTGATCTTGAGGTTACTCGATGATGGCTCTTCTTGAACTCCTTTCTTCAACTTGTACTTGGAACTGTTTCTGTTTGAACTGTTTGAACAGGCCTCCAATTATACTAATCGAGGCCTGCTAATTTGCGCGCCAAATCAGTTTTGGTTTATTGTTAGATTTTGGCAGGCTTGTTAACATTGAGTTGTGTAAATTGTTTAAGCAGTTTCGGGATGGCTCCCTGAGCTTTTGAAGTTGTTTAAAAATGTGAGAAGTGGTTTACGGGATGGTTTCCTGAGCTGTTGAGCTCTTATTTAATTGTAGTGAAATGTCCCCAGTGTTTGAGTTTCCTGTGGGGTCTGAGATTCTTTGTAGGTTGGCGAAGCGATTTGTTTTATGCATGTTTTTGGATGGGTCCTGTGAGGCTGTTCTTCCGTGTTAGCATGTAAATTTCTTGATAGGGGCTGAGTGACATTTCTAGTTCCCCCAGACAGTTTAACTATCTCGAATACTAAAATTGTCTACTGCAGCGGTAGATCCCAAATTCTGTTATAGCCTTTTTCTTTACAGGCCCGAACATGTCCAAAGTAATTTTTAATAGGGTTTTCCTTCGTTTTGGGGATCTGTTAATTTTGAGAATCCTACACACGGTAAGTATGTTATAAGTGAACATTATGCATATGATGATCTTTCACTGGCTGCTGACATCAAGTCAACATGAGTGAGTGTTGTATGACATGTGGCTGTGTGATATTTAGTTCTGCCACCAGGTAGCTGGAAGGCCCCCATCTCTCCATCTCCGATGACCAGGCACGCCAAATCTCTGCTTCTTAGTCTCTGAGGCAGGTTTCTTCCTCCCGTCAGCAGGGAAGAATATGTCCCTGCGGGCCCTTACACATCGCAGCACTGGGTGTAGGGAGGCTTCAGTGAACCAAGGCACAGCCTTGCCACATTTGGGAATCCGTTATTGCATTTGCTTCCTCAGTTTCCTCACCTCCACAATCCTTCAACAGTCATCTTTGCAGTGTCCTTTTAAATAGTTGAGCTGAAATAGATTCATGCGTCTTGTCATCACGCCTGCTCATGCTAATTCGTCGGGAAACCCGGAAGTCAGATGCAAATGCAGTGGCTGGGTTGAAAAGCCACTGACAGACACACTGCAGTTACTTCTGGGTTTCCCGTGTGCTACCGGGCCCACCCCACTCCCAGCAGGTCACCCAGTAAAAATTTCGGCCTTAGCTTCTATAGCATGGGCGCCGCCGCTCCTTCCTCTCTACTGATGTCGCTTGTCAGATTTATTTTCTGTTTGTGTCAATGTCAGTTTCACCACGCTCTTTATACTCACCGGGTCTTCACTTCTGTCCTCCTGGGATTCCTGCTGGATTGAAAAATCCAGGCCCTACTGAGTTCCACAAGGATCAGTGCGGGGACCATGTTTATTCATAATTTACATCAACGATTTGGACTGAGGAACAAGTAACTCAATATCAAAATTTGAAGTTGATACCAAACTGGGGAGTATAGCAAACACTGAGGAAGAATGCAACATAGAAGATATTAGAAAACTTGCAGACTGTGCAGTTAAGTGGCAAATGAACTTTAGCATGGATAAATGTGAGGTGATGCACTTTAGTAGGAAAAATAGAAACATCACCCACACCTTAGAAAATAAGAAACCGAATGGGGTAGAAGAGCAAAGGGATCTAGGGATACAGGTGGACAAATCATTAAAAGCAGCATCGCAGGTCAGCAAAGCAATTAAACATGCTAACAAAGCTCTGGGATTTATTTCTAGGAGAATAGAATTCTAAAGTAGTGCAGTTATGTTAAACTTGTATAGGGCTCTGGTCAGGCCACACTTTGAGTACTGTGCACAGATGTGGTCTGCATACTATAAAAAGGATATAGAAGCACTGGAGAAAGTACAACAAAGATTTACAAGGATGGTACCAGACTGAGAGATTACAGCCATTTAATAAAGAGAAGACTTAGAGGTGACCTGATAAATAGGTCTTTAAAATTATGAATGGGTTGAACAGGGTAGATGTGGAGATGTCCACTTGTGGGAGAATCCAAAACTAGGGGCCATAAATACAAGATAGTTACTAATAAGTCCAATAGGGAAATAAGGAAAAATTTCTTTACTCAGAGAATGGTTAGAATGTGGAACTCGTTACCACAGGAAGTGGTTGAGGCAAACAGCTTAGGTGCTTTCAGCAGGACACTAGACGAGTTCATGAGAGAAAAGGGACTAGAAAGATATGCTGAAAGGCTGAGATGAGGCAGATGGAATGGGAGGAGAGTGGTGTGGAGTATGAACACCAGCACAGACTCGTTGGGCCAAATGACCTGTTACTGTGCTGCATATTCTGTGTAATATCAATTGATTGAGATGTCAGAGGATGGCCTTCAACAACTGTACCCCAGCAAGGAGTCAACTCCTTCAGGACAGGAGAGAAGGACAAGAAACATAAATGAATTTTCAATGTGTAGCATTGCTCTGTAATATAACAAGCCTTTCCCGGGCTGCCATGTTTTTGTGCTATGTGCTGTTCAACTAGAATGTTGAGCAAAGCTCCTCACTGCTACACTTTGGGCTTGCGATTCTTTTCAAGCTGTGCACACAATACAATTTGCCCATTTAGTTTGTTAAATTAATTTAATGATTAACTAGATGGATACGTTACAACACAGAAAAACCTTAGTAGCAACAAAACTGCAGTAACATTACATTAACTCACCAGTTCCAACTCCTCCATCTCAAAGGCTGTCTCTCTAGTTCTCTATTAACTTTATTCAACAATTTGTTCCAGACACTTGGTTTATAACATTTGTTAGTCTCTGAAAAGAAAGAAAAATGTTAAATTTGACACAAGTACATGAACTGCAGCCGGGAGCAGTGGACTATGTGTAGACAGAGAGATTCCCAGCGGATTCAAGGACATTTTATTGTGTTTTCAGTGATTCAACGAATTTGTTTTTAAATTTTCATTCCTCTCATGAAGATGCTAAATTTTGCTGGGGTATGGTCCACAGGCACTGGAAACCCTCCTACACCTCATCCAAGCAGCTGGGTGTGGCAAGACGGTGAGTGTTCCTGGACTATTCAACTATCAGGGGCATCAGCTGACTCAATACTCACAGATCAATACCTGTATTTCCACTGGATAGTTACCAGGAGCAGGGACGCTTCATGAATCCAGGGATGCTGAGAGAAACTGTAGCACTCCTACTGGGTTGTACTCAACTAACATAGCACAAACCCTGGGACCTTCCTGGGCATCATGATTCATAGAATGACACAGAATTTACAGCACAGAAACATTCCATTACTTTGCTGATGATTGAGAGTAGGCTGATAGGATGGTAATTGGCCGAGTTGAAATTGTCCTGCGTTTTGTGGACAGGACATTACTTGGGCAATTTTCCACATTGCTGAGTTGACACCAGTGCTGTAGCTATACTGGAACAGCTTGGTTAGAGGCGCAGCTAGTTCTGGAGCACAGGTCTTCTGTACTACAGCCGGGATGTTGTTGGGATCCATAGCCTTTGCTGTGCCCAACTGGTCCATGCCGGTGTTTATGTTGCACACAAGCCTCCTCCCACCCTACCTCATCTCACCCAATGAGCATATCCTTCTATTCCTTTCTCCCTCATGTACTTGTCTAGCTTCCCCTTAAATGCAGCCATGTTATTCACCTCAACTACTCCTTGCGGTAACAAGTTCTGAATTTACACTCTGGGTAAAGAAGCTTTTCCTGAAATTCTTACTGGATTTATTCATGACCAGCTTATATTAGTTTTGGATTCCCCCACATATGGAAACAATTTCTCTACGCCTAGCCTATCAAACCTCTCTAATTTTAAAGACCTCTATTAGGTCATGCTGCAACCTTCTCTTTTCTAGAGAAAAGATTCCCAGCCTGTGCAGTCTTTCCTGATAGTTATAACCGCTCTGTTCTGGTATCGTCCTTGTAAATCTGTTTTGCACATTTACCAGTTCCTCTATATCCTTTTTGTAATATGGAGAGCGGAACTGACGAGATTCAGAACCACACTGAAGAGTGAATTTAACCATTGGACTGGAGCGAGCCTCTGGCTTAGTGTTTGTGCTCCTGCCTGAGTCAGAAGGCGCAGGGTTTGAACTCCACTCCAAACAGTGCCAACAAGTTCAACTGGAGGTCTGGCTCTGAATTCTGGGCTGACATCCAGTGCAATACTTGTGCCTGATGTGGAACCCCCGTTATCATATGGATTGTTGAAGCCCATATCCGACTGACCACCCTACCAACTAGTAGGAGAGCTGGTTACGACTGTGGGAGGAGCATTCATGTTGTGATCTGTCAGTCTGCAACTCCTCCCACTACTTCACACAGTTCTCTAAGGGAAGAGTGTGAAGATAAAAAAAACAAATACTGAACCACCAGAGGAGCCTGTTTTAGTGAATCATAGAAACATCAAACCGTACAGCACAGGAGGAGGCCATTCGGCCCATCGCGCCTGTGCTGGCTCTTTGAAAAAGTTATTCAATTAATCCAACTCCCTGCTCTTTCCCCATGGTCCTGCAAATTTTTCCTTTTCAAGTATTTATCCAATTCCCTTTAGAAAGTTATTATTGATCACAGCAACTCGCTGCGTAATACAAATTCTCCTCCTCTCCCATCTGGTTCTTTAACCAATTATTTTAAATCTGTGCCCTCTGGTTACTGACCCTCCTGCCACCGGAAACAGTTTCCCCTTATTTACGCTTTCATAATTTTGAACATCTCTTTGAAATCTCCCCTTAACCTTGTCTGCTCTAAGGAGAACAACCCAAGCTTCTCGAGTCTCTCCCTTATCCCTGGTAATATAGTCAGTGTGCTCATTGCCATGTCTCCATTAACATTTATTCTGAAGAAGCACTTCCAGCCAAAAGATCCTAAATGACTAATGAAGTTCTTATTCAAAATTAAAGAAGTATGCTGGCTAGAGTCATACCGAGCACAAAGGAGGATAGTTGTGGTAGTTGGAGGACAATCATCTCAGCCCCAGGACATCGCTGCAGGAGTTCCTCAGGGCAGTGTCCTAGGCCCAACCATCTTCAGCTGTTTCATCAAGGGCCTTCCCTCCAACATAAGGTTAAGTTGGGCTGTTCAACTTCAATTCCTCAGATAATGAAGCAGTCCATGCCCGCCTGCTGCAAGACCTGGATAATATCCTGGCTTGGGCTGATACGTGGCAGGTAACATTCACACCACAGAAGTGCCAGGCAATGACGATCTCCAACAAGAGAGCCTAACCATTTCCCCATGACATTCAATGGCATTACCATTGCCAAATCCCCCACCATCAATATCCTGAGGGTTGCCATTGACTAGAAACTAACCTGGACCAACCACATAAATGCCCTGGCTACTGAAGGAAGTTAGAGGCTGGATATTCTGCGGCGGGTGCCTCACATCCGGACTCCCCAAAGCCTTTCCACCATCTACAAGGCACAAGTCAGGGGTGTGATGGACTACTCTCCACTTGCCTGGATGACTACAGCTCCAACAACACTCAAGAAGCTCAACACCATCCAGGACAAAGCAGCCCGCTTGTTTGGCACCCCATCCACCACCTTAAACATTCATTCCCTCCACCACCGGTGTACCGTGGCTGCAGTGTGTACCATCTACAAGATGTACTGCAGCAACTCGTCAAGGCTTCTTCAACAGCACCTTCCAAACCCGCGACCTCTACCACCTAGAAGGACAAGGGCAGCAGGCGCATGGGAAGACCACCACCTCCAAGTTCCCCTCCAAGTCACATTAATTCCGAATTGGAAGTATATCGGCCGTTCCTTCATCGTCGCTGGGTCAAAATCCTAGAACTCCTTCCCTAACAGCACTGTGGGAGTACCCTCACCACACGGACTGCAGCGGTTCAAGAAGGCAGTTCACTCAGGATGGGCAATAAAGACCGACCTTGCTAGTGACAACCTCAAGAATTAATTTTTAAAAAGCACATATCTATAAGATACCACTTAACTTAAGGCACGATCGCTGCTATAGGTAAATCTGTTGCCAGCTCCTTCAGGTAAATACATGTAATGTTGACTTTTTCAGCAGTTTGATAGCAAGAACATGGTTAACTGCTACTTAGACCCAAATTTAGATTGAGGTTTTCCCTAGTGATCTGCTTCTTTGAAGACCTTGGCAAGGGTCCCTGATTTTGTCTCAGATAAGTTGCATTCTTCTCTAACAGCTTCCAGATGAGAGAAAAGGCAGAACAGCTGGAAGTGTATGATACACATCAAAGATACACACAAAGGGACCAATGTGTGGACCAGAGCATGGTGAAATCCAAACAGGAAGTGAAAAGGTCACCAAACAAGCCCTTTAATATTTCCTGTTGTTTCTCTGAAGTTCCAGGACACAGCCCCTGAGCAGTGCTGGTGGTCACAATCTATTCAGGCTGTAATTATCAGTCCTCGTACTTTGCCATTCCCAATTACCTTTATAATAAACTCCTTACAGCCCTTCTTTAGAAATATCCAACATAATATCAGACATTAGAATTACTAATGCTGATATTTTAAGTCCCTTCAGTACCTTTAGAAAGAAGAAAGAAAGACTTGCATTTATATAGCGCCTTTCACGACCACCGGACGTCTCAAAGCGCTTTACAGCCAATTAAGTACTTTTGAAGTGTAATCACTGCTGTAATGTGGGGAACGTGGCAGCCAATTTGCGGACAGCAAGCTCCCACAAACAGCAATGTGATAATGACCAGATAATGGCCCAGATATTCCGATCCCTACGGGTGAGTACGTGCCGTAGGGACATCGGAAATGCCGGTTTCAGGCATGCACAGCGCATGCGCTGAAAACCGGCATTTCCGATCTGTCAAGAATGCTCTTGACAGATCCTCCGGCTGCCCTGGAGAAGGGCCTCTGCGGGCGGATAGTTCTGCTTTTTGGAGACCCTCCGCCCGCAGAAAACCCTCACAATTCTTACACCAGGATAAGAGTTCAAAAATGTAAAAAAACAATTTTTCACTGATTTATCATTTAAAAATGCTTTTAAAAAAAGGTAAGTTTATTTTTAGCCCCGTAACAAACTTTAACTATTAATTAAATTTTTGTTTAAAATACTTAATTTATTGTAATTTCAAGTCATTTTAAAAATGTGATTTAAAAAAATATTTAAAGTTTTACTATGTTTTTGGGGTGATCTCCATTCATATATTTGACAGGTCTTCCTGTCAAATGTATGAAGGAGATTCCCTTCTTTGATTGGCTCCCCACGTGATCCCAGGGACGCTGTGAACTACATGCGCCTCTGGGATACGTGGGCCCTGTGCACTTGGAGTTTGGAGAGGCCCAGGAGCGGAAGCATATGTGTCCCTGGAGCCCTCAGGTAAGGGCGCAGATTTTTCCAGATCGCAGGCCTCCGCCCGCAATAGGCCTGCAATCGGAAAATATGGGCCAATCTGTTTTTTTGGTTGAGGGATAAGTATTGGCCAGGACATCGGGGATAACTACCCTGCACTTCTTCGAAATAGTGCCATGGGATCTTTTACGCCCACCTGCAGTTTAACGTCTCATCTGAAAGACGGCACCTCTGACAGTGCAGCACTCCCTCAGCACTGCACTGGAGTGGGATGACCCTTCGTCAGAACTGGAAAAAGTTAGAGATGTAACAGTTCATAAGCAAGTACAGAGCATGGGGAAGTGGGGGGGGGGGGGCGGGGAAGTGGGGGAGAGGGAGGAAAGAACAAAAGGGAAGGTCTGTGATAGGGTCACTGTCTGGCTGTTTAGCTTGTCCTAAAGTTTCATAGAGATAATTACAAACTCCCTTCTGAAGAAAATGAAGCACTGATTCAATTCAAATGATATTTGAAATAACAACAGGTTCTAATCCTCCGGTCTAGTCTGACTGCACCTTACCTGACTTTGTGTCAGTAATTCTATTATTAGGGTTGATACCTGTAACAGTTCTGGATCGGATAGTGTGGTCATTGGTTTTCTCCTCCAGTTTACTCCCCTGAAGGGGGTACAGCTCAGTTCACACTGGCTATCCTATAGTACCACACCCAAGTGACCAGTCTTCATGTGACAGTGAGCGTCAATAGGATATCCAACTTTCAGCACAATGTTGCCCTCAAATGATGCGCTTTTCAACAGAGATCAATGGATAGTGATCAACAGTAGGTAACCTTGCTGTTTTTTTAAGTCTGGGGCAATAAGACCAGTTATAGTAACACTATCCCAACTGTGATCTCAACCAGCTGGCAAGCAAGCCTGGGTCATTCCTGACCACCAGAAATGTCTAAAATTTAAACGAGAAGTCAATCATGTACTATTTACTTTTGTGTCTTATGGTGCATTCGATATTGAACATGTGTCTCTGGAGGTTTTCAGTGAACTTTCCATCAAGAGCAAAGCAAAGCAAACACCACAATTTTAATGGGAAGATAGTAAGAAGGGGTCAAGGCGCCGACAAGATAACAAATCTGGCGATAAAAGAAAGACTTGCATTTCTACAGCGCCTTTCTTGACCACAGGACGTCCCAAAACACTTTACAGCCAATGAAGTACTTTTGAAGTGTCGCCACTGTTGTAATGTAGGAAACGCGGCAGCCAGCTCCCACAAACAGCAATGTGACAATGACCAGATAATCTGTTTTTTGTTGATCTTGATTGAGGGATAAATATTGGCCAGGACACCGGGGAGAATTCCCCTGCTTTTTTACGTCCACCTGAGTGGGCAACGAGACCGCGGTTTTAATGTCCCATGTGAAAGACTGCACCTCTGACAGTGCAGCACTCCTTGAGCACTGCATTGGAGTGTCAGCCTAGATTTTTATGCTCAAGTCTCTGGAGTGGGACTATGAACCCACAACCTTCTGACTCAGTGACGAGAGTGCAACCACTGAGCCACGGCTGACACTAGATAGAAGGCTGGAAGCAAGCCAGTCCTCTCTGACAAACCTGTTCATTCAATACCTGAGACAAGAGGAAGTGTAGCGCTCCGGGACACTTGATAATTGACCTGTCAAGATGGATCACTAATAGGAACTAGAGGTAAAGACCTGTCAGTGGGAACTGGGATTCTTCATACTCTACTTCAGATAGGTAGGGTGGTCCTACCTGGACTAGCTGTGGGAACTTTAGAGCTGCTCACTTTTGGTTGGTTAAGCTCTAGGGCCTTTACATGCACTTGATGGTCCCTACGCCTTAAGTGTCCTTGTCCCCAGGAAAATGTTCACTGTATTTCCATCCCAGTTGTTCTCCTGGTATGGCCCGCATCTTCGCTCCCTCATGTCCAAGTGGCACAGACTTGAGTGTATTTGGTCCTTAAGTGGCATTCATCACCAGATCAGGCTGAACCACTTCAAACTCTGCAGGCCTCACTCTCTACCAAAATCAGCCATTACTCTACCATCATCCAGGAGAGCAAAGTTAACCCCTGGTTTCTTTCCTCCACTAGCATCCACCTTTGTAAACTCCTGTCTCCTGCCCCCTTCTCCTTCACCACCACCAACAAGTGCAAGGAGGCCACCTATTCAACAGTGTCTGCTTCTGCCTCCCTTTACCCTACCCACCAAGCTGAACCTCTTCCAAGGCCCCCCCCCCCACTCCATTGAAGCCCTCAACATCTTTCTCTTCAGTTTTTCTCCCATCTCAGTCCATGCCCTCTCTGAGCTCATCTCATCAATGAGACCCACCTCCTGCTTCCTTGACCTATTCCCACTAAAGTCCTGAGCACAAATCTTCTCTTCCTGACCCCATGCTAGCTGGCATTGAAAATTGTTCCCTCTGCCTAGGCACTGTTGCCCTTCCTTTTAAAACTGTCATCATCACCCTCCTCCTAAAAAAAACCCACCATCAACTCCTCTGACCTTGCAAACTATTGTTCCATCTCTAACCTAATTCTCCGAAGTCATTGAACATGTTGTCGCCTCCCAAATTAGTAACCATCTTTCCCGCAACTCCATGTTTGAATCTCTCCAATCAGGTTTCCAAACCCTCCCACAGTACTAAAACAGCTTAAATCAAAATCACAAAAAACATTCTCTGGACTAAAAATTCGATAAGGCACGAAAACGGGTGTGGGGATCACAATGCGAGGTCTGCCCCTGTCCATTGAAAGTAATGCAGGCAGCACACGATATTTGTGCTGCCTGATAATTGACATGATTGAAGTGCTGAGCCCAGCGCTGAGAGCACTGCTAGTTGGCTCAGGACTCAGCAGGGTGCCCAATTTTGTGGGAAGTGATCTCTAAAGCTAAATAACAACAGAAAATGCTGGAAAAACTCAGCAAGCCAGGCAACATCCGTGGAGAGAGAAATAGAGTCAACGTTTCGGGTCGAAACCCTTCTACAGAACTGAGAGAAAAGGCAGGAAATGAAACAAAAGGCAGTTTGGGGGGCTGGGAAATGGGGGAGGGGATGAAAGAAGAGACATTAAGAGATATTCAAGGTGAGACGAGATAGTAATAGGACAGGTAAAGAAACAGACAATGGCTCTAAATGAAGTGTGAAATGTGCTGGCAGAGTGAAAGACAGCTGCCATGTGGGAGAGAGAAAAAAAAGGAACACTCTTTGTTCCAGTCGTACTCGGGTCCCCTCCCTCACTTCTTTTTCTGATACATTGATGACTGTATCGGTGCCGTTTCCTGCTCTCGCCCTGAACTAGACAATTTTGTTGTATCCGTGTGTTAATCGAGACACTGAAGACAGGAGTTGGTTTCACAGGTGTTTACTGAACAAAGTCTGGAGGGGAACTAACTGATACAACACAATATACAGGCTTATATAGCCCGAGTGGCCATTACCGGCATTACAGTACACAGGGGGCTCTTAAAGGCACATACACTACAATTCCTCCCCTTTTAGCCAACCAGTACATAATATTTTAAGTAATCATTAATTACATGTTACAAGAAAAATAATCTACACATTGCTGCAGTTAATTAATTATAAGTCAGTCTCTCTGGAGGCTTCCTGACTCGGTCCGGATAATGCCTCGGTGGTGTAGTAGTTTCTGGTGGTGTAGTAGGTTCTTTTGGCAAGGCTGATTCGGCTTAAATGCCAGTGTCGGGTTCATCGGGTTCCAGTATCACCGGATCGGAGGTAGATACTATCGGTATCTCTACTTCATCGTTAGGTGTATAGAGTTGTGGTGTAGGTTGTCCCTTTTCGGATGACTCTATGATTTGGTCAGCATGGCGCCTTATTATGCTTTCTCCAATGTCCACGGTATACATCAGCAGTCCTAGTCGTGTGCAGATAGTTCCAGGCTGTCATTTCTCGGTACGGTAGTCCCGGGCCAAAACTTGTTGACCTATCTGGAAGGTTCTAGTTGGCCTTTCATTCATGCCTTGAAATTGCTGGTTCTCCACGTCCCTTCTGATGTTTGGCTTGATCAAATCCAGCCGGCATCTTAGGCTTCTATTGAAGAACATCATGGCGGGAGTTTGGTTTGTAACCATATGTGTTGCATTCCTGTATGCAAACAAGAAGTTATCCACCTTATGCTGAAGTTTTATGTCTTCATTACCCATGGCCTTTATGGCCTTCTTGAAGGTCTGGACAAACCTTTCAGCCAATCCATTGGTGGCGGGATGGTATGGGGCGGACGTGTAGTGCTTAACCCCATTGTTTTTTAAGAACTTCCTGAATTCTTCGGACACAAATTGCGGTCCATTATCAGAACAGATCTGTTCAGGGAGCCCATTCCTGGCAAATATAGCCCTTAATACTGTGATGGTTTTTTGCCGTGGTGGTGGAGGACATCTTTATTACCTCCGGCCACTTGGAGTGTGCATCAACCGCGATTAAGAACATTGAGTCCATAAATGGACCAGCAAAGTCGATGTGTACCCTTTGCCATGGAGAGGAGGGCCACTCCCATGGATGTAGAGGGGCTTGTGGTGGGGCGTTTTGGACCTTCTGGCATCCTAGGCAGCTCTTGGTCATTTCTTCAATGTCTCCATCAATACCTGGCCACCATACAAACGCCCTGGCTAGGTTCTTCATTTTCACTCCACCCAGATGCCCCTCGTGAAGCTCCTTTAGAACTTTATCCTGGAGTTTGGGTGGAATCACCACTCTGGATCCACACATCAAGGTTCCTCGGCACACTGACAGCTGTTCTCTTCTTTGCGAGAATGCTGGCAACAGTGGTTCGCCATGTGCTGGCCATCCCTTCACTGTTAAATCGTAGACTCGAGAGAGAGTCGGGTCATTTCTAGTTTCCCTTTCAATGGCAGAATTTGTTACTGGTAGACATTCGACTATGGTAGAGTGGAAAATCTCCACTGGGTCTACGGTAGGTGCCTCTTCTACCGTTGGCAACGGTAGGCGCGATAAACCATCAGCATTCCCATGCTGTTTTGATCCTTTGTATTCTATGTTATATTGGTGTGCCCCTAGAAAAAGGGACCACCTCTGCAGCCTTTGCGCTGTCATAATGGGAACACCCTTTTTAGGGTTGAATATGGAGATGAGGGGTTGATGGTCAGTCAACAAGGTAAATTTTTGTTCATGTAGGTAATGGTTGAATTTCTTCACTCCCCATACCAGGCTGAGTGCTTCCCTGTCGATTTGGGCATAGTTACGCTCAGCTGAGTTCAATGAGCGTGACGCAAAAGCTATCGGCCGTTCCAAGCCATCAGGGAATTTATGCGATAATACCGCTCCTACGCCATAAGGGGATGCATCGCACGCCAGTCTGATTGGCAGTGATGGGTTGTAATGAGCCAAAACTTCTTTGGACGTGATTAAGTCTTTGCATTTATGGAAGGCACATTTACAGTCTTCGCTCCATTTCCAAATTACTCCTGTTTGTAGCAGTTCATTAAGAGGGTGCAGAAGAGTTGATAAGTTTGGTAAAAATTTATGATTGTAATTTATTAATCCCAGGAACGACCTTAATTGTGAAACATTTTCAGGTGCTGGGGCTTTTATGACCGCTTCAATTTTTTCAGGTGACTTATGCAACCCTTCCTTATTAATTATGTGGCCACAATATGATATTTGATTCTGGAAAAATTCACACTTCGGGCGATTTGCTCGTAGGCCCCACTCTCTCAGCCTAGTGAGCACCTGCTCCAAATTGGCAAGGTGCTCGTTGTCGTTTTCTCCTGTTACAAGGATGTCGTCTAGGTAGCATTGAGTCCCCGGAATCCCTTGGAGGACTTGCTCCATAGCTCTTTGCCAGATAGCTGGAGCGGATGCTACTCCGAAAACCAGTCGATTGTACTGGTACAGGCCCTTGTGTGTATTTATCGTGAGATACTTTTTAGAGGCCTCTTCAACCTCCATCTGTAGATATGCCTGTGCCAAGTCAATTTTGGTGAAACGTTTCCCTCCGGATAGTGAGGCGAAAATATCTTCTATCCTCGGAAGAGGATACTGTACCGTGTGAAGGATTGGGTTTACAGTCACCTTGAAGTCTCCACAGATGCGAATTTTTCTCTGTTCTTCAGATTTATCATTATTCAACGCTTTCTTCATGACTGGGACGATGGGTGTTGCCCACTCGCTCCAATCTATTTTGGATAATACGCCTGCCTTTTCCAAATTCTCCAGCTCTGCCTCGACTGCTGGACGAATTGCGTATGGCACCGGTCTTGCCTTAAAAAACTTGGGAATTGCCGCATCTTCCACTTTTATTGAGGCGGTGATGCCTTTCAAGGTTCCTAGTTTCTCTTGAAACACTTCTTTGGCGTTGGCCAAGATGTCTTTTAATCGTTCAGGTATGACGTCATCATCATTTTTTTCCTTACTGGTCACCGTCAGTGCCTGAATGGAGTGCCAGTCTAAACGTATTTTCCTGATCCATTCACGTCCCAACAGCGGTGGACCACCATCTTGTAGAACGTATAAATACAACTTTTGTATTTCCTTGCCGTTGTATACAACAGGCACCCTTATTTTTCCTTTGGGGTATACTTTCTGCCCCGTATATGTTTTCAAGATAATGGATGTGTCTTTTAAAGGTATATGCGGAAATAGCCGCTCGTAATCCCGTCGATTTATGACGGTCAGAGCTGATCCTGTATCTAGCTCCATTTTAACTGGGGACCCTGCTATCGTGAGGGTAACCCAAATGGTCTGGTAATCTTCTTTGGCAATTACATTATGTAATTTGAGACAGCTTAGTCTCTTGTTTTCGGAGCCACTATCGCTCTTCTGGTCTTCGGAGCTACTGTCCGTCATCATCTGTACCTTTCTGTACTTTTCTTTATTGAATTTTTTTTTCCTGTCCGTGGATTTTTTTTGTCCAGGTCGGCATACCCGTGCAATGTGTCCAATCTTTCCGCATTGCCTGCATGCTTTGTCCTTGAACCAGCAGTCCCTCTGGTCATGGGTGGATCTGCCGCAGCGATAACATCTCTCGAAACCCTGTGTCATTTCATGGGTGCCGAAGTCCTGTGTCTTTTGTTGTATCTCTGCAGCTCCTCTTGCGGCTGCTTCGTATGATACAGCCATACTGAAAGCCTTGTCCAGTGTTAAATCTTTCTCAGAAAGCAGCCTTTTCTGTGTTCCTTCACTTAGGAGACCGCAGACGAATTTGTCTCAAAGATAATCTGCTAGTCCTGCCCCGAATTGGCAGTGCTTTGATAGCTTTCTTAATTCGGTGAGGTAATCAGCATTACTTTCATTCTTGTGTTGATTCCTCTTGAAGAATTTGAATCGTTCCGCTATCAGCAGCGGTGTTGGGTTTAAGTGCTCCGGTAGGGTATCAACAATTTCTTTAAAATTCTTGTCCTTTGGTTTGGCTGGAGTGATTAAGTTTCGTAACAGCCCGTATGTCTTTGCGCCCACTAGATTTAGAAGTACTGACGCTTTTTTATCATTTTCTATTCCATTTGCGGTGCAATATACCTCCACTCTTTCCACATATGTGGTCCAATCCTCTATATCGTTATCAAAAGCATCAATATTGCCAGACTTAGGCATCCTGGAAAAAAAATGGCGCTTCCCGCACCTTTCTTTCTTTTCTGCAGAAAGGATATGGCGCTTCCCGTGCTTCCCCGCCGCTGCTGCCGATGACAATGCTGTTTTCCGCATTTTTAATTTAAAAAAAAATTATTTACAGGTGGAGACTCGTTCCCGCCGGACTCTCTCTGCTAGGTCTGAATGCCGACCTGCTTGCAGCGCCGGCCGTCTCCCGAGTGCTCCCTCCCTGTCTGTTACTGCTTGCCTCCGCCTTCGCTGCTTGGCCTCGCTGCAGAGCCAGCCGCTGGAGCCACAGCCCGACGCCCAGGAAGGATTATTGCAGTACCTGCCACCAGCTCGGCTAGCTGGTGAAACCACAGCTTTTTCTTTTTCTTGCTTTTCTTCGACTTTGGACGTCAGAGGAATCGATGTCCTTGAGGTGCTGCCGAATTGCAGGTAAGTCCGTTCCAATTCGTCGCCACTGTTGTGTCCGCGTGTTAATAGAGACACTGAAGACAGGAGTTGGTTTCACAGGTGTTTACTGAACAAAGTCTGGAGGGGAACTAACTGATACAACACAATATACAGGCAGCACGGTGGCATAGGGGCAGCACGGTGGCATAGTGGTTAGCACTGTTGCCTCACAGCGCCAGGGACCCGGGTTCAAATCCAGCCTCGGGTGACTGTCTGTGCGGAGTTTGCACATTCTCCCCGTGTTTGCGTGGGTTTTCTCCGGGTGCTCCGGTTTCCTCACACAGTCCAAAGATGTGCGGGTTAGGTTGATTGGCCATGATAAAAAAATTGACCCTTAGTGTTAGGGGGGATTAAATACGTGGGGTTACGGGGTTATGGGGATAGGGCTTGGGTGGGATGGATGTCGGTGTAGGGACCGGGTGCTAGGGTTTGGATGATCAGCCATGATCTCGTTGAATGGCGGAGCAGGCTCGAAGGGCCGAATGGCCTACTCCTGCTCCTATCTTCTATGTTTCTGTATAGCCCAAGTGGCCATTACCGGCATTACAGTACACAGGGGGCTCTTAAAGGCACATACACTACAAATTTCATTTACTTTGCCTCCAATTTCCACCCTTCCCTCACCTTCACATGGTCCATATCCGGCTCTTCCCTTCCCTTCATCGACTTTTCCGTCTCCATCTCTGGGGATAGGTTATTGACCAACATTCACTACAAGCCCACTGACTCCCACAGCTACCTGGAATACACTTCCTCCCACCCCGCCTCCTGTAAGGACTCTATTCCATTCTCCCAGTTTCTCTGTCTCCGCCACATCTGCTCCGACGATGCCACCTTCCACACCAGTGCTTCCGACATGTCTTCCTTTTTCCTCAACCGAGGATTCCCTTCTACTGTGGTTGACACTGCCCTCGACCGGGTCCGTTCTATCGCCCGCACTTCAGCCCTCACCGCTACCCCTCCCTCCCAGAACCACGATAGGGTTCCCCTTGTCCTCACCTTTCACCCCACCAGCCTCCACATACAACGGATCATCCTCCGCCATTTCCGCCACATCCAACGTGATCCCACCACCAAACGCATCTTCCCCTCCCCTCCCCTTTCAGCATTCCATAGGGACCGCTCCCTCTGAGACACCCTAGTCCACTCCTCTATCACCCCCAGCACCCCTTCCCGTATTAGTGTTTGGTTCACTGCCATCCCTCTTCTAGGAATGCCCACCTTGAAGAAGTTCTGCTCTTCTCTTCGACGGGATCTCCGTTTGGCTCTTCAACCTTGTTCATCTTCATTGCTTTCAGTTTCCCTTCTCGTGTTTGATCAGGTATCTGCCAAGACTCGGTTTCACAGCCACATCATTTTCCTCAGCAACTGTCTCCAGTTCCAATTTATTCCACGTGGATTCCAACTAAACTTCCACCCTTCGTGTTTCGGATCCACCCAGGATTACAAATATCTCCAAGATATTCATCGTTCCTCGAACTACTGCTCTCGCCACCTCTTGAGATCCATGCTCAATGCCATGCAGCGCCACATGAACACTCTCGACCTCTCTCTTCAGCAGCACCAACGCACTCTATCTCAAAGCTGTCTGGGTCCACAGTTCCATTTCATCCTTCGGCTCATCTGACGCTTCAACAAAAAACTTTTTTTCTTCCTTTCCGATGTCAAGGATCGCAAACTTCATCAACTCTTGAACACCAACGCCCCTCCGGAACCTTCTTCCCCTTCACTTTCCTCTGACCCTCCATCTCCCAATCTCACCCCCTGCCGTGTTTTCATTATCCCCTCTGACCTTCCCCTCTCTGACCCTGAATGATCAGTCTTCAGCAAAGGCCTGAGTTTCATCCCCTTACGCCCCCACCTTCACTCACTTGACCAACATTCACTACAAGCCCACTGACTCCCACAGCTACCTGGACTACACTTCCTCCCACCCCGCCTCCTGTAAGGACTCTATTCCATTCTCCCAGTTTCTCCGTCTCTGCCGCATCTGCTCCGACGATGCCACCTTCCACACCAAGGCTTCCGACATGTCTTCCTTTTTCCTCAACCGAGGATTCCCCTCTACCATGGTTGACACGGCCCTCGACCAGGTCCGTTCTATCTCCCGCACTTCAGCCCTCACCCTTGTCCTCACCTTTCACCCCACCAGCCACCACATTCAACGGATCATCCTCCGCCATTTCCGCTACCTCCAACATGATCCCACCACCAAACGCATCTTCCCCTCCCCTCCCCTTTCAGCATTCCGTAGGGACCGCTCCCTCCGAGACAGCCTAGTCCACTCCTCTATCACCCCCAGCACCCCTTCCCCTTTGCCCGGCACCTTCCCGTGCAAGCGCAGGAGATGTAATACCTGCCCATATACCTCCCCACTTCCCACTGTCCAGGGCCCCAAACACCCCTTCCAGGTGAAACAGCGATTTACTTGTACTTCTTGCAATCTAGTATACTGTATTCGCTGCTCACGATGTGGTCTCCTCTACATTGGGGAGACCAAACGCAGATTGGGTGACCGCTTTGCGGAACACCTCCGTTCAGTCTGTAAGGGTGACCCCGAGCTTCCGGTCACCTGTCATTTCAATTCACCGCTCCATTCCCACTCGGACCTCACCGTCTGCAGCCTCTTGCATTGTTCCACGGAAGCTCACCATAAACTCAAGGAACAGCACCTCATCTTCCGGTTAGGCACTTTACAACCAGCACATTTCACACTTCATTTAGAGCCATTGTTTGTTTCTTTACCTGTCCTATTACTATCTCGTCTCACCTTGAATATCTCTTAATGTCTCTTCTTTCCTCCCCTCCCCCATTTCCCAGCCCCCCAAACTGCCTTTTATTTCATTTCCTGCCTTTTCTCTCAGTTCTGTAGAAGGGTTTCGACCCGAAACGTTGACTCTGTTTCTCTCTCCACAGATGTTGCCTGGCCTGCTGAGTTTTTCCAGCATTTTCTGTTATTTCGGATTTCCACCATCCGCAGTATTTTGCTATTCTATTTTAAGCTAGCCTGCAATTTGAAACATAGTCTGCACTTCTTAAAGGGAAAGTGCTTTCTGAAAGATGCACCTCATTGTAATTTTTGCAAAGGAAATGGTAAGGCAGCTATGGCTCAACAGGGCAGAGAAAGGGCACCTATACTCTCAGACGCAGCACTGGAGGCCTCAGTGCAGGGGATCAAAAGGAGGAGACAGGTCCTCTACCCAAAGGGGGCCAAGGAGGCCCTCCAGACTGACTGTTAGAAGGCAGTGGTGGCAGATTTCTGAAGCAGTCAGTGCCACGACCTTTTCCCCCAGGATTTGGATCCAGTGCCGCAAGAAGTTTAATGATCTCACACGAGCGGTCAAGGTCAGTGAATTTATCTTCAAATGCCATATCCCACCATCTGCACTACGAACCTCAGCCATTGCTCAATGCACCACACCCCCAGCACTCACATACCAACAAACTCTATCAATCATGACTCTTACCTCACAAGCATAGCTTCGCCTCACCCTTGCACACTTACCACTGTTGCAAGCCTCACACCCACATCTCACAGCTTGCACACACTGCCAGCTATTCAACCATGACAGGCATATCACCCAAACACATTGCACCACACTTACTGACACTCTTCACCCAAACACATTGCACCTCACTCACTGACACACTTCACCCAAACACATTGCACCACACTCACTGACACACTTCACCCAAACACATTGCACCACACTCACTGACACACTTCACCCAAACACATTGCACCACACTCACTGACACACTTCACCCAAACACATTACACCACACTCACTGACACACTTCACCCAAACACATTCCACCACACTCACTGCCACACTTCACCCAAACACATTGCACCACACTCACTGACATACTTCACCCAAACACATTGCACCACACTCACTGACACACTTCACCCAAACACATTACACCACACTCACTGACACACTTCACCCAAACTCATTGCACCACACTCAATGACACACTTCACCCAAACACATTGCACCACACTCACTGACACACTTCACCCAAACACATTGCACCACACTCACTGACACACATCAGTCAAACACATTGCACCACACTCACTGACACACTTCACCCAAACACATTGCACCACACTCACTGACACACTTCACCCAAACACATTGCACCACACTCACTGACACACTTCACCCAAACACATTACACCATACTCACTGACACACTTCACTCAAACACATTGCACCACACTCACTGACACACTTCACCCAAACACATTGCACCATACTCACTGACACACTTCACTCAAACACATTGCACCACACTCACTGACACACATCAGTCAAACACATTGCACCACACTCACTGACACACTTCACCCAAACACATTGCACCACACTCACTGACACACTTCACCCAAACACATTGCACCACACTCACTGACACACTTCACCCAAACACATTGCACCATACTCACTGACACACTTCACTCAAACACATTGCACCACACTCACTGACACACATCAGTGAAACACATTGCACCACACTCACTGACACACTTCACCCAAACATATTGCTCCACACTCACTGACACACATCACCCAAACACATTGCACCACACTCACTGAAACACACATCACCTAAACACTTTGCACCACACTCACTGACACACACATCACCCAAACACATTGCACCACACTCACTCTCAAACTTCACCCAAACACATTGCACCACACTCACTGACACACTTCACCCAAACACATTGCACCACACTCACTGACACACTTCACCCAAACACATTGCAGCACACTCACTGACACACATCACCCAAACACATTGCACCACACTCACTGACACACATCACCCAAACACATTGCACCACACTCACTGACACACATCACCCAAACACATTGCACCACACTCACTGACACACTTCACCCAAACATATTGCACCACACTCACTGACACACTTCACCCAAACATATTGCACCACACTCACTGACAGACTTTACCCAAACACATTGCACCACACCCACTGACACACTTCACCCAAAAACATTGCACCACACTCACTGACACACACTTCACCCAAACACTTTGCACCACACTCACTGACACACTTCACCCAAACACATTACACCACACTCACTGACACACTTCAACCAAACACATTGCAACACACTCACTGACACACTTCACCCAAACACATTGCACCACACACACTGACACACTTCACCCAAACACATTCCGCCACACTCACTGACTCACTTCACCCAAACACATTACACCACACTCACTGACACACTTCACCCAAACACATTACACCGCACTCTCTGACACACTTCACCCAAACACATTGCACCACACTCACTGACACGCTTCACCCAAACACATTGCACCACACTCACTGACACACTTCACCCAAACACATTGCACCACACTCACTGACACACTTCTCCCAAACACATTGCACCACACTCACTTACACACTTCTCCCAAACACATTGCACCACACTCACTGACACACTTCACCCAAACACATTGCACCACACTCACTGACACACTTCACCCAAACACATTACACCACACTCACTGGCACACTTCACCCAAACACATTGCACGACACTCACTGAAACTCTTCACCGAAACACATTGCACCACTCTCACTGACACACATTACCCAAACACATAGCACCACACTCACTGACACACATCACCCAAACACATTGCATCACACTCACTGACACACACATCACCCAAACACATTGCACCACAATCACTGACAAAATTCACCCAAACACATTGCACCACACTCACTGACACATTCATCACCCAAATATATTGCACCACGCTCATTGACACACATCCCCCTAACACATTGCACAAACTCACTGACACACTTCACCCAAACACATTGCACCACACTCACTGACACACATCACCCAAACACATTGCACCACACTCACGGACACACACATCACCGAAACACATAGCACCACACTCACTGACACAGTTCACCCAAACACATTGCACCACACTCACTGACACACTTCACTCAAACACATTACACCACACTCACTGACACACTTCACCCAAACACATTGCACCACACTCACTAGCACACTTCACCCAAACACATTGCACCACAGTCACTGACACACTTCACCCAAACACATTGCATCACACTCACTGACACACATCACCCAAACATATTGCACCACACTCACTGACAAACTTCACCCAAACATATTGCTCCACACTCACTGACACACTTCACCTAAACACATTGCACCACACTCACTGACACACTTCACCGAAACACTTTGCACCACACTCACTGACACACTTCACCCAAACACATTGCACCACACTCACTGACACACTTCACCCAAACACATTGCACCACACTCACTGACAAACTTCACCCAAACACATTGCACCACACTCACTGACACACTTCACCCAAACACATTGCACCAAACTCACTGACACACTTCACCCAAACACATTGCACCACACTCACTGACACACACTTCACCCAAACACATTGCACCACACTCACAGACACACTTCACCCAAACACATTGCACCAAACTCATTGACACACACTTCACCCAAACACATTGCACCACTCTCACTGACACACTTCACCCAAACACATTGCACCAAACTCATTGACACACACTTCACCCAAACACATTGCACCACACTCACTGACACACTTCACCCAAACACATTGCACCACACTCACTGACACACTTCACCCAAACACATTACACCACACTCACTGACACACTTCACCCTAACACATTGCACCACACTCACTGCCACACTTCACCCAAACACATTGCACCACACTCACTGACACACATCACCCAAACACATTGCACCACACTCACTGACACACTTCACCCAAACACATTACACCACACTCACTGAAACACTTCACCCAAACACATTGCACCACACTCAATGACACACTTCACCCAAACACATTGCACCACTCTCACTCACACACTTCACCCAAATACATTACACCACACTCACTGACACACTTCACCCAAACACATTGCACCACACTCACTGGCAAACTTCACCCAAACACATTGCACCACACTCACTGACACACTTCACCCAAAGACATTGCACCACACTCACTGACACACTTCACCCAAACACATTGCACCACACTCACTGACACACTTCATCCAAACACATTGCACCACACTCACTGACACACTTCACTCAAACATATTGCACCACACTCACTGACACACATCAGTCAAACACATTGCACCACACTCACTGACACACTTCACCCAAACACATTGCACCACACTCACTGACACACTTCACCCAAACACATTGCACCACACTCACTGACACACTTCACTCAAACACATTGCACCACACTCACTGACACACATCACCCAAACATATTGCACCACACTCACTGACACACACATCACCTAAACACTTTGCACCACACTCACTGACACACACATCACCCAAACACATTGCACCACACTCACTGACACACTTCACCCAAACACATTGCACCACACTCACTGACACACTTCACCCAAACACATTGCACCACACTCACTGACACATATCACCCAAACACATTGCACCACACTCACTGACACACTTCACCCAAACACATTGCACCACACTCACTGACACACTTCACCCAAACATATTGCTCCACACTCACTGACACACATCACCCAAACACATTGCACCACACTCACTGACACACATCACCCAAACACATTGCACCACATTCACTGACACACTTCACCCAAACACTTTGGACCACACTCACTGACACACTTCACCCAAACACATTGCACCACACTCACTGACACACTTCACCCATACACTTTGGACCACACTCACTGACACACTTCACCCAAACACATTGCACCACACTCACTGACACACATCACCCAAACACATTGCACCACACTCACTGACACACATCACCCAAACACATTGCACCACACTCACTGACACACTTCACCCAAACATATTGCACCACACTCACTGACACACTTCACCCAAACATATTGCACCACACTCACTGACACACTTCACCCAAACAAATTGCACCACACTCACTGACACACTTCACCCAAACACATTGCACCACACTCACTGACACACATCACCCAAACACATTGCACCACACTCACTGACACACTTCACCCAAACACATTGCACCACACTCACTGACACACTTCACCCAAACATATTGCTCCACACTCACTGACACACATCACCCAAACACATTGCACCACACTCACTGACACACATCACCCAAACACATTGCACCACATTCACTGACACACTTCACCCAAACACTTTGGACCACACTCACTGACACACTTCACCCAAACACATTGCACCACACTCACTGACACACTTCACCCATACACTTTGGACCACACTCACTGACACACTTCACCCAAACACATTGCACCACACTCACTGACACACATCACCCAAACACATTGCACCACACTCACTGACACACATCACCCAAACACATTGCACCACACTCACTGACACACTTCACCCAAACATATTGCACCACACTCACTGACACACTTCACCCAAACATATTGCACCACACTCACTGACAGACTTTACCCAAACACATTGCACCACACCCACTGACACACTTCACCCAAAAACATTGCACCACACTCACTGACACACACTTCACCCAAACACTTTGCACCACACTCACTGACACACTTCACCCAAACACATTACACCACACTCACTGACACACTTCAACCAAACACATTGCACCACACTCACTGACACACTTCACCCAAACACATTGCACCACACTCACTGACACACTTCACCCAAACACATTGCACCACACTCACTGACACACTTCACCCAAGCACATTGCACCACACTCACTGACACACTTCTCCCAAACACATTGCACCACACTCACTGACACACTTCACCCAAACACATTGCACCACACTCACTGACACACTTCACCCAAACACATTGCACCACACTCACTGACACACTTCTCCCAAACACATTGCACCACACTCACTGACACACTTCACCCAAACACATTGCACCACACTCACTGACACACTTCACCCAAACACATTACACCACACTCACTGACACACTTCACCCAAACACATTGCACGACACTCACTGAAACTCTTCACCGAAACACATTGCTCCACTCTCACTGACACACATTACCCAAACACATAGCACCACACTCACTGACACACATCACCCAAACACATTGCATCACACTCACTGACACACACATCACCCAAACACATTGCACCACAATCACTGACAAAATTCACCCAAACACATTGCACCACACTCACTGACACACTTCACCCAAACACATTACACCACACTCACTGACACACATCACCCAAACACATTGCATCACACTCACTGACACACATCACTCAAACACATTGCACCACACTCACTGACACACAACACCCAAACACATTGCACCACACTCCCTGACACACTTCACCCAAACACATTGCACCACACTCACTGACACACTTCACCCATACACATTGCACCACACTCACTGATACACTTCACCCAAACATATTGCACCACACTCACTGACACACTTCACCTAAACACATTACACCACACTCGCTGACACACTTCACCCAAACACATTGCATCACACTCACTGACACACATCACCCAAACACATTGCACCACACTCACTGACACACTTCAACCAAACACATTGCACCACACTCACTGACACACTTCTCCCAAACACATTGCACCACACTCACTGACACACTTCACCCAAACACATTGCACCACACTCACTGACACACTTCACCCAAACACATTACACCACACTCACTGACACACTTCACCCAAACACATTGCACGACACTCACTGAAACTCTTCACCGAAACACATTGCACCACTCTCACTGACACACATTAACCAAACACATAGCACCACACTCACTGACACACATCACCCAAACACATTGCATCACACTCACTGACACACGCATCACCCAAACACATTGCACCACAATCACTGACAAAATTCACCCAAACACATTGCACCACACTCACTGACACACTTCACCCAAACACATTACACCACACTCACTGACACACTTCACTCAAACACATTGCACCACACTCACTGACACACTTCACCCAAACACATTGCACCACACTCACTGACCCACTTCACCCAAACACATTGCACCACACTCACTGACACACTTCACCCGAACACATTGCACCACACTCACTGACACACTTCACCCAAACACATTACACCACACTCACTGACACACTTCACCCAAACACATTGCACCACACTCACTGACACACTTCACCCAAACACATTGCACCACACTCACTGACACACTTCACCCAAACACATTGCACCAAACTCATTGACACACACTTCACCCAAACACATTGCACCACACTCACTGACACACTTCACCCAAACACATTGCACCACACTCACTGACAAACTACACCCAAACACATTGCACCACACTCACTGACACACTTCACCCAAACACATTGCACCACACTCACTGACACACTTCACCCATACACATTGGACCACACTCACTGACACACTTCACCCAAACACATTGCACCACACTCACTGACACACATCACCCAAACATATTGCACAACACTCACTGACACACATCACCCAAACACATTGCACCACACTCACTGACACACTTCACCCAAACATATTGCACCACACTCACTGACACACTTCACCCAAACACATTGCACCACACTCACTGACAGACTTTACCCAAACACATTGCACCACACCCACTGACACACTTCACCCAAAAACATTGCACCACACACACTGACACACACTTCACCCAAACACTTTGCACCACACTCACTGACACACTTCACCCAAACACATTACACCACACTCACTGACACACTTCAACCAAACACATTGCACCACACTCACTGACACACTTCACCCAAACACATTGCACCACACTCACTGACACACTTCACCCAAACACATTGCACCACACTCACTGACACACTTCACCCAAGCACATTGCACCACACTCACTGACACACTTCTCCCAAACACATTGCACCACACTCACTGACACACTTCACCCAAACACATTGCACCACACTCACTGACACACTTCACCCAAACACATTGCACCACACTCACTGACACACTTCTCCCAAACACATTGCACCACACTCACTGACACACTTCACCCAAACACATTGCACCACACTCACTGACACACTTCACCCAAACACATTACACCACACTCACTGACACACTTCACCCAAACACATTGCACGACACTCACTGAAACTCTTCACCGAAACACATTGCACCACACTCACTGACACACTTCTCCCAAACACATTGCACCACACTCACTGACACACTTCACCCAAACACATTGCACCACACTCACTGACACACTTCACCCAAACACATTGCACCACACTCACTGACACACTTCACCCAAACACATTACACCACACTCACTGACACACTTCACCCAAGCACATTGCACCACACTCACTGACACACTTCTCCCAAACACATTGCACCACACTCACTGACACACTTCACCCAAACACATTGCACCACACTCACTGACACACTTCACCCAAACACATTGCAGCACACTCACTGACACACTTCACCCAAACACATTGCACCACACTCACTGACACACATCACCCAAACACATTGCACCACACTCACTGACACACTTCACCCAAACACATTGCACCACACTCACTGACACACTTCACCCAAACATATTGCTCCACACTCACTGACACACATCACCCAAACACATTGCACCACACTCACTGACACACATCACCCAAACACATTGCACCACATTCACTGACACACTTCACCCAAACACTTTGGACCACACTCACTGACACACTTCACCCAAACACATTGCACCACACACACTGACACACTTCACCCATACACTTTGGACCACACTCACTGACACACTTCACCCAAACACATTGCACCACACTCACTGACACACATCACCCAAACACATTGCACCACACTCACTGACACACATCACCCAAACACATTGCACCACACTCACTGACACACTTCACCCAAACATATTGCACCACACTCACTGACACACTTCACCCAAACATATTGCACCACACTCACTGACACACTTCACCCAAACAAATTGCACCACACTCACTGACACACTTCACCCAAACACATTGCACCACACTCACTGACACACATCACCCAAACACATTGCACCACACTCACTGACACACTTCACCCAAACACATTGCACCACACTCACTGACACACTTCACCCAAACATATTGCTCCACACTCACTGACACACATCACCCAAACACATTGCACCACACTCACTGACACACATCACCCAAACACATTGCACCACATTCACTGACACACTTCACCCAAACACTTTGGACCACACTCACTGACACACTTCACCCAAACACATTGCACCACACTCACTGACACACTTCACCCATACACTTTGGACCACACTCACTGACACACTTCACCCAAACACATTGCACCACACTCACTGACACACATCACCCAAACACATTGCACCACACTCACTGACACACATCACCCAAACACATTGCACCACACTCACTGACACACTTCACCCAAACACATTGCACCACACTCACTGACACACTTCACCCAAACACATTACACCACACTCACTGACACACTTCACCCAAACACATTGCACGACACTCACTGAAACTCTTCACCGAAACACATTGCTCCACTCTCACTGACACACATTACCCAAACACATAGCACCACACTCACTGACACACATCACCCAAACACATTGCATCACACTCACTGACACACACATCACCCAAACACATTGCACCACAATCACTGACAAAATTCACCCAAACACATTGCACCACACTCACTGACACACTTCACCCAAACACATTACACCACACTCACTGACACACATCACCCAAACACATTGCATCACACTCACTGACACACATCACTCAAACACATTGCACCACACTCACTGACACACAACACCCAAACACATTGCACCACACTCCCTGACACACTTCACCCAAACACATTGCACCACACTCACTGACACACTTCACCCATACACATTGCACCACACTCACTGATACACTTCACTCAAACATATTGCACCACAGTCACTGACACACTTCACCTAAACACATTACACCACACTCGCTGACACACTTCACCCAAACACATTGCATCACACTCACTGACACACATCACCCAAACACATTGCACCACACTCACTGACACACTTCAACCAAACACATTGCACCACACTCACTGACACACTTCTCCCAAACACATTGCACCACACTCACTGACACACTTCACCCAAACACATTGCACCACACTCACTGACACACTTCACCCAAACACATTACACCACACTCACTGACACACTTCACCCAAACACATTGCACGACACTCACTGAAACTCTTCACCGAAACACATTGCACCACTCTCACTGACACACATTAACCAAACACATAGCACCACACTCACTGACACACATCACCCAAACACATTGCATCACACTCACTGACACACACATCACCCAAACACATTGCACCACAATCACTGACAAAATTCACCCAAACACATTGCACCACACTCACTGACACACTTCACCCAAACACATTACACCACACTCACTGACACACTTCACTCAAACACATTGCACCACACTCACTGACACACTTCACCCAAACACATTGCACCACACTCACTGACACACTTCACCCAAACACATTACACCACACTCACTGACACACTTCACTCAAACACATTGCACCACACTCACTGACACACTTCACCCAAACACATTGCACCACACTCACTGACACACTTCACCCAAACACATTACACCACACTCACTGACACACTTCACCCAAACACATTGCACCACACTCACTGACACACTTCACCCAAACACATTGCACCACACTCACTGACACACTTCACCCAAACACATTGCACCAAACTCATTGACACACACTTCACCCAAACACATTGCACCACACTCACTGACACACTTCACCCAAACACATTGCACCACACTCACTGACAAACTACACCCAAACACATTGCACCACACTCACTGACACACTTCACCCAAACACATTGCACCACACTCACTGACACACTTCACCCATACACATTGGACCACACTCACTGACACACTTCACCCAAACACATTGCACCACACTCACTGACACACATCACCCAAACATATTGCACCACACTCACTGACACACATCACCCAAACACATTGCACCACACTCACTGACACACTTCACCCAAACATATTGCACCACACTCACTGACACACTTCACCCAAACATATTGCACCACACTCACTGACAGACTTTACCCAAACACATTGCACCACACCCACTGACACACTTCACCCAAAAACATTGCACCACACACACTGACACACACTTCACCCAAACACTTTGCACCACACTCACTGACACACTTCACCCAAACACATTACACCACACTCACTGACACACTTCAACCAAACACATTGCACCACACTCACTGACACACTTCACCCAAACACATTGCACCACACTCACTGGCACACTTCACCCAAACACATTGCACCACACTCACTGACACACTTCACCCAAGCACATTGCACCACACTCACTGACACACTTCTCCCAAACACATTGCACCACACTCACTGACACACTTCACCCAAACACATTGCACCACACTCACTGACACACTTCACCCAAACACATTGCACCACACTCACTGACACACTTCTCCCAAACACATTGCACCACACTCACTGACACACTTCACCCAAACACATTACACCACACTCACTGACACACTTCACCCAAACACATTGCACGACACTCACTGAAACTCTTCACCGAAACACATTGCACCACTCTCACTGACACACATTACCCAAACACATAGCACCACACTCACTGACACACATCACCCAAACACATTGCATCACACTCACTGACACACACATCACCCAAACACATTGCACCACAATCACTGACAAAATTCACCCAAACACATTGCACCACACTCACTGACACACTTCACCCAAACACATTTCACCACACTCACTGACACACTTCACCCAAACACATTGCACCACACTCACTGACACACTTCACCCAAACACATTGCACCACACTCACTGACCCACTTCACCCAAACACATTGCACCACACTCACTGACACACTTCACCCAAACACATTGCACCACACTCACTGACACACTTCACCCAAACACATTACACCACACTCACTGACACACTTCACCCAAACAAATTGCACCACACTCACTGACACACTTCACCCAAACACATTGCACCACACTCACTGACACACACTTCACCCAAACACATTGCACCACACTCACTGACACACTTCACCCAAACACATTGCACCAAACTCATTGACACACACTTCACCCAAACACATTGCACCACACTCACTGACACACTTCACCCAAACACATTGCACCACACTCACTGACAAACTACACCCAAACACATTGCACCACACTCACTGACAAACTTCACCCAAACACATTACACCACACTCACTGACCCACTTCACCCAAACACATTGCACCACACTCACTGACACACTTCACCCAAACACATTGCACCACACTCACTGACACACTTCACCCAAACACATTACACCACACTCACTGACACACTTCACCCAAACACATTGCACCACACTCACTGACACACTTCACCCAAACACATTGCACCACACTCACTGACACACACTTCACCCAAGCACATTGCACCACACTCACTGACACACTTCACCCAAACACATTGCACCAAACTCATTGACACACACTTCACCCAAACACATTGCACCACACTCACTGACACACTTCACCCAAACACATTGCACCACACTCACTGACACACTTCACCCAAACACATTGCACCACACTCAGTGACACACACATCACCTAAACACTTTGCACCACACTCACTGACACACACATCACCCAAACACATTGCACCACTCACTGACACACTTCACCCAAACACATTGCACCACACTCACTGACACACATCACCCAAACACATTGCACCACACTCACTGACACACTTCTCCCAAACACATTGCACCACACTCACTGACACACTTCACCCAAACACATTGCACCACACTCACTGACACACTTCACCCAAACACATTACACCACACTCACTGACACACTTCACCCAAACACATTGCACGACACTCACTGAAACTCTTCACCGAAACACATTGCACCACTCTCACTGACACACATTACCCAAACACATAGCACCACACTCACTGACACACATCACCCAAACACATTGCATCACACTCACTGACACACACATCACCCAAAAACATTGCACCACAATCACTGACAAAATTCACCCAAACACATTGCACCACACTCACTGACACATTCATCACCCAAATATATTGCACCACACTCATTGACACACATCCCCCTAACACATTGCACCAAACTCACTGACACACTTCACCCAAACACATTGCACCGCACTCACTGACACACTTCATCCAAACACATTACACCACACTCACTGACACACTTCAACCAAACACATTGCACCACACTCACTGACACACTTCACCCAAACACATTGCACCACACTCACTGACACACTTCACCCAAACACATTGCACCACACTCACTGACACACTTCACCCAAGCACATTGCACCACACTCACTGACACACTTCTCCCAAACACATTGCACCACACTCACTGACACACTTCACCCAAACACATTGCACCACACTCACTGACACACTTCACCCAAACACATTGCACCACACTCACTGACACACTTCTCCCAAACACATTGCACCACACTCACTGACACACTTCACCCAAACACATTGCACCACACTCACTGACACACTTCACCCAAACACATTACACCACACTCACTGACACACTTCACCCAAACACATTGCACGACACTCACTGAAACTCTTCACCGAAACACATTGCACCACTCTCACTGACACACATTACCCAAACACATAGCACCACACTCACTGACACACATCACCCAAACACATTGCATCACACTCACTGACACACACATCACCCAAACACATTGCACCACAATCACTGACAAAATTCACCCAAACACATTGCACCACACTCACTGACACACTTCACCCAAACACATTACACCACACTCACTGACACACTTCACCCAAACACATTGCACCACACTCACTGACACACTTCACCCAAACACATTGCACCACACTCACTGACCCACTTCACCCAAACACATTGCACCACACTCACTGACACACTTCACCCAAACACATTGCACCACACTCACTGACACACTTCACCCAAACACATTACACCACACTCACTGACACACTTCACCCAAACACATTGCACCACACTCACTGACACACTTCACCCAAACACATTGCACCACACTCACTGACACACACTTCACCCAAACACATTGCACCACACTCACTGACACACTTCACCCAAACACATTGCACCAAACTCATTGACACACACTTCACCCAAACACATTGCACCACACTCACTGACACACTTCACCCAAACACATTGCACCACACTCACTGACAAACTACACCCAAACACATTGCACCACACTCACTGACAAACTTCACCCAAACACATTACACCACACTCACTGACCCACTTCACCCAAACACATTGCACCACACTCACTGACATACTTCACCCAAACACATTGCACCACACTCACTGACACACTCCACCCAAACACATTACACCACACTCACTGACACACTTCACCCAAACACATTGCACCACACTCACTGACACACTTCACCCAAACACATTGCACCACACTCACTGACACACACTTCACCCAAACACATTGCACCACACTCACTGACACACTTCACCCAAACACATTGCACCAAACTCATTGACACACACTTCACCCAAACACATTGCACCACACTCACTGACACACTTCACCCAAACACATTGCACCACACTCACTGACACACTTCACCCAAACACATTGCACCACACTCAGTGACACACACATCACCTAAACACTTTGCACCACACTCACTGACACACACATCACCCAAACACATTGCACCACACTCACTGACACACTTCACCCAAACACATTGCACCACACTCATTGACACACATCCCCCTAACACATTGCACCAAACTCACTGACAAACTTCACCCAAACACATTGCACCACACTCACTGACACACATCACCCAAACACATTGCACCACACTCACTGACACACTTCACCAAAACACATTGCACCACACTCACTGACACACTTCACTCAAACACATTACACCACACTCACCGACACACTTCACTCAAACACATTGCACCACACTCACTGACACACTTCACCAAAACACATTGCACCACAGTCACTGACACAGTTCACCCAAACACATTGCACCACACTCACTGACACACTTCACCAAAACACATTGCACCACAGTCACTGACACAGTTCACCCAAACACATTGCACCACACTCACTGACACACTTCACTCAAACACATTACACCTCACTCACTGACACACTTCACTCAAACACATTGCACCACACTCACTGGCACACTTCACCCAAACACATTGCACCAGTCACTGAAACACTTCACCCAGACACATTGCACCACACTCACTGACACACTTCACCCAAACACATTGCACCACACTCACTGACACACTTCACCCAAACATATTGCACCACACTCACTGACACACTTCACCTAAACACATTACACCACACTCACTGACACACATCACCCAAACACATTGCATCACACTCACTGACACACATCACCCAAACACATTGCACCACACTCACTGACACACAACACCCAAACACATTGCACCACACTCCCTGACACACTTCACCCAAACACATTGCACCACACTCACTGACACACTTCACCCATACACATTGCACCACACTCACTGATACACTTCACCCAAACATATTGCACCACACTCACTGACACACTTCACCTAAACACATTACACCACACTCGCTGACACACTTCACCCAAACACATTGCATCACACTCACTGACACACATCACCCAAACACATTGCACCACACTCACTGACACACTTCACCCAAACACATTGCACCACACTCACTGACACACTTCTCCCAAACACATTGCACCACACTCACTGACACACTTCACCCAAACACATTGCACCACACTCACTGACACACTTCACCCAAACACATTACACCACACTCACTGACACACTTCACCCAAACACATTGCACGACACTCACTGAAACTCTTCACCGAAACACATTGCACCACTCTCACTGACACACATTACCCAAACACATTGCACCACACTCACTGACACACTTCACCCAAACACATTGCACCACACTCACTGACCCACTTCACCCAAACACATTGCACCACACTCGCTGACACACATCACCCAGACACATTGCACCACACTCACTGACACACTTCACCCAAACACATTGCACCACACTCACTGACACACTTCACCCAAACACATTGCACCACACTCACTGACACACTTCACCCAAACACATTGCACCACACTCACTGACACACTTCACCCAGACACATTGCACCACACTCACTGACACACTTCACCCAAACACATTGCACCACACTCACTGACACACTTCACCCAAACACATTGCACCACACTCACTGACACACTTCACCAAAACACATTGCACCAAACTCATTGACACACACTTCACCCAAACACATTGCACCACACTCACTGACACACTTCACCCAAACACCTTGCACCACACTCACTGACAAACTACACCCAAACACATTGCACCACACTCACTGACACACTTCACCCAAACACATTGCACCACACTCACTGACACACTTCACCCATACACTTTGGACCACACTCACTGACACACTTCACCCAAACACATTGCACCGCACTCACTGACACACATCACCCAAACACATTGCACCACACTCACTGACACACATCACCCAAACACATTGCACCACACTCACTGACACACTTCACCCAAACATATTGCACCACACTCACTGACACACTTCACCCAAACATATTGCACCACACTCACTGAAAGACTTTACCCAAACACATTGCACCACACCCACTGACACACTTCACCCAAAAACATTGCACCACACTCACTGACACACACTTCACCCAAACACTTTGCACCACACTCACTGACACACTTCACCCAAACACATTACACCACACTCACTGACACACTTCAACCAAACACATTGCACCACACTCACTGACACACTTCACCCAAACACATTGTACCACACTCACTGACACACTTCACCCAAACACATTGCACCACACTCACTGACACACTTCACCCTAGCACATTGCACCACACTCACTGACACACTTCTCCCAAACACATTGCACCACACTCACTGACACACTTCACCCAAACACATTGCACCACACTCACTGACACACTTCACCCAAACACATTGCACCACACTCACTGACACACTTCTCCCAAACACATTGCACCACACTCACTGACACACTTCACCCAAACACATTGCACCACACTCACTGACACACTTCACCCAAACACATTACACCACACTCACTGACACACTTCACCCAAACACATTGCATGACACTCACTGAAACTCTTCACCGAAACACATTGCACCACTCTCACTGACACACATTACCCAAACACATAGCACCACACTCACTGACACACATCACCGAAACACATTGCATCACACTCACTGACACACACATCACCCAAACACATTGCACCACAATCACTGACAAAATTCACCCAAACACATTGCACCACACTCACTGACACACTTCACCCAAACACATTACACCACACTCACTGACACACTTCACCCAAACACATTGCACCACACTCACTGACACACTTCACCCAAACACATTGCACCACACTCACTGACCCACTTCACCCAAACACATTGCACCACACTCACTGACACACTTCACCCAAACACATTACACCACACTCACTGACACACTTCAACCAAACACATTGCACCACACTCACTGACACACTTCACCCAAACACATTGCACCACACTCACTGACACACTTCACCCAAACACATTGCACCACACTCACTGACACACTTCACCCTAGCACATTGCACCACACTCACTGACACACTTCTCCCAAACACATTGCACCACACTCACTGACACACTTCACCCAAACACATTGCACCACACTCACTGACACACTTCACCCAAACACATTGCACCACACTCACTGACACACTTCTCCCAAACACATTGCACCACACTCACTGACACACTTCACCCAAACACATTGCACCACACTCACTGACACACTTCACCCAAACACATTACACCACACTCACTGACACACTTCACCCAAACACATTGCACGACACTCACTGAAACTCTTCACCGAAACACATTGCACCACTCTCACTGACACACATTACCCAAACACATAGCACCACACTCACTGACACACATCACCGAAACACATTGCATCACACTCACTGACACACACATCACCCAAACACATTGCACCACAATCACTGACAAAATTCACCCAAACACATTGCACCACACTCACTGACACACTTCACCCAAACACATTACACCACACTCACTGACACACTTCACCCAAACACATTGCACCACACTCACTGACACACTTCACACAAACACATTGCACCACACTCACTGACCCACTTCACCCAAACACATTGCACCACACTCACTGACACACTTCACCCAAACACATTGCACGACACTCACTGACACACTTCACCCAAACACATTACACCACACTCACTGACACACTTCACCCAAACACATTGCCCCACACTCACTGACACACTTCACCCAAACACATTGCACCACACTCACTGACACACACTTCACCCAAACACATTGCACCACACTCACTGACACACTTCACCCAAACACATTGCACCAAACTCATTGACACACACTTCACCCAAACACATTGCACCACACTCACTGACACACTTCACCCAAACACATTGCACCACACTCACTGACACACTTCACCCAAACACATTGCACCACACTCACTGACACACACTTCACCCAAACACATTGCACCACACTCACTGACACACTTCACCCAAACACATTGCACCAAACTCATTGACACACACTTCACCCAAACACATTGCACCACACTCACTGACACACTTCACCCAAACACATTGCACCACACTCACTGACAAACTACACCCAAACACATTGCACCACACTCACTGACAAACATCACCCAAACACATTACACCACACTCACTGACCCACTTCACCCAAACACATTGCACCACACTCACTGACACACTTCACCCAAACACATTGTACCACACTCACTGACAAACTTCACCCAAACACATTACACCACACTCACTGACACACTTCACCCAAACACATTGCACCACACTCACTGACACACTTCACCCAAACACATTGCACCACGCTCACTGACACACACTTCACCCAAACACATTGCACCACACTCACTGACACACTTCACCCAAACACATTGCACCAAACTCATTGACACACACTTCACCCAAACACATTGCACCACACTCACTGACACACTTCACCCAAACACATTCCACCACACTCACTGACACACTTCACCCAAACACATTGCACCACACTCAGTGACACACACATCACCTAAACACTTTGCACCACACTCACTGACACACACATCACCCAAACACATTGCACCACTCACTGACACAATTCACCCAAACACATTGCACCACACTCACTGACACACTTCACCCAAACACATTGCACCACACTCACTGACACACTTCTCCCAAACACATTGCACCACACTCACTGACACACTTCACCCAAACACATTACACCACACTCACTGACACACTTCAACCAAACACATTGCACGACACTCACTGAAACTCTTCACCGAAACACATTGCACCACTCTCACTGACACACATTACCCAAACACATAGCACCACACTCACTGACACACATCACCCAAACACATTGCATCACACTCACTGACACACACATCACCCAAAAACATTGCACCACAATCACTGACAAAATTCACCCAAACACATTGCACCACACTCACTGACACATTCATCACCCAAATATATTGCACCACACTCATTGACACACATCCCCCTAACACATTGCACCAAACTCACTGACACACTTCACCCAAACACATTGCACCCCACTCACTGACACACATCACCCAAACACATTGCACCACACTCACGGACACACACATCACCGAAACACATTGCAACACACTCACTGACACAGTTCACCCAAACACATTGCACCACACTCACTGACACACTTCACTCAAACACATTACACCACACTCACCGACACACTTCACTCAAACACATTGCACCACACTCACTGACACACTTCACCAAAAGACATTGCACCACTGTCACTGACACAGTTCACCCAAACACATTGCACCACACTCACTGACACAGTTCACCCAAACACATTGCACCACACTCACTGACACACTTCACTCAAACACATTACACCTCACTCACTGACACACTTCACTCAAACACATTGCACCACACTCACTGGCACACTTCACCCAAACACATTGCACCACTCACTGAAACACTTCACCCAAACACATTGCACCACACTTACTGGCACACTTCACCCAGACACATTGCACCACACTCACTGACGCACTTCACCCAAAAACATTGCACCACACTCACTGACACACGTCACCCAAACATATTGCACCACACTCACTGACACACTTCACCCAAACACATTACACCACACTCACTGACACACTTCACCCAAACACATTGCACGACACTCACTGAAACTCTTCACCGAAACACATTGCACCACTCTCACTGACACACATTACCCAAACACATAGCACCACACTCACTGACACACATCACCCAAACACATTGCATCACACTCACTGACACACACATCACCCAAACACATTGCACCACAATCACTGACAAAATTCACCAAACACATTGCACCACACTCACTGACACATTCATCACCCAAATATATTGCACCACACTCATTGACACACATCCCCCTAACACATTGCACCAAACTCACTGACACACTTCACCCAAACACATTGCACCACACTCACTGACACACATCACCCAAACACATTGCACCACACTCACGGACACACACATCACCGAAACACATTGCACCACACTCACTGACACAGTTCACCCAAACACATTGCACCACACTCACTGACACACTTCACTTAAACACATTACACCACACTCACTGACACACTTCACTCAAACACATTGCACCACACTCACTGACACGCTTCACCAAAACACATTGCACCACAGTCACTGACACAGTTCACCCAAACACATTGCACCACACTCACTGACACAGTTCACCCAAACACATTGCACCACACTCACTGACACACTTCACCCAAACACATTGCACCACACTCACTGACACACTTCACCCAAACACATTGCACCACACTCACTGACACACTTCACCCAAACACATTGCACCACACTCACTGACACACTTCACCCAAACACATTGCACCACACTCACTGACACACATCACCCAAACACATTGCACCACACTCACTGACACACACATCACCTAAACACTTTGCAGCACACTCACTGACACACACATCACCCAAACACATTGCACCACACTCACTGACACACTTCACCCAAACACATTGCACCACACTCACTCTCAAACTTCACACAAACACATTGCACCACACTCACTGACACACTTCACTCAAACACATTGCACCACACTCACTGACACACTACACCCAAACACATTGCAGCACACTCACTGACACACATCACCCAAACACATTGCACCACACTCACTGACACACTTCACCCAAACACATTGCACCACACTCACTGACACACTTCACCCAAACACATTACACCACACTCACTGACACACTTCACCCAAACACATTGCATGACACTCACAGAAACTCTTCACCGAAACACATTGCACCACTCTCACTGACACACATTACCCAAACACATAGCACCACACTCACTGACACACATCACCGAAACACATTGCATCACACTCACTGACACACACATCACCCAAACACATTGCACCACAATCACTGACAAAATTCACCCAAACACATTGCACCACACTCACTGACACACTTCACCCAAACACATTACACCACACTCACTGACACACTTCACCCAAACACATTGCACCACACTCACTGACACACTTCACCCAAACACATTGCACCACACTCACTGACCCACTTCACCCAAACACATTGCACCACACTCACTGACACACTTCACCCAAACACATTACACCACACTCACTGACACACTTCAACCAAACACATTGCACCACACTCACTGACACACTTCACCCAAACACATTGCACCACACTCACTGACACACTTCACCCAAACACATTGCACCACACTCACTGACACACTTCACCCTAGCACATTGCACCACACTCACTGACACACTTCTCCCAAACACATTGCACCACACTCACTGACACACTTCACCCAAACACATTGCACCACACTCACTGACACACTTCACCCAAACACATTGCACCACACTCACTGACACACTTCTCCCAAACACATTGCACCACACTCACTGACACACTTCACCCAAACACATTGCACCACACTCACTGACACACCTCACCCAAACACATTACACCACACTCACTGACACACTTCACCCAAACACATTGCACGACACTCACTGAAACTCTTCACCGAAACACATTGCACCACTCTCACTGACACACTTTACCCAAACACATAGCACCACACTCACTGACACACATCACCGAAACACATTGCATCACACTCACTGAAACACACATCACCCAAACACATTGCACCACAATCACTGACAAAATTCACCCAAACACATTGCACCACACTCACTGACACACTTCACCCAAACACATTACACCACACTCACTGACACACTTCACCCAAACACATTGCACCACACTCACTGACACACTTCACACAAACACATTGCACCACACTCACTGACCCACTTCACCCAAACACATTGCACCACACTCACTGACACACTTCACCCAAACACATTGCACCACACTCACTGACACACTTCACCCAAACACATTACACCACACTCACTGACACACTTCACCCAAACACATTGCACCACACTCACTGACACACTTCACCCAAACACATTGCACCACACTCACTGACACACACTTCACCCAAACACATTGCACCACACTCACTGACACACTTCACCCAAACACATTGCACCAAACTCATTGACACACACTTCACCCAAACACATTGCACCACACTCACTGACACACTTCACCCAAACACATTGCACCACACTCACTGACACACTTCACCCAAACACATTGCACCACACTCACTGACACACACTTCACCCAAACACATTGCACCACACTCACTGACACACTTCACCCAAACACATTGCACCAAACTCATTGACACACACTTCACCCAAACACATTGCACCACACTCACTGACACACTTCACCCAAACACATTGCACCACACTCACTGACAAACTACACCCAAACACATTGCACCACACTCACTGACAAACTTCACCCAAACACATTACACCACACTCACTGACCCACTTCACCCAAACACATTGCACCACACTCACTGACACACTTCACCCAAACACATTGTACCACACTCACTGACAAACTTCACCCAAACACATTACACCACACTCACTGACACACTTCACCCAAACACATTGCACCACACTCACTGACACACTTCACCCAAACACATTGCACCACGCTCACTGACACACACTTCACCCAAACACATTGCACCACACTCACTGACACACTTCACCCAAACACATTGCACCAAACTCATTGACACACACTTCACCCAAACACATTGCACCACACTCACTGACACACTTCACCCAAACACATTCCACCACACTCACTGACACACTTCACCCAAACACATTGCACCACACTCAGTGACACACACATCACCTAAACACTTTGCACCACACTCACTGACACACACATCACCCAAACACATTGCACCACACTCACTGACACAATTCACCCAAACACATTGCACCACACTCACTGACACACTTCACCCAAACACATTGCACCACACTCACTGACACACTTCTCCCAAACACATTGCACCACACTCACTGACACACTTCACCCAAACACATTGCACCACACTCACTGACACACTTCACCCAAACACATTACACCACACTCACTGACACACTTCACCCAAACACATTGCACGACACTCACTGAAACTCTTCACCCAAACACATTGCACCACACTCACTGACACACTTCTCCCAAACACATTGCACCACACTCACTGACACACTTCACCCAAACACATTGCACCACACTCACTGACACACTTCACCCAAACACATTACACCACACTCACTGACACACTTCACCCAAACACATTGCACGACACTCACTGAAACTCTTCACCCAAACACATAGCACCACACTCACTGACACACATCACCCAAACACATTGCATCACACTCACTGACACACACATCACCCAAAAACATTGCACCACAATCACTGACAAAATTCACCCAAACACATTGCACCACACTCACTGACACATTCATCACCCAAATATATTGCACCACACTCATTGACACACATCCCCCTAACACATTGCACCAAACTCACTGACACACTTCACCCAAACACATTGCACCCCACTCACTGACACACATCACCCAAACACATTGCACCACACTCACGGACACACACATCACCGAAACACATTGCAACACACTCACTGACACAGTTCACCCAAACACATTGCACCACACTCACTGACACACTTCACTCAAACACATTACACCACACTCACCGACACACTTCACTCAAACACATTGCACCACACTCACTGACACACTTCACCAAAAGACATTGCACCACTGTCACTGACACAGTTCACCCAAACACATTGCACCACACTCACTGACACAGTTCACCCAAACACATTGCACCACACTCACTGACACACTTCACCCAAACACATTGCACCACACTCACTGACACACACTTCACCCAAACACATTGCACCACACTCACTGACACACTTCACCCAAACACATTGCACCAAACTCATTGACACACACTTCACCCAAACACATTGCACCACACTCACTGACACACTTCACCCAAACACATTGCACCACACTCACTGACACACTTCACCCAAACACATTGCACCACACTCACTGACACACACTTCACCCAAACACATTGCACCACACTCACTGACACACTTCACCCAAACACATTGCACCACACTCACTGACACACTTCACCCAAACACATTGCACCACACTCACTGACACACTTCACCCAAACACATTGCACCACACTCACTGACAAACTACACCCAAACACATTGCACCACACTCACTGACAAACTTCACCCAAACACATTACACCACACTCACTGACCCACTTCACCCAAACACATTGCACCACACTCACTGACAAACTTCACCCAAACACATTGTACCACACTCACTGACAAACTTCACCCAAACACATTACACCACACTCACTGACACACTTCACCCAAACACATTGCACCACACTCACTGACACACTTCACCCAAACACATTGCACCACGCTCACTGACACACACTTCACCCAAACACATTGCACCACACTCACTGACACACTTCACCCAAACACATTGCACCAAACTCATTGACACACACTTCACCCAAACACATTGCACCACACTCACTGACACACTTCACCCAAACACATTCCACCACACTCACTGACACACTTCACCCAAACACATTGCACCACACTCAGTGACACACACATCACCTAAACACTTTGCACCACACTCACTGACACACACATCACCCAAACACATTGCACCACTCACTGACACAATTCACCCAAACACATTGCACCACACTCACTGACACACTTCACCCAAACACATTGCACCACACTCACTGACACACTTCTCCCAAACACATTGCACCACACTCACTGACACACTTCACCCAAACACATTGCACCACACTCACTGACACACTTCACCCAAACACATTACACCACACTCACTGACACACTTCAACCAAACACATTGCACGACACTCACTGAAACTCTTCACCGAAACACATTGCACCACTCTCACTGACACACATTACCCAAACACATAGCACCACACTCACTGACACACATCACCCAAACACATTGCATCACACTCACTGACACACACATCACCCAAAAACATTGCACCACAATCACTGACAAAATTCACCCAAACTCATTGCACCACACTCACTGACACATTCATCACCCAAATATATTGCACCACACTCATTGACACACATCCCCCTAACACATTGCACCAAACTCACTGACACACTTCACCCAAACACATTGCACCCCACTCACTGACACACATCACCCAAACACATTGCACCACACTCACGGACACACACATCACCGAAACACATTGCAACACACTCACTGACACAGTTCACCCAAACACATTGCACCACACTCACTGACACACTTCACTCAAACACATTACACCACACTCACCGACACACTTCACTCAAACACATTACACCACACTCACTGACACACTTCACCAAAAGACATTGCACCACTGTCACTGACACAGTTCACCCAAACACATTGCACCACACTCACTGACACAGTTCACCCAAACACATTGCACCACACTCACTGACACACTTCACTCAAACACATTACACCTCACTCACTGACACACTTCACTCAAACACATTGCACCACACTCACTGGCACACTTCACCCAAACACATTGCACCACTCACTGAAACACTTCACCCAAACACATTGCACCACACTTACTGGCACACTTCACCCAGACACATTGCACCACACTCACTGACGCACTTCACCCAAAAACATTGCACCACACTCACTGACACACGTCACCCAAACATATTGCACCACACTCACTGACACACTTCACCCAAACACATTACACCACACTCACTGACACACTTCACCCAAACACATTGCACGACACTCACTGAAACTCTTCACCGAAACACCTTGCACCACTCTCACTGACACACATTACCCAAACACATAGCACCACACTCACTGACACACATCACCCAAACACATTGCATCACACTCACTGACACACACATCACCCAAACACATTGCACCACAATCACTGACAAAATTCACCCAAACACATTGCACCACACTCACTGACACATTCATCACCCAAATATATTGCACCACACTCATTGACACACATCCCCCTAACACATTGCACCAAACTCACTGACACACTTCACCCAAACACATTGCACCACACTCACTGACACACATCACCCAAACACATTGCACCACACTCACGGACACACACATCACCGAAACACATTGCACCACACTCACTGACACAGTTCACCCAAACACATTGCACCACACTCACTGACACACTTCACTTAAACACATTACACCACACTCACTGACACACTTCACTCAAACACATTGCACCACACTCACTGACACGCTTCACCAAAACACATTGCACCACAGTCACTGACACAGTTCACCCAAACACATTGCACCACACTCACTGACACAGTTCACCCAAACACATTGCACCACACTCACTGACACACTTCACCCAAACACATTGCACCACACTCACTGACACACTTCACCCAAACACATTGCACCACACTCACTGACACACTTCACCCAAACACATTGCACCACACTCACTGACACACTTCACCCAAACACATTGCACCACACTCACTGACACACATCACCCAAACACATTGCACCACACTCACTGACACACACATCACCTAAACACTTTGCAGCACACTCACTGACACACACATCACCCAAACACATTGCACCACACTCACTGACACACTTCACCCAAACACATTGCACCACACTCACTCTCAAACTTCACCCAAACACATTGCACCACACTCACTGACACACTTCACTCAAACACATTGCACCACACTCACTGACACACTACACCCAAACACATTGCAGCACACTCACTGACACACATCACCCAAACACATTGCACCACACTCACTGACACACTTCACCCAAACACATTGCACCACACTCACTGACACACTTCACCCAAACACATTACACCACACTCACTGACACACTTCACCCAAACACATTGCATGACACTCACTGAAACTCTTCACCGAAACACATTGCACCACTCTCACTGACACACATTACCCAAACACATAGCACCACACTCACTGACACACATCACCGAAACACATTGCATCACACTCACTGACACACACATCACCCAAACACATTGCACCACAATCACTGACAAAATTCACCCAAACACATTGCACCACACTCACTGACACACTTCACCCAAACACATTACACCACACTCACTGACACACTTCACCCAAACACATTGCACCACACTCACTGACACACTTCACCCAAACACATTGCACCACACTCACTGACCCACTTCACCCAAACACATTGCACCACACTCACTGACACACTTCACCCAAACACATTACACCACACTCACTGACACACTTCAACCAAACACATTGCACCACACTCACTGACACACTTCACCCAAACACATTGCACCACACTCACTGACACACTTCACCCAAACACATTGCACCACACTCACTGACACACTTCACCCTAGCACATTGCACCACACTCACTGACACACTTCTCCCAAACACATTGCACCACACTCACTGACACACTTCACCCAAACACATTGCACCACACTCACTGACACACTTCACCCAAACACATTGCACCACACTCACTGACACACTTCTCCCAAACACATTGCACCACACTCACTGACACACTTCACCCAAACACATTGCACCACACTCACTGACACACTTCACCCAAACACATTACACCACACTCACTGACACACTTCACCCAAACACATTGCACGACACTCACTGAAACTCTTCACCGAAACACATTGCACCACTCTCACTGACACACATTACCCAAACACATAGCACCACACTCACTGACACACATCACCGAAACACATTGCATCACACTCACTGACACACACATCACCCAAACACATTGCACCACAATCACTGACAAAATTCACCCAAACACATTGCACCACACTCACTGACACACTTCACCCAAACACATTACACCACACTCACTGACACACTTCACCCAAACACATTGCACCACACTCACTGACACACTTCACACAAACACATTGCACCACACTCACTGACCCACTTCACCCAAACACATTGCACCACACTCACTGACACACTTCACCCAAACACATTGCACCACACTCACTGACACACTTCACCCAAACACATTACACCACACTCACTGACACACTTCACCCAAACACATTGCACCACACTCACTGACACACTTCACCCAAACACATTGCACCACACTCACTGACACACACTTCACCCAAACACATTGCACCACACTCACTGACACACTTCACCCAAACACATTGCACCAAACTCATTGACACACACTTCACCCAAACACATTGCACCACACTCACTGACACACTTCACCCAAACACATTGCACCACACTCACTGACACACTTCACCCAAACACATTGCACCACACTCACTGACACACACTTCACCCAAACACATTGCACCATACTCACTGACACACTTCACCCAAACACATTGCACCACACTCACTGACACACTTCACCCAAACACATTGCACCACACTCACTGACACACTTCACCCAAACACATTGCACCACACTCACTGACACACACTTCACCCAAACACATTGCACCACACTCACTGACACACTTCACCCAAACTCATTGCACCAAACTCATTGACACACACTTCACCCAAACACATTGCACCACACTCACTGACACACTTCACCCAAACACATTGCACCACACTCACTGACAAACTACACCCAAACACATTGCACCACACTCACTGACAAACTTCACCCAAACACATTACACCACACTCACTGACCCACTTCACCCAAACACATTGCACCACACTCACTGACACACTTCACCCAAACACATTGTACCACACTCACTGACAAACTTCACCCAAACACATTACACCACACTCACTGACACACTTCACCCAAACACATTGCACCACACTCACTGACACAATTCACCCAAACACATTGCACCACGCTCACTGACACACACTTCACCCAAACACATTGCACCACACTCACTGACACACTTCACCCAAACACATTGCACCAAACTCATTGACACACACTTCACCCAAACACATTGCACCACACTCACTGACACACTTCACCCAAACACATTCCACCACACTCACTGACACACTTCACCCAAACACATTGCACCACACTCAGTGACACACACATCACCTAAACACTTTGCACCACACTCACTGACACACACATCACCCAAACACATTGCACCACTCACTGACACAATTCACCCAAACACATTGCACCACACTCACTGACACACTTCACCCAAACACATTGCACCACACTCACTGACACACTTCTCCCAAACACATTGCACCACACTCACTGACACACTTCACCCAAACACATTGCACCACACTCACTGACACACTTCACCCAAACACATTACACCACACTCACTGACACACTTCACCCAAACACATTGCACGACACTCACTGAAACTCTTCACCGAAACACATTGCACCACTCTCACTGACACACATTACCCAAACACATAGCACCACACTCACTGACACACATCACCCAAACACAGTGCATCACACTCACTGACACACACATCACCCAAAAACATTGCACCACAATCACTGACAAAATTCACCCAAACACATTGCACCACACTCACTGACACATTCATCACCCAAATATATTGCACCACACTCATTGACACACATCCCCCTAACACATTGCACCAAACTCACTGACACACTTCACCCAAACACATTGCACCCCACTCACTGACACACATCACCCAAACACATTGCACCACACTCACGGACACACACATCACCGAAACACATTGCAACACACTCACTGACACAGTTCACCCAAACACATTGCACCACACTCACTGACACACTTCACTCAAACACATTACACCACACTCACCGACACACTTCACTCAAACACATTGCACCACACTCACTGACACACTTCACCAAAAGACATTGCACCACTGTCACTGACACAGTTCACCCAAACACATTGCACCACACTCACTGACACAGTTCACCCAAACACATTGCACCACACTCACTGACACACTTCACTCAAACACATTACACCTCACTCACTGACACACTTCACTCAAACACATTGCACCACACTCACTGGCACACTTCACCCAAACACATTGCACCACTCACTGAAACACTTCACCCAAACACATTGCACCACACTTACTGGCACACTTCACCCAGACACATTGCACCACACTCACTGACGCACTTCACCCAAAAACATTGCACCACACTCACTGACACACGTCACCCAAACATATTGCACCACACTCACTGACACACTTCACCCAAACACATTACACCACACTCACTGACACACTTCACCCAAACACATTGCACGACACTCACTGAAACTCTTCACCGAAACACATTGCACCACTCTCACTGACACACATTACCCAAACACATAGCACCACACTCACTGACACACATCACCCAAACACATTGCATCACACTCACTGACACACACATCACCCAAACACATTGCACCACAATCACTGACAAAATTCACCCAAACACATTGCACCACACTCACTGACACATTCATCACCCAAATATATTGCACCACACTCATTGACACACATCCCCCTAACATATTGCACCAAACTCACTGACACACTTCACCCAAACACATTGCACCACACTCACTGACACACATCACCCAAACACATTGCACCACACTCACGGACACACACATCACCGAAACACATTGCACCACACTCACTGACACAGTTCACCCAAACACATTGCACCACACTCACTGACACACTTCACTTAAACACATTACACCACACTCACTGACACACTTCACTCAAACACATTGCACCACACTCACTGACACGCTTCACCAAAACACATTGCACCACAGTCACTGACACAGTTCACCCAAACACATTGCACGACACTCACTGACACAGTTCACCCAAACACATTGCACCACACTCACTGACACACTTCACCCAAACACATTGCACCACACTCACTGACACACTTCACCCAAACACATTGCACCACACTCACTGACACACTTCACCCAAACACATTGCACCACACTCACTGACACACTTCACCCAAACACATTGCACCACACTCACTGACACACATCACCCAAACACATTGCACCACACTCACTGACACACACATCACCTAAACACTTTGCAGCACACTCACTGACACACACATCACCCAAACACATTGCACCACACTCACTGACACACTTCACCCAAACACATTGCACCACACTCACTCTCAAACTTCACCCAAACACATTGCACCACACTCACTGACACACTTCACTCAAACACATTGCACCACACTCACTGACACACTACACCCAAACACATTGCAGCACACTCACTGACACACATCACCCAAACACATTGCACCACACTCACTGACACACTACACCCAAACACATTGCAGCACACTCACTGACACACATCACCCAAACACATTGCACCACACTCACTGACACACATCACCCAAACACATTGCACCACACTCACTGACACACATCACCCAAACACATTGCACCACACTCACTGACACACTTCACCCAAACACATTGCACCACACTCACTGACAAACTTCACCCAAACACATTACACCACACTCACTGACCCACTTCACCCAAACACATTGCACCACACTCACTGACACACTTCACCCAAACACATTGCACCACACTCACTGACACACTTCACCCAAACACATTACACCACACTCACTGACACACTTCACCCAAACACATTGCACCACACTCACTGACACACTTCACCCAAACACATTGCACCACACTCACTGACACACACTTCACCCAAACACATTGCACCACACTCACTGACACACGTCACCCAAACACATGGCACCAAACTCATTGACACACACTTCACCCAAACACATTGCCCCACACTCACTGACACACTTCACCCAAACACATTGCACCACACTCACTGACAAACTTCACCCAAACACATTGCACCACACTCACTGACAAACTTCACCCAAACACATTGCACCACACTCACTGACCCACTTCACCCAAACACATTGCACCACACTCACTGACACACTTCACCCAAACACATTGCACCACACTCACTGACACACTTCACCCAAACACATTACACCACACTCACTGACACACTTCACCCAAACACATTGCACCACACTCACTGACACACTTCACCCAAACACATTGCACCACACTCACTGACACACACTTCACCCAAACACATTGCACCACACTCACTGACACACTTCACCCAAACACATTGCACCAAACTCATTGACACACACTTCACCCAAACACATTGCACCACACTCACTGACCCACTTCACCCAAACACATTGCACCACACTCACTGACACACTTCACCCAAACACATTGCACCACACTCAGTGACACACACATCACCTAAACACTTTGCACCACACTCACTGACACACACATTACCCAAACACATTGCACCACTCACTGACACACTTTACCCAAACACTTTGCACCACACTCACTGACACACATCACCCAAACACATTGCACCACACTCACTGACACACTTCTCCCAAACACATTGCACCACACTCACTGACACACTTCACCCAAACACATTGCACCACACTCACTGACACACTTCACCCAAACACATTACACCACACTCACTGACACACTTCACCCAAACACATTGCACGACACTCACTGAAACTCTTCACCGAAACACATTGCACCACTCTCACTGACACACATTACCCAAACACATAGCACCACACTCACTGACACACATCACCCAAACACATTGCATCACACTCACTGACACACACATCACCCAAACACATTGCACCACAATCACTGACAAAATTCACCCAAACACATTGCACCACACTCACTGACACATTCATCACCCAAATATATTGCACCACACTCATTGACACACATCCCCCTAACACATTGCACCAAACTCACTGACACACTTCACCCAAACACATTGCACCACACTCACTGACACACATCACCCAAACACATTGCACCACACTCACTGACACACTTCACTCAAACACATTACACCACACTCACTGACACACTTCACTCAAACACATTGCACCACACTCACTGACACACTTCACCAAAACACATTGCACCACAATCACTGACACAGTTCACCCAAACACATTGCACCACACTCACTGATACACTTCACCCAAACAAATTGCACCACACTCACTGACACACTTCACCTAAACACATTACACCTCACTCACTGACACACTTCACTCAAACACATTGCACCACACTCACTGGCACACTTCACCCAAACACATTGCACCAGTCACTGACACACTTCACCCAAACACATTGCACCACACTCACTGACACACTTCACCCAAACACATTGCACCAAACTCATTGACACACACTTCACCCAAACACATTGCACCACACTCACTGACACACTTCACCCAAACACATTGCACCAAACTCATTGACACACACATCACCCAAACACATTGCACCACACTCACTGACACACTTCTCCCAAACACATTGCACCACACTCACTGACACACTTCACCCAAACACATTGCACCACACTCACTGACACACTTCACCCAAACACATTACACCACACTCACTGACACACTTCACCCAAACACATTGCACGACACTCACTGAAACTCTTCACCGAAACACATTGCACCACTCTCACTGACACACATTACCCAAACACATAGCACCACACTCACTGACACACATCACCCAAACACATTGCATCACACTCACTGACACACACATCACCCAAACACATTGCACCACAATCACTGACAAAATTCACCCAAACACATTGCACCACACTCACTGACACATTCATCACCCAAATATATTGCACCACACTCATTGACACACATCCCCCTAACACATTGCACCAAACTCACTGACACACTTCACCCAAACACATTGCACCACACTCACTGACACACATCACCCAAACACATTGCACCACACTCACTGACACACTTCACTCAAACACATTACACCACACTCACTGACACACTTCACTCAAACACATTGCACCACACTCACTGACACACTTCACCAAAACACATTGCACCACAATCACTGACACAGTTCACCCAAACACATTGCACCACACTCACTGATACACTTCACCCAAACATATTGCACCACACTCACTGACACACTTCACCTAAACACATTACACCTCACTCACTGACACACTTCACTCAAACACATTGCACCACACTCACTGGCACACTTCACCCAAACACATTGCACCAGTCACTGACACACTTCACCCAAACACATTGCACCACACTTACTGGCACACTTCACCCAGACACATTGCACCACACTCACTGACACACTTCACCCAAACACATTGCACCACACTCACTGACACACTTCACCCAAACATATTGCACCACACTCACTGACACACTTCACCTAAACACATTACACCACACTCACTGACACACATCACCCAAAGACATTGCATCACACTCAATGACACACATCACCCAAACACATTGCACCACACTCACTGACACACAACACCCAAACACATTGCACCACACTCCCTGACACACTTCACCCAAACACATTGCACCACACTCACTGACACACTTCACCCATACACATTGCACCACACTCACTGATACACTTCACCCAAACATATTGCACCACACTCACTGACACACTTCACCTAAACACATTACACCACACTCGCTGACACACTTCACCCAAACACATTGCATCACACTCACTGACACACAACACCCAAACATATTGCACCACACTCACTGACAAACTTCACCCAAACATATTGCTCCACACTCACTGACACACTTCACCTAAACACATTGCACCACACTCACTGACACACTTCACCGAAACACTTTGCACCCCACTCACTGACACACTTCACCCAAACACATTGCACCACTCTCACTGACACACTTCACCCAAACACATTGCACCACAATCACTGACAAACTTCACCCAAACACATTGCACCACACTCACTGACAAACTTCACCCAAACACATTACACCACACTCACTGACCCACTTCACCCAAACACATTGCACCACACTCACTGACACACTTCACCCAAACACATTGCACCACACTCACTGACACACTTCACCCAAACACATTACACCACACTCACTGACACACTTCACCCAAACACATTGCACCACACTCACTGACACACTTCACCCAAACACATTGCACCACACTCACTGACACACACTTCACCCAAACACATTGCACCACACTCACTGACACACTTCACCCAAACACATTGCACCAAACTCATTGACACACACTTCACCCAAACACATTGCACCACACTCACTGACACACTTCACCCAAACACATTGCACCAAACTCATTGACACACACTTCACCCAAACACATTGCACCACACTCACTGACACACTTCACCCAAACACATTACACCACACTCACTGACACACTTCACCCAAACACATTGCACCACACTCACTGCTACACTTCACCCAAACACATTGCACCACACTCACTGACACACATCACCCAAACACATTGCACCACACTCACTGACACACTTCACCCAAACACATTACACCAGACTCACTGACACACTTCACCCAAACACATTGCACCACACTCAATGACACACTTCACCCAAACACATTGCACCACACTCACTGACACACTTCACCCAAACACATTGCACCACACTCACTGACACACATCACCCAAACACATTGCACCACACTCACTCACACACTTCACCCAAACACATTACACCACACTCACTGACACACTTCACCCAAACACATTGCACCACACTCACTGACACACTTCACCCAAACACATTGCACCACACTCACTGACAAACTTCACCCAAACACATTGCACCACACTCACTGACGCACTTCACCCAAACACATTGCACCATACTCACTGACACACTTCACTCAAACACATTGCACCACACTCACTGACACACATCAGTCAAACACATTGCACCACACTCACTGACACACTTCACCCAAACACATTGCACCACATTCACTGACACACATCAGTCAAACACATTGCACCACACTCACTGACACACTTCACTCAAACACATTGCACCACACTCACTGACACACATCAGTCAAACACATTGCACCACACACACTGACACACATCACCGATTCACGTTGCACCACACTCACTGACACACATCACCCAAACACATTGCATCACACTCACTGACACACACATCACCTAAACACTTTGCAGCACACTCACTGACACACACATCACCCAAACACATTGCACCACACTCACTGACACACTTCACCCAAACACATTGCACCACACTCACTCTCAAACTTCACCCAAACACATTGCACCACACTCACTGACACACTTCACCCAAACACATTGCACCACACTCACTGACACACTTCACCCAAACACATTGCACCACACTCACTGACACACATCACCCAAACACATTGCACCACACTCACTGACACACTTCACCCAAACATATTGCACCACACTCACTGACACACTTCACCCAAACATATTGCACCACACTCACTGACAGACTTTACCCAAACACATTGCACCACACTCACTGACACACTTCACCCAAACATATTGCACCACACTCACTGACAGACTTTACCCAAACACATTGCACCACACCCACTGACACACTTCACCCAAAAACATTGCACCACACTCACTGACACACACTTCACCCAAACACTTTGCACCACACTCACTGACACACTTCACCCAAAAACATTACACCACACTCACTGACACACTTCAACCAAACACATTGCACCACACTCACTGACACACTTCACTCAAACACATTGCACCACACTCACTGCCACACTTCACCCAAACACATTGCACCACACTCACTGACACACATCACCCAAACACATTGCACCAAACTCATTGACACACACTTCACCCAAACACATTGCACCACACTCACTGACACACTTCACCCAAACACATTGCACCAAACTCATTGACACACACTTCACCCAAACACATTGCACCACACTCACTGACACACTTCACCCAAACACATTAAACCACACTCACTGACACACTTCACCCAAACACATTGCACCACACTCACTGCCACACTTCACCCAAACACATTGCACCACACTCACTGACACACATCACCCAAACACATTGCACCACACTCACTGACACACTTCACCCAAACACATTACACCAGACTCACTGACACACTTCACCCAAACAAATTGCACCACACTCAATGACACACTTCACCCAAACACATTGCACCACACTCACTGACACACTTCACCCAAACACATTGCACCACACTCACTGACACACATCACCCAAACACATTGCACCACACTCACTCACACACTTCACCCAAACACATTACACCACACTCACTGACACACTTCACCCAAACACATTGCACCACACTCACTGACACACTTCACCCAAACACATTGCACCACACTCACTGACACACTTCACCCAAACACATTGCACACACTCACTGACACACTTCACCCAAACACATTGCACCACACTCACTGACACACTTCACCCAAACACATTGCACCACACTCACTGACGCACTTCACCCAAACACATTGCACCATACTCAGTGACACACTTCACTCAAACACATTGCACCACACTCACTGACACACATCAGTCAAACACATTGCACCACACTCACTGACACACTTCACCCAAACACATTGCACCACACACACTGACACACTTCACCCAAACACATTGCACCACACTCACTGACACACTTCACCCAAACACATTGCAGCACACTCACTGACACACATCACCCAAACACATTGCACCACACTCACTGACACACATCACCCAAACACATTGCACCACACTCACTGACACACATCACCCAAACACATTGCACCACACTCACTGACACACTTCACCCAAACATATTGCACCACACTCACTGACACACTTCACCCAAACATATTGCACCACACTCACTGACAGACTTTACCCAAACACATTGCACCACACCCACTGACACACTTCACCCAAAAACATTGCACCACACTCACTGACACACACTTCACCCAAACACTTTGCACCACACTCACTGACACACTTCACCCAAACACATTACACCACACTCACTGACACACTTCAACCAAACACATTGCACCACACTCACTGACACACTTCACTCAAACACATTACACCTCACTCACTGACACACTTCACTCAAACACATTGCACCACACTCACTGGCATACTTCACCCAAACACATTGCACCAGTCACTGACACACTTCACCCAAACACATTGCACCATACTTACTGGCACACTACACCCAGACACATTGCACCACACTCACTGACACACTTCACCCAAACACATTGCACCGCACTCACTGACACACTTCACCCAAACATATTGCAGCACACTCACTGACACACTTCACCTAAACACATTACACCACACTCACTGACACACTTCACCCAAACACATTGCACCACACTTACTGGCACACTACACCCAGACACATTGCACCACACTCACTGACACACTTCACCCAAACACATTGCACCACACTCACTGACACACTTCACCCAAACATATTGCAGCACACTCACTGACACACTTCACCTAAACACATTACACCACACTCACTGACACACATCACCCAAACACATTGCACCACACTCACTGACACACATCACCCAAACACATTGCACCACACTCACTGACACACAACACCCAAACACATTGCACCACACTCCCTGACACACTTCACCCAAACACATTGCACCACACTCACTGATACACTTCACCCAAACATATTGCACCACACTCACTGACACACTTCACCTAAACACATTACACCACACTCGCTGACACACTTCACCCAAACACATTGCATCACACTCACTGACAAACTTCACCCAAACATATTGCTCCACACTCACTGACACACTTCACCGAAACACATTGCACCTCACTCACTGACACACTTCACCGAAACACTTTGCACCACACTCACTGACACACTTCACCCAAACACATTGCACCACACTCACTGACACACTTCACCCAAACACATTACACCACACTCACTGACACACTTCACCCAAACACATTTCACCACACTCACTGACACACTTCACCCAAACACATTGCACCACACTCACTGACACACACTTCACCCAAACACATTGCACCACACTCACTGACACACTTCACCCAAACACATTGCACCAAACTCATTGACACACACTTCACCCAAACACATTGCACCACACTCACTGACACACTTCACCCAAACACATTGCACCAAACTCACTGACACACACTTCACCCAAACACATTGCACCACACTCACTGACACACTTCACCCAAACACATTACACCACACTCAGTGACACTCTTCACCCAAACACATTGCACCACACTCACTGCCACACTTCACCCAAACACATTGCACCACACTCACTGACACACATCACCCAAACACATTGCACCAAACTCACTGACACACTTCACCCAAACACATTACACCACACTCACTGACACACTTCACCCAAACACATTGCACCACACTCAATGACACACTTCACCCAAACACATTGCACCACACTCACTGACACACTTCACCCAAACACATTGCACCACACTCACTGACACACTTCACCCAAACACATTGCACCAAACTCATTGACACACACTTCACCCAAACACATTGCACCACACTCACTGACACACTTCACCCAAACACATTACACCACACTCACTGACACACTTCACCCAAACACATTGCACCACACTCACTGCCACACTTCACCCAAACACATTGCACCACACTCACTGACACACATCACCCAAACACATTGCACCACACTCACTGACACACTTCACCCAAACACATTGCACCACACTCAATGACACACTTCATCCAAACACCTTGCACCACACTCACTGACACACTTCACCCAAACACATTGCACCACACTCACTGACACACATCACCCAAACACATTGCACCACACTCACTGACACACTTCACCCAAACACATTACACCACACTCACTGACACACTTCACACATACACATTGCACCACACTCAATGACACACTTCACCCAAACACATTGCACCACACTCACTGACACACTTCACCCAAACACATTGCACCACACTCACTGACACACTTCACCCAAACACATTGCACCAAACTCATTGACACACACTTCACCCAAACACATTGCACCACACTCACTGACACACTTCACCCAAACACATTACACCACACTCACTGACACACTTCACCCAAACACATTGCACCACACTCACTGCCACACTTCACCCAAACACATTGCACCACACTCACTGACACACATCACCCAAACACATTGCACCACACTCACTGACACACTTCACCCAAACACATTACACCACACTCACTGACACACTTCACCCAAACACATTGCACCACACTCAATGACACACTTCACCCAAACACATTGCACCACACTCACTGACACACTTCACTCAAACATATTGCACCACACTCACTGACACACATCACCCAAACACATTGCACCACACTCACTCACACACTTCACCCAAACACATTACACCACACTCACTGACACACTTCACCCAAACACATTGCACCACACTCACTGACACACTTCACCCAAACACATTGCACCACACTCACTGACACACTTCACCCAAACACATTGCACCACACTCACTGACACACTTCACCCAAACACATTGCACCACACTCACTGACACACTTCACCCAAACACATTGCACCACACTCACTGACGCACTTCACCCAAACACATTGCACCATACTCACTGACACACTTCACTCAAACACATTGCACCACACTCACTGACACACATCAGTCAAACACATTGCACCACACTCACTGACACACTTCACCCAAACACATTGCACCACACACACTGACACACATCACCGATTCACGTTGCACCACACTCACTGACACACTTCACCCAAACACATTGCACCACACTCACTGACACACACATCACCTAAACACTTTGCAGCACACTCACTGACACACACATCACCCAAACACATTGCACCACACTCACTGACACACTTCGCCCAAACACATTGCACCACACTCACTCTCAAACTTCACCCAAACACATTGCACCACACTCACTGACACACTTCACCCAAACACATTGCACCACACTCACTGACACACTTCACCCAAACACATTGCAGCACACTCACTGACACACATCACCCAAACACATTGCACCACACTCACTGACACACATCACCCAAACACATTGCACCACACTCACTGACACACTTCACCCAAACATATTGCACCACACTCACTGACACACTTCACCCAAACATATTGCACCACACTCACTGACAGACTTTACCCAAACACATTGCACCACACCCACTGACACACTTCACCCAAAAACATTGCACCACACTCACTGACACACACTTCACCCAAACACTTTGCACCACACTCACTGACACACTTCACCCAAACACATTACACCACACTCACTGACACACTTCAACCAAACACATTGCACCACACTCACTGACACACTTCACTCAAACACATTACACCTCACTCACTGACACACTTCACTCAAACACATTGCACCACACTCACTGGCACACTTCACCCAAACACATTGCACCAGTCACTGACACACTTCACGCAAACACATTGCACCACACTCACTGACACACTTCACCCAAACACATTGCACCACACTCACTGACACACTTCATCCAAACACATTGCACCACACTCACTGACACACTTCACCCAAACACATTGCACCACACTCACTGACACAAATCACCCAAACACATTGCACCACACTCACTGACACACTTCACCCAAACACATTACACCACACTCACTGACACACTTCACCCATACACATTGCACCACACTCAATGACACACTTCACCCAAACACATTGCACCACACTCACTGACACACTTCACCCAAACACATTGCACCACACTCACTGACACACTTCACCCAAACACATTACATCACACTCACTGACACACTTCACCCAAACACATTGCACCACACTCACTGACACACTTCACCCAAACACATTGCACCACACTCACTGACACACTTCACCCAAACACATTGCACCAAACTCATTGACACACACTTCACCCAAACACATTGCACCACACTCACTGACACACTTCAGCCAAACACATTGCACCACACTCACTGACACACTTCACCTAAACACATTACACCACACTCACTGACACACATCACCCAAACATATTGCAGCACACTCACTGACACACTTCACCTAAACACATTACACCACACTCACTGACACACATCACCCAAACACATTGCACCACACTCAGTGACACACAACACCCAAACACAATGCACCACACTCCCTGACACACTTCACCCAAACACATTGCACCACATTCACTGACACACTTCACCCATACACATTGCACCACACTCACTGATACACTTCACCCAAACATATTGCACCACACTCACTGACACACACTTCACCTAAACACATTACACCACACTCGCTGACACACTTCACCCAAACACATTGCATCACACTCACTGACACACATCACCCAAACATATTGCACCACACTCACTGACAAACTTCACCCAAACATATTGCTCCACACTCACTGACACACTTCACCTAAACACATTGCACCACACTCACTGACACACTTCACCGAAACACTTTGCACCACACACACTGACACACTTCACCCAAACACATTGCACCACACTCACTGACACACTTCACCCAAACACATTGCACCACACTCACTGACACACTTCACCCAAACACATTGCACCACACTCACTGACACACACTTCACCCAAACACATTGCACCACACTCACTGACACACTTCACCCAAACACATTGCACCAAACTCATTGACACACACTTCACCCAAACACATTGCACCACACTCACTGACACACTTCACCCAAACACATTACACCACACTCACTGACACACTTCACCCAAACACATTACACCACACTCACTGACACACTTCACCCAAACACATTGCACCAAACTCACTGACACACACTTCACCCAAACACATTGCACCACACTCACTGACAAAGTTCACCCAAACACATTACACCACACTCACTGACACACTTCACCCAAACACATTGCACCACACTCACTGCCACACTTCACCCAAACACATTGCACCACACTCACTGACACACATCACCCAAACACATTGCACCACACTCACTGACACACTTCACCCAAACACATTACACCACACTCACTGACACACTTCACCCAAACACATTGCACCACACTCAATGACACACGTCACCCAAACACATTGCACCACACTCACTGACACACTTCACCCAAACACATTGCACCACACTCACTGACACACTTCACCCAAACACATTGCACCAAACTCATTGACACACACTTCACCCAAACACATTGCACCACACTCACTGACACACTTCACCCAAACACATTACACCACACTCACTGACACACTTCACCCAAACACATTGCACCACACTCACTGCCACACTTCACCCAAACACATTGCACCACACTCACTGACACACATCACCCAAACACATTGCACCACACTCACTGACACACTTCACCCAAACACATTACTCCACACTCACTGACACACTTCACCCAAACACATTGCACCACACTCAATGACACACTTCACCCAAACACCTTGCACCACACTCACTGACACACTTCACCCAAACACATTGCACCACACTCACTGACACACATCACCCAAACACATTGCACCACACTCACTGACACACTTCACCCAAACACATTACACCACACTCACTGACACACTTCACCCAAAAACATTGCACCACACTCAATGACACACTTCACCCAAACACATTGCACCACACTCACTGACACACTTCACCCAAACACATTGCACCACACTCACTGACACACTTCACCCAAACACATTGCACCAAACTCATTGACACACACTTCACCCAAACACATTGCACCACACTCACTGACACACTTCACCCAAACACATTACACCACACTCACTGACACACTTCACCCAAACACATTGCACCACACTCACTGCCACACTTCACCCAAAGACATTGCACCACACTCACTGACACACATCACCCAAACACATTGCACCACACTCACTGACACACTTCACCCAAACACATTACACCACACTCACTGACACACTTCACCCAAACACATTGCACCACACTCAATGACACACTTCACCCAAACACATTGCACCACACTCACTGACACACTTCACTCAAACACATTGCACCACACTCACTGACACACATCACCCAAACACATTGCACCACACTCACTCACACACTTCACCCAAACACATTACACCACACTCACTGACACACTTCACCCAAACACATTGCACCACACTCACTGACACACTTCACCCAAACACATTGCACCACACTCACTGACACACTTCACCCAAACACATTGCACCACACTCACTGACACACTTCACCCAAACACATTGCACCACACTCACTGACACACTTCACCCAAACACATTGCACCACACTCACTGACGCACTTCACCCAAACACATTGCACCATACTCACTGACACACTTCACTCAAACACATTGCACCACACTCACTGACACACATCAGTCAAACACATTGCACCACACTCACTGACACACTTCACCCAAACACATTGCACCACACTCACTGACACACTTCACCCAAACACATTGCACCACACTCACTGACACACTTCACCCAAACACATTGCACCACACTCACTGACACACTTCATCCAAACACATTGCACCACACTCACTGACACACTTCACCCAAACACATTGCACCACACTCACTGACACAAATCACCCAAACACATTGCACCACACTCACTGACACACTTCACCCAAACACATTACACCACACTCACTGACACACTTCACCCATACACATTGCACCACACTCAATGACACACTTCACCCAAACACGTTGCACCACACTCACTGACACACTTCACCCAAACACATTGCACCACACTCACTGACACACTTCACCCAAACACATTACATCACACTCACTGACACACTTCACCCAAACACATTGCACCACACTCACTGACACACTTCACCCAAACACATTGCACCACACTCACTGACACACTTCACCCAAACACATTGCACCAAACTCATTGACACACACTTCACCCAAACACATTGCACCACACTCACTGACACACTTCAGCCAAACACATTGCACCACACTCACTGACACACTTCACCTAAACACATTACACCACACTCACTGACACACATCACCCAAACATATTGCAGCACACTCACTGACACACTTCACCTAAACACATTACACCACACTCACTGACACACATCACCCAAACACATTGCACCACACTCACTGACACACAACACCCAAACACAATGCACCACACTCCCTGACACACTTCACCCAAACACATTGCACCACATTCACTGACACACTTCACCCATACACATTGCACCACACTCACTGATACACTTCACCCAAACATATTGCACCACACTCACTGACACACACTTCACCTAAACACATTACACCACACTCGCTGACACACTTCACCCAAACACATTGCATCACACTCACTGACACACATCACCCAAACATATTGCACCACACTCACTGACAAACTTCACCCAAACATATTGCTCCACACTCACTGACACACTTCACCTAAACACATTGCACCACACTCACTGACACACTTCACCGAAACACTTGGCACCACACACACTGACACACTTCACCCAAACACATTGCACCACACTCACTGACACACTTCACCCAAACACATTGCACCACACTCACTGACACACTTCACCCAAACACATTGCACCACACTCACTGACACACACTTCACCCAAACACATTGCACCACACTCACTGACACACTTCACCCAAACACATTGCACCAAACTCATTGACACACACTTCACCCAAACACATTGCACCACACTCACTGACACACTTCACCCAAACACATTACACCACACTCACTGACACACTTCACCCAAACACATTACACCACACTCACTGACACACTTCACCCAAACACATTGCACCAAACTCACTGACACACACTTCACCCAAACACATTGCACCACACTCACTGACAAAGTTCACCCAAACACATTACACCACACTCACTGACACACTTCACCCAAACACATTGCACCACACTCACTGCCACACTTCACCCAAACACATTGCACCACACTCACTGACACACATCACCCAAACACATTGCACCACACTCACTGACACACTTCACCCAAACACATTACACCACACTCACTGACACACTTCACCCAAACACATTGCACCACACTCAATGACACACGTCACCCAAACACATTGCACCACACTCACTGACACACTTCACCCAAACACATTGCACCACACTCACTGACACACTTCACCCAAACACATTGCACCAAACTCATTGACACACACTTCACCCAAACACATTGCACCACACTCACTGACACACTTCACCCAAACACATTACACCACACTCACTGACACACTTCACCCAAACACATTGCACCACACTCACTGCCACACTTCACCCAAACACATTGCACCACACTCACTGACACACATCACCCAAACACATTGCACCACACTCACTGACACACTTCACCCAAACACATTACACCACACTCACTGACACACTTCACCCAAACACATTGCACCACACTCAATGACACACTTCACCCAAACACCTTGCACCACACTCACTGACACACTTCACCCAAACACATTGCACCACACTCACTGACACACATCACCCAAACACATTGCACCACACTCACTGACACACTTCACCCAAACACATTACACCACACTCACTGACACACTTCACCCAAAAACATTGCACCACACTCAATGACACACTTCACCCAAACACATTGCACCACACTCACTGACACACTTCACCCAAACACATTGCACCACACTCACTGACACACTTCACCCAAACACATTGCACCAAACTCATTGACACACACTTCACCCAAACACATTGCACCACACTCACTGACACACTTCACCCAAACACATTACACCACACTCACTGACACACTTCACCCAAACACATTGCACCACACTCACTGCCACACTTCACCCAAAGACATTGCACCACACTCACTGACACACATCACCCAAACACATTGCACCACACTCACTGACACACTTCACCCAAACACATTACACCACACTCACTGACACACTTCACCCAAACACATTGCACCACACTCAATGACACACTTCACCCAAACACATTGCACCACACTCACTGACACACTTCACTCAAACACATTGCACCACACTCACTGACACACATCACCCAAACACATTGCACCACACTCACTCACACACTTCACCCAAACACATTACACCACACTCACTGACACACTTCACCCAAACACATTGCACCACACTCACTGACACACTTCACCCAAACACATTGCACCACACTCACTGACACACTTCACCCAAACACATTGCAGCACACTCACTGACACACATCACCCAAACACATTGCACCACACTCACTGACACACATCACCCAAACACATTGCACCACACTCACTGACACACATCACCCAAACACATTGCACCACACTCACTGACACACTTCACCCAAACATATTGCACCACACTCACTGACACACTTCACCCAAACATATTGCACCACACTCACTGACAGACTTTACCCAAACACATTGCACCACACCCACTGACACACTTCACCCAAAAACATTGCACCACACTCACTGACACACACTTCACCCAAACACTTTGCACCACACTCACTGACACACTTCACCCAAACACATTACACCACACTCACTGACACAATTCAACCAAACACATTGCACCACACTCACTGACACACTTCACTCAAACACATTACACCTCACTCACTGACACACTTCACTCAAACACATTGCACCACACTCACTGGCACACTTCACCCAAACACATTGCACCAGTCACTGACACACTTCACCCAAACACATTGCACCACACTTACTGGCACACTACACCCAGACACATTGCACCACACTCACTGACACACTTCACCCAAACACATTGCACCACACTCACTGACACACTTCACCCAAACATATTGCAGCACACTCACTGACACACTTCACCTAAACACATTACACCACACTCACTGACACACATCACCCAAACACATTGCATCACACTCACTGACACACATCACCCAAACACATTGCACCACACTCACTGACACACAACACCCAAACACATTGCACCACACTCCCTGACACACTTCACCCAAACACATTGCACCACACTCACTGACACACTTCACCCATACACATTGCACCACACTCACTGATACACTTCACTCAAACATATTGCACCACACTCACTGACACACTTCACCTAAACACATTACACCACACTCGCTGACACACTTCACCCAAACACATTGCATCACACTCACTGACACACATCACCCAAACACATTGCACCACACTCACTGCCACACTTCACCCAAACACATTGCACCACACTCACTGACACACATCACCCAAACACATTGCACCACACTCACTGACACACTTCACCCAAACACATTACACCACACTCACTGACACACTTCACCCAAACACATTGCACCACACTCAGTGACACACTTCACCCAAATACATTGCACCACACTCACTGACACACTTCACCCAAACACATTGCACCACACTCACTGACACACATCACCCAAACACATTGCACCACACTCACTCACACACTTCACCCAAACACATTACACCACACTCACTGACACACTTCACCCAAACACATTGCACCACACTCACTGACACACTTCACCCAAACACATTGCACCACACTCACTGACACACTTCACCCAAACACATTGCACCACACTCACTGACACACTTCACCCAAACACATTGCACCACACTCACTGACACACTTCACCCAAACACATTGCACCACACTCACTGACGCACTTCACCCAAACACATTGCACCATACTCACTGACACACTTCACTCAAACACATTGCACCACACTCACTGACACACATCAGTCAAACACATTGCACCACACTCACTGACACACTTCACCCAAACACATTGCACCACACACACTGACACACTTCACCCAAACACATTACACCACACTCACTGACACACATCAGTCAAACACATTGCACCACACTCACTGACACACTTCACCCAAACACATTGCACCACACACACTGACACACTTCACCCAAACATATTGCACCGCACTCACTGAACCACTTCACCCAAACACATTATACCACACTCACTGACACACATCACCCAAACACATTACACCACACTCACTGACACACATCAGTCAAACACATTGCACCACACTCACTGACACACTTCACCCAAACACATTGCACCACACACACTGACACACATCACCGATTCACGTTGCACCACACTCACTGACACACTTCACCCAAACACATTGCACCACACTCACTGACACACTTCACCCAAACACATTGCACCACACTCACTGACACACTTCACCCAAACACATTGCAGCACACTCACTGACACACATCACCCAAACACATTGCACCACACTCACTGACACACATCACCCAAACACATTGCACCACACTCACTGACACACTTCACCCAAACATATTGCACCACACTCACTGACACACTTCACCCAAACATATTGCACCACACTCACTGACAGACTTTACCCAAACACATTGCACCACACCCACTGACACACTTCACCCAAAAACATTGCACCACACTCACTGACACACACTTCACCCAAACACTTTGCACCACACTCACTGACACACTTCACCCAAACACATTACACCACACTCACTGACACACTTCAACCAAACACATTGCACCACACTCACTGACACACTTCACTCAAACACATTACTGCTCACTCACTGACACACTTCACTCAAACACATTGCACCACACTCACTGGCACACTTCACCCAAACACATTGCACCAGTCACTGACACACTTCACCCAAACACATTGCACCACACTTACTGGCACACTACACCCAGACACATTGCACCACACTCACTGACACACTTCACCCAAACACATTGCACCACACTCACTGACACACTTCACCCAAACATATTGCAGCACACTCACTGACACACTTCACCCAAACACATTGCACCACACTCACTGACACACATCACCCAAACACATTGCACCACACTCACTGACACACTTCACCCAAACACATTACACCACACTCACTGACACACTTCACCCAAACACATTGCACCACACTCAATGACACACTTCACCCAAACACATTGCACCACACTCACTTACACACTTCACCCAAACACATTGCACCACACTCACTGACACACATCACCCAAACACATTGCACCACACTCACTCACAAACTTCACCCAAACACATTGCACCACACTCACTCACACACTTCACCCAAACACATTGCACCACACTCACTGACACCCTTCACCCAAACACATTGCACCACACTCACTGACACACTTCACCCAAACACATTGCACCACTCACTGACACACTTCACCCAAACACATTGCACCACACTCACTGACACACTTCACCCAAACACATTGCACCACACTCACTGACACACTTCACCCAAACACATTGCACCACACTCACTGACGCACTTCACCCAAACACATTGCACCATACTCACTGACACACTTCACTCAAACACATTGCACCACACTCACTGACACACATCAGTCAAACACATTGCACCACACTCACTGACACACATCAGTCAAACACATTGCACCACACACACTGACACACATCACCGATTCACGTTGCACCACACTCACTGACACACATCACCCAAACACATTGCACCACACTCACTGACACACACATCACCTAAACACTTTGCAGCACACTCACTGACACACACATCACCCAAACACATTGCACCACACTCACTGACACACTTCACCCAAACACATTGCACCACACTCACTCTCAAACTTCACCCAAACACATTGCACCACACTCACTGACACACTTCACCCAAACACATTGCACCACACCCACTGACACACTTCACCCAAACACATTGCAGCACACTCACTGACACACATCACCCAAACACATTGCACCACACTCACTGACACACATCACCCAAACACATTGCACCACACTCACTGACACACATCACCCAAACACATTGCACCACACTCACTGACACACTTCACCCAAACATTTGCACCACACTCACTGACACACTTCACCCAAACATATTGCACCACACTCACTGACAGACTTTACCCAAACACATTGCACCACACCCACTGACACACTTCACCCAAAAACATTGCACCACACTCACTGACACACACTTCACCCAAACACTTTGCACCACACTCACTGACACACTTCACCCAAACACATTACACCACACTCACTGACACACTTCAACCAAACACATTGCACCACACTCACTGACACACTTCACTCAAACACATTACACCTCACTCACTGACACACTTCACTCAAACACATTGCACCACACTCACTGGCACACTTCACCCAAACACATTGCACCAGTCACTGACACACTTCACCCAAACACATTGCACCACACTTACTGGCACACTACACCCAGACACATTGCACCACACTCACTGACACACTTCACCCAAACACATTGCACCACACTCACTGACACACTTCACCCAAACATATTGCAGCACACTCACTGACACACTTCACCTAAACACATTACACCACACTCACTGACACACATCACCCAAACACATTGCATCACACTCACTGACACACATCACCCAAACACATTGCACCACACTCACTGACACACAACACCCAAACACATTGCACCACACTCCCTGACACACTTCACCCAAACACATTGCACCACACTCACTGACACACTTCACCCATACACATTGCACCACACTCACTGATACACTTCACTCAAACATATTGCACCACACTCACTGACACACTTCACCTAAACACATTACACCACACTCGCTGACACACTTCACCCAAACACATTGCATCACACTCACTGACACACATCACCCAAACATATTGCACCACACTCACTGACAAACTTCACCCAAACATATTGCTCCACACTCACTGACACACTTCACCTAAACACATTGCACCACACTCACTGACACACTTCACCGAAACACTTTGCACCACACTCACTGACACACTTCACCCAAACACATTGCACCACACTCAATGACACACTTCACCCAAACACATTGCACCACACTCACTGACACACTTCACCCAAACACATTGCACCACACTCACTGACACACATCACCCAAACACATTGCACCACACTCACTCACACACTTCACCCAAACACATTGCACCACACTCACTCACACACTTCACCCAAACACATTGCACCACACTCACTGACACACTTCACCCAAACACATTGCACCACACTCACTGACACACTTCACCCAAACACATTGCACCACACTCACTGACACACTTCACCCAAACACATTGCACCACACTCACTGACACACTTCACCCAAACACATTGCACCACACTCACTGACACATTTCACCCAAACACATTGCACCACACTCACTGACGCACTTCACCCAAACACATTGCACCATACTCACTGACACACTTCACTCAAACACATTGCACCACACTCACTGACACACATCAGTCAAACACATTGCACCACACTCACTGACACACATCAGTCAAACACATTGCACCACACTCACTGACACACTTCACCCAAACACATTGCACCACACACACTGACACACATCACCGATTCACGTTGCACCACACTCACTGACACACATCACCCAAACACATTGCACCACACTCACTGACACACTTCACCCAAACACATTGCACCACACTCACTCTCAAACTTCACCCAAACACATTGCACCACACTCACTGACACACTTCACCCAAACACATTGCACCACACTCACTGACACACTTCACCCAAACACATTGCAGCACACTCACTGACACACATCACCCAAACACATTGCACCACACACACTGACACACATCACCCAAACACATTGCACCACACTCACTGACACACATCACCCAAACACATTGCACCACACTCACTGACACACTTCACCCAAACATATTGCACCACACTCACTGACAGACTTTACACAAACACATTGCACCACACCCACTGACACACTTCACCCAAAAACATTGCACCACACTCACTGACACACACTTCACCCAAACACTTTGCACCACACTCACTGACACACTTCACCCAAACACATTACACCACACTCACTGACACACTTCAACCAAACACATTGCACCACACTCACTGACACACTTCACTCAAACACATTACACCTCACTCACTGACACACTTCACTCAAACACATTGCACCACACTCACTGGAATACTTCACCCAAACACATTGCACCAGTCACTGACACACTTCACCCAAACACATTGCACCACACTTACTGGCACACTACACCCAGACACATTGCACCACACTCACTGACACACTTCACCCAAACACATTGCACCACACTCACTGACACACTTCACCCAAACATATTGCAGCACACTCACTGACACACTTCACCTAAACACATTACACCACACTCACTGACACACATCACCCAAACACATTGCATCACACTCACTGACACACATCACCCAAACACATTGCACCACACTCACTGACACACAACACCCAAACACATTGCACCACACTCCCTGACACACTTCACCCAAACACATTGCACCACACTCACTGACACACTTCACCCATACACATTGCACCACACTCACTGATACACTTCACTCAAACATATTGCACCACACTCACTGACACACTTCACCTAAACACATTACACCACACTCGCTGACACACTTCACCCAAACACATTGCATCACACTCACTGACACACATCACCCAAACATATTGCACCACACTCACTGACAAACTTCACCCAAACATATTGCTCCACACTCACTGACACACTTCACCTAAACACATTGCACCACACTCACTGACACACTTCACCGAAACACTTTGCACCACACTCACTGACACACTTCACCCAAACACATTGCACCACACTCACTGACACACTTCACCCAAACACATTACACCACACTCACTGACACACTTCACCCAAACACATTGCACCACACTCACTGACACACTTCACCCAAACACATTGCACCACTCTCACTGACACACACTTCACCCAAACACATTGCCCCACACTCACTGACACACTTCACCCAAACACATTGCACCAAACTCATTGACACACACTTCACCCAAACACATTGCACCACACTCACTGACACACTTCACCCAAACACATTGCACCAAACTCACTGACACACACTTCACCCAAACACATTGCACCACACTCACTGACACACTTCACCCAAACACATTACACCACACTCACTGACACACTTCACCCAAACACATTGCACCACACTCACTGCCACACTTCACCCAAACACATTGCACCACACTCACTGACACACTTCACCCAAACATATTGCAGCACACTCACTGACACACTTCACCTAAACACATTACACCACACTCACTGACACACATCACCCAAACACATTGCATCACACTCACTGACACACATCACCCAAACACATTGCACCACACTCACTGACACACAACACCCAAACACATTGCACCACACTCCCTGACACACTTCACCCAAACACATTGCACCACACTCACTGACACACTTCACCCATACACATTGCACCACACTCACTGATACACTTCACTCAAACATATTGCACCACACTCACTGACACACTTCACCTAAACACATTACACCACACTCGCTGACACACTTCACCCAAACACATTGCATCACACTCACTGACACACATCATCCAAACATATTGCACCACACTCACTGACAAACTTCACCCAAACATATTGCTCCACACTCACTGACACACTTCACCTAAACACATTGCACCACACTCACTGACACACTTCACCGAAACAATTTGCACCACACTCACTGACACACTTCACCCAAACACATTGCACCACACTCAATGACACACTTCACCCAAACACATTGCACCACACTCACTGACACACTTCACCCAAACACATTGCACCACACTCACTGACACACATCACCCAAACACATTGCACCACTCTCACTCACACACTTCACCCAAACACATTGCACCACACTCACTCACACACTTCACCCAAACACATTGCACCACACTCACTGACACACTTCACCCAAACACATTGCACCACACTCACTGACACACTTCACCCAAACACATTGCACCACACTCACTGACACACTTCACCCAAACACATTGCACCACACTCACTGACACACTTCACCCAAACACATTGCACCACACTCACTGACACACTTCACCCAAACACATTGCACCACACTCACTGACGCACTTCACCCAAACACATTGCACCATACTCACTGACACACTTCACTCAAACACATTGCACCACACTCACTGACACACATCAGTCAAACACATTACACCTCACTCACTGACACACTTCAACCAAACACATTGCACCACACTCACTGACACACTTCATTCAAACACATTACACCTCACTCACTGACACACTTCACTCAAACACATTGCACCACACTCACTGGCACACTTCACCCAAACACATTGCACCAGTCACTGACACACTTCACCCAAACACATTGCACCACACTTACTGGCACACTACACCCAGACACATTGCACCACACTCACTGACACACTTCACCCAAACACATTGCACCACACTCACTGACACACTTCACCCAAACACATTGCACCACACTCACTGACACACTTCACCGAAACACTTTGCACCACACTCACTGACACACTTCACCCAAACACATTGCACCACACTCAATGACACACTTCACCCAAACACATTGCACCACACTCACTGACACACTTCACCCAAACACATTGCACCACACTCACTGACACACATCACCCAAACACATTGCACCACTCTCACTCACACACTTCACCCAAACACATTGCACCACACTCACTCACACACTTCACCCAAACACATTGCACCACACTCACTGACACACTTCACCCAAACACATTGCACCACACTCACTGACACACTTCACCCAAACACATTGCACCACACTCACTGACACACTTCACCCAAACACATTGCACCACACTCACTGACACACTTCACCCAAACACATTGCACCACACTCACTGACACACTTCACCCAAACACATTGCACCACACTCACTGACGCACTTCACCCAAACACATTGCACCATACTCACTGACACACTTCACTCAAACACATTGCACCACACTCACTGACACACATCAGTCAAACACATTACACCTCACTCACTGACACACTTCAACCAAACACATTGCACCACACTCACTGACACACTTCATTCAAACACATTACACCTCACTCACTGACACACTTCACTCAAACACATTGCACCACACTCACTGGCACACTTCACCCAAACACATTGCACCAGTCACTGACACACTTCACCCAAACACATTGCACCACACTTACTGGCACACTACACCCAGACACATTGCACCACACTCACTGACACACTTCACCCAAACACATTGCACCACACTCACTGACACACTTCACCCAAACATATTGCAGCACACTCACTGACACACTTCACCTAAACACATTACACCACACTCACTGACACACATCACCCAAACACATTGCATCACACTCACTGACACACATCACCCAAACACATTGCACCACACTCACTGACACACAACACCCAAACACATTGCACCACACTCCCTGACACACTTCACCCAAACACATTGCACCACACTCACTGACACACTTCACCCATACACATTGCACCACACTCACTGATACACTTCACTCAAACATATTGCACCACACTCACTGACACACTTCACCTAAACACATTACACCACACTCGCTGACACACTTCACCCAAACACATTGCATCACACTCACTGACACACATCACCCAAACATATTGCACCACACTCACTGACAAACTTCACCCAAACATATTGCTCCACACTCACTGACACACTTCACCTAAACACATTGCACCACACTCACTGACACACTTCACCGAAACACTTTGCACCACACTCACTGACACACTTCACCCAAACACATTGCACCACACTCACTGACACACTTCACCCAAACACATTACACCACACTCACTGACACACTTCACCCAAACACATTGCACCACACTCACTGACACACTTCACCCAAACACATTGCACCACTCTCACTGACACACACTTCACCCAAACACATTGCCCCACACTCACTGACACACTTCACCCAAACACATTGCACCAAACTCATTGACACACACTTCACCCAAACACATTGCACCACACTCACTGACACACTTCACCCAAACACATTGCACCAAACTCACTGACACACACTTCACCCAAACACATTGCACCACACTCACTGACACACTTCACCCAAACACATTACACCACACTCACTGACACACTTCACCCAAACACATTGCACCACACTCACTGCCACACTTCACCCAAACACATTGCACCACACTCACTGACACACTTCACCCAAACATATTGCAGCACACTCACTGACACACTTCACCTAAACACATTACACCACACTCACTGACACACATCACCCAAACACATTGCATCACACTCACTGACACACATCACCCAAACACATTGCACCACACTCACTGACACACAACACCCAAACACATTGCACCACACTCCCTGACACACTTCACCCAAACACATTGCACCACACTCACTGACACACTTCACCCATACACATTGCACCACACTCACTGATACACTTCACTCAAACATATTACACCACACTCACTGACACACTTCACCTAAACACATTACACCACACTCGCTGACACACTTCACCCAAACACATTGCATCACACTCACTGACACACATCATCCAAACATATTGTACCACACTCACTGACAAACTTCACCCAAACATATTGCTCCACACTCACTGACACACTTCACCTAAACACATTGCACCACACTCACTGACACACTTCACCGAAACACTTTGCACCACACTCATTGACACACTTCACCCAAACACATTGCACCACACTCAATGACACACTTCACCCAAACACATTGCACCACACTCACTGACACACTTCACCCAAACACATTGCACCACACTCACTGACACACATCACCCAAACACATTGCACCACACTCACTCACACACTTCACCCAAACACATTGCAGCACACTCACTCACACACTTCACCCAAACACATTGCACCACACTCACTGACACACTTCACCCAAACACATTGCACCACACTCACTGACACACTTCACCCAAACACATTGCACCACACTCACTGACACACTTCACCCAAACACATTGCACCACACTCACTGACACACTTCACCCAAACACATTGCACCACACTCACTGACACACTTCACCCAAACACATTGCACCACACACACTGACACACATCACCGATTCACGTTGCACCACACTCACTGACACACATCACCCAAACACATTGCACCACACTCACTGACACACTTCACCCAAACACATTGCACCACACTCACTCTCAAACTTCACCCAAACACATTGCACCACACTCACTGACACACTTCACCCAAACACATTGCACCACACTCACTGACACACTTCACCCAAACACATTGCAGCACACTCACTGACACACATCACCCAAACACATTGCACCACACTCACTGACACACATCACCCAAACACATTGCACCACACTCACTGACACACATCACCCAAACACATTGCACCACACTCACTGACACACTTCACCCAAACATATTGCACCACACTCACTGACACACTTCACCCAAACATATTGCACCACACTCACTGACAGACTTTACCCAAACACATTGCACCACACCCACTGACACACTTCACCCAAAAACATTGCACCACACTCACTGACACACACTTCACCCAAACACTTTGCACCACACTCACTGACACACTTCACCCAAACACATTACACCACACTCAATGACACACTTCAACCAAACACATTGCACCACACTCACTGACACACTTCACTCAAACACATTACACCTCACTCACTGACACACTTCAACCAAACACATTGCACCACACTCACTGACACACTTCACTCAAACACATTACACCTCACTCACTGACACACTTCACTCAAACACATTGCACCACACTCACTGGCACACTTCACCCAAACACATTGCACCAGTCACTGACACACTTCACCCAAACACATTGCACCACACTTACTGGCACACTACACCCAGACACATTGCACCACACTCACTGACACACTTCACCCAAACACATTGCACCACACTCACTGACACACTTCACCCAAACATATTGCAGCACACTCACTGACACACTTCACCTAAACACATTACACCACACTCACTGACACACATCACCCAAACACATTGCATCACACTCACTGACACACATCACCCAAACACATTGCACCACACTCACTGACACACAACACCCAAACACATTGCACCACACTCCCTGACACACTTCACCCAAACACATTGCACCACACTCACTGACACACTTCACCCATACACATTGCACCACACTCACTGATACACTTCACTCAAACATATTGCACCACACTCACTGACACACTTCACCTAAACACATTACACCACACTCGCTGACACACTTCACCCAAACACATTGCATCACACTCACTGACACACATCACCCAAACATATTGCACCACACTCACTGACAAACTTCACCCAAACATATTGCTCCACACTCACTGACACACTTCACCTAAACACATTGCACCACACTCACTGACACACTTCACCGAAACACTTAGCACCACACTCACTGACACACTTCACCCAAACACATTGCACCACACTCACTGACACACTTCACCCAAACACATTACACCACACTCACTGACACACTTCACCCAAACACATTGCACCACACTCACTGACACACTTCACCCAAACACATTGCACCACTCTCACTGACACACACTTCACCCAAACACATTGCCCCACACTCACTGACACACTTCACCCAAACACATTGCACCAAACTCATTGACACACACTTCACCCAAACACATTGCACCACACTCACTGACACACTTCACCCAAACACATTGCACCAAACTCACTGACACACACTTCACCCAAACACATTGCACCACACTCACTGACACACTTCACCCAAACACATTACACCACACTCACTGACACACTTCACCCAAACACATTGCACCACACTCACTGCCACACTTCACCCAAACACATTGCACCACACTCACTGACACACTTCACCCAAACATATTGCAGCACACTCACTGACACACTTCACCTAAACACATTACACCACACTCACTGACACACATCACCCAAACACATTGCATCACACTCACTGACACACATCACCCAAACACATTGCACCACACTCACTGACACACAACACCCAAACACATTGCACCACACTCCCTGACACACTTCACCCAAACACATTGCACCACACTCACTGACACACTTCACCCATACACATTGCACCACACTCACTGATACACTTCACTCAAACATATTGCACCACACTCACTGACACACTTCACCTAAACACATTACACCACACTCGCTGACACACTTCACCCAAACACATTGCATCACACTCACTGACACACATCATCCAAACATATTGCACCACACTCACTGACAAACTTCACCCAAACATATTGCTCCACACTCACTGACACACTTCACCTAAACACATTGCACCACACTCACTGACACACTTCACCGAAACACTTTGCACCACACTCACTGACACACTTCACCCAAACACATTGCACCACACTCAATGACACACTTCACCCAAACACATTGCACCACACTCACTGACACACTTCACCCAAACACATTGCACCACACTCACTGACACACATCACCCAAACACATTGCACCACACTCACTCACACACTTCACCCAAACACATTGCACTACACTCACTCACACACTTCACCCAAACACATTGCACCACACTCACTGACACACTTCACCCAAACACATTGCACCACACTCACTGACACACTTCACCCAAACACATTGCACCACACTCACTGACACACTTCACCCAAACACATTGCACCACACTCACTGACACACTTCACCCAAACACATTGCACCACACTCACTGACACACTTCACCCAAACACATTGCACCACACTCACTGACGCACTTCACCCAAACACATTGCACCATACTCACTGACACACTTCACTCAAACACATTGCACCACACTCACTGACACACATCAGTCAAACACATTGCACCACACTCACTGACACACATCAGTCAAACACATTGCACCACACTCACTGACACACTTCACCCAAACACATTGCACCACACACACTGACACACATCACCGATTCACGTTGCACCACACTCACTGACACACATCACCCAAACACATTGCACCACACTCACTGACACACTTCACCCAAACACATTGCACCACACTCACTCTCAAACTTCACCCAAACACATTGCACCACACGCACTGGCACACTTCACCCAAACACATTGCACCACACTCACTGACACACTTCACCCAAACACATTGCAGCACACTCACTGACACACATCACCCAAACACATTGCACCACACTCACTGACACACATCACCCAAACACATTGCACCACACTCACTGACACACATCACCCAAACACATTGCACCACACTCACTGACACACTTCACCCAAACATATTGCACCACACTCACTGACACACTTCACCCAAACATATTGCACCACACTCACTGACAGACTTTACCCAAACACATTGCACCACACCCACTGACACACTTCACCCAAAAACATTGCACCACACTCACTGACACACACTTCACCCAAACACTTTGCACCACACTCACTGACACACTTCACCCAAACACATTACACCACACTCAATGACACACTTCAACCAAACACATTGCACCACACTCACTGACACACTTCACTCAAACACATTACACCTCACTCACTGACACACTTCACTCAAACACATTGCACCACACTCACTGGCACACTTCACCCAAACACATTGCACCAGTCACTGACACACTTCACCCAAACACATTGCACCACACTTACTGGCACACTACACCCAGACACATTGCACCACACTCACTGACACACTTCACCCAAACACATTGCACCACACTCACTGACACACTTCACCCAAACATATTGCAGCACACTCACTGACACACTTCACCTAAACACATTACACCACACTCACTGACACACATCACCCAAACACATTGCATCACACTCACTGACACACATCACCCAAACACATTGCACCACACTCACTGACACACAACACCCAAACATATTGCTCCACACTCACTGACACACTTCACCTAAACACATTGCACCACACTCACTGACACACTTCACCGAAACACTTTGCACCACACTCACTGACACACTTCACCCAAACACATTGCACCACACTCACTGACACACTTCACCCAAACACATTACACCACACTCACTGACACACTTCACCCAAACACATTGCACCACACTCACTGACACACTTCACCCAAACACATTGCACCACACTCACTGACACACACTTCACCCAAACACATTGCCCCACACTCACTGACACACTTCACCCAAACACATTGCACCAAACTCATTGACACACACTTCACCCAAACACATTGCACCACACTCACTGACACACTTCACCCAAACACATTGCACCAAACTCACTGACACACACTTCACCCAAACACATTGCACCACACTCACTGACACACTTCACCCAAACACATTACACCACACTCACTGACACACTTCACCCAAACACATTGCACCACACTCACTGCCACACTTCACCCAAACACATTGCACCACACTCACTGACACACATCACCCAAACACATTGCACCACACTCACTGACACACTTCACCCAAACACATTACACGACACTCACTGACACACTTCACCCAAACACATTGCACCACACTCAATGACACACTTCACCCAAACACATTGCACCACACTCACTGACACACTTCACCCAAACACATTGCACCACACTCACTGACACACTTCAACCAAACACATTGCACCAAACTCATTGACACACACTTCACCCAAACACATTGCACCACACTCACTGACACACTTCACCCAAACACATTACACCACACTCACTGACACACTTCACCCAAACACATTGCACCACACTCACTGCCACACTTCACCCAAACACATTGCACCACACTCACTGACACACATCACCCAAACACATTGCACCACACTCACTGACACACTTCACCCAAACACATTACACCACCCTCACTGACACACTTCACCCAAACACATTGCACCACACTCAATGACACACTTCACCCAAACACATTGCACCACACTCACTGACACACTTCACCCAAACACATTGCACCACACTCACTGACACACTTCACCCAAACACATTGCACCAAACTCATTGACACACACTTCACCCAAACACATTGCACCACACTCACTGACACACTTCACCCAAACACATTGCACCACACTCACTGCCACACTTCACCCAAACACATTGCACCACATTCACTGACACACTTCACCCAAACACATTGCACCAAACTCATTGACACACACTTCACCCAAACACATTGCACCACACTCACTGACACACTTCACCCAAACACATTGCACCACACTCACTGCCACACTTCACCCAAACACATTGCACCACACTCACTGACACACATCACCCAAACACATTGCACCACACTCACTGACACACTTCACCCAAACACATTACACCACACTCACTGACACACTTCACCCAAACACATTGCACCACTCTCAATGACACACTTCACCTAAACACATTGCACCACACTCACTGACACACTTCACCCAAACACATTGCACCACACTCACTGACACACATCACCCAAACACATTGCACCACACTCACTCACACACTTCACCCAAACACATTACACCACACTCACTGACACACTTCACCCAAACACATTGCACCACACTCACTGACACACTTCACCCAAACACATTGCACCACACTCACTGACACACTTCAACAAACACATTGCACCACACTCACTGACACACTTCACCCAAACACATTGCACCACACTCACTGACACACTTCACCCAAACACATTGCACCACACTCACTGACGCACTTCACCCAAACACATTGCACCATACTCACTGACACACTTCACTCAAACACATTGCACCACACTCACTGAGACACATCAGTCAAACACATTGCACCACACTCACTGACACACTTCACCCAAACACATTGCACCACACACACTGACACACATCACCGATTCACGTTGCACCACACTCACTGACACACATCACCCAAACACATTGCACCACACTCACTGACACACACATCACCTAAACACTTTGCAGCACTCTCACTGACACACACATCACCCAAACACATTGCACCACACTCACTGACACACTTCACCCAAACACATTGCACCACACTCACTCTCAAACTTCACCCAAACACATTGCACCACACTCACTGACACACTTCACCCAAACACATTGCACCACACTCACTGACACACTTCACCCAAACACATTGCAGCACACTCACTGACACACATCACCCAAACACATTGCACCACACTCACTGACACACATCACCCAAACACATTGCACCACACTCACTGACACACATCACCCAAACACATTGCACCACACTCACTGACACACTTCACCCAAACATATTGCACCACACTCACTGACACACTTCACCCAAACATATTGCACCACACTCACTGACACACTTCACCCAAACACATTGCACCACACTCAATGACACACTTCACCCAAACACATTGCACCACACTCACTGACACACTTCACCCAAACACATTGCACCACACTCACTGACACACATCACCCAAACACATTGCACCACACTCACTCACACACTTCACCCAAACACATTACACCACACTCACTGACACACTTCACCCAAACACATTGCACCACACTCACTGACACACTTCACCCAAACACATTGCACCACACTCACTGACACACTTCACCCAAACACATTGCACCACACTCACTGACACACTTCACCCAAACACATTGCACCACACTCACTGACACACTTCACCCAAACACATTGCACCACACTCACTGACACACTTCACCCAAACACATTGCACCACACTCACTGACACACTTCACCCAAACACATTGCACCACACACACTGACACACATCACCGATTCACGTTGCACCACACTCACTGACACACATCACCCAAACACATTGCACCACACTCACTGACACACACATCACCTAAACACTTTGCAGCACACTCACTGACACACACATCACCCAAACACATTGCACCACACTCACTGACACACTTCACCCAAACACATTGCACCACACTCACTCTCAAACTTCACCCAAACACATTGCACCACACTCACTGACACACTTCACCCAAACACATTGCACCACACTCACTGACACACTTCACCCAAACACATTGCAGCACACTCACTGACACACATCACCCAAACACATTGCACCACACTCACTGACACACATCACCCAAACACATTGCACCACACTCACTGACACACATCACCCAAACACATTGCACCACACTCACTGACACACTTCACCCAAACATATTGCACCACACTCACTGACACACTTCACCCAAACATATTGCACCACATTCACTGACACACTTCACCCAAACACATTGCACCACACTCAATGACACACTTCACCCAAACACATTGAACCACACTCACTGACACACTTCACCCAAACACATTGCACCACACTCACTGACACACATCACCCAAACACATTGCACCACACTCACTCACACACTTCACCCAAACACATTACACCACACTCACTGACACACTTCACCCAAACACATTGCACCACACCCACTGACACACTTCACCCAAAAACATTGCACCACACTCACTGACACACACTTCACCCAAACACTTTGCACCACACTCACTGACACACTTCACCCAAACACATTACACCACACTCAATGACACACTTCAACCAAACACATTGCACCACACTCACTGACACACTTCACTCAAACACATTACACCTCACTCACTGACACACTTCACTCAAACACATTGCACCACACTCACTGGCACACTTCACCCAAACACATTGCACCAGTCACTGACACACTTCACCCAAACACATTGCACCACACTTACTGGCACACTACACCCAGACACATTGCACCACACTCACTGACACACTTCACCCAAACACATTGCACCACACTCACTGACACACTTCACCCAAACATATTGCAGCACACTCACTGACACACTTCACCTAAACACATTACACCACACTCACTGACACACATCACCCAAACACATTGCATCACACTCACTGACACACATCACCCAAACACATTGCACCACACTCACTGACACACAACACCCAAACATATTGCTCCACACTCACTGACACACTTCACCTAAACACATTGCACCACACTCACTGACACACTTCACCGAAACACTTTGCACCACACTCACTGACACACTTCACCCAAACACATTGCACCACACTCACTGACACACTTCACCCAAACACATTACACCACACTCACTGACACACTTCACCCAAACACATTGCACCACACTCACTGACACACTTCACCCAAACACATTGCACCACACTCACTGACACACTTCACCCAAACATATTGCACCACATTCACTGACACACTTCACCCAAACACATTGCACCACACTCACTGACACACACATCACCTAAACACTTTGCAGCACTCTCACTGACACACACATCACCCAAACACATTGCACCACACTCACTGACACACTTCACCCAAACACATTGCACCACACTCACTGACACACTTCACCCAAACACATTGCACCACACTCACTGACACACACTTCACCCAAACACATTGCCCCACACTCACTGACACACTTCACCCAAACACATTGCACCAAACTCATTGACACACACTTCACCCAAACACATTGCACCACACTCACTGACACACTTCACCCAAACACATTGCACCAAACTCACTGACACACACTTCACCCAAACACATTGCACCACACTCACTGACACACTTCACCCAAACACATTACACCACACTCACTGACACACTTCACCCAAACACATTGCACCACACTCACTGCCACACTTCACCCAAACACATTGCACCACACTCACTGACACACATCACCCAAACACATTGCACCACACTCACTGACACACTTCACCCAAACACATTACACGACACTCACTGACACACTTCACCCAAACACATTGCACCACACTCAATGACACACTTCACCCAAACACATTGCACCACACTCACTGACACACTTCACCCAAACACATTGCACCACACTCACTGACACACTTCAACCAAACACATTGCACCAAACTCATTGACACACACTTCACCCAAACACATTGCACCACACTCACTGACACACTTCACCCAAACACATTACACCACACTCACTGACACACTTCACCCAAACACATTGCACCACACTCACTGCCACACTTCACCCAAACACATTGCACCACACTCACTGACACACATCACCCAAACACATTGCACCACACTCACTGACACACTTCACCCAAACACATTACACCACCCTCACTGACACACTTCACCCAAACACATTGCACCACACTCAATGACACACTTCACCCAAACACATTGCACCACACTCACTGACACACTTCACCCAAACACATTGCACCACACTCACTGACACACTTCACCCAAACACATTGCACCAAACTCATTGACACACACTTCACCCAAACACATTGCACCACACTCACTGACACACTTCACCCAAACACATTGCACCACACTCACTGCCACACTTCACCCAAACACATTGCACCACATTCACTGACACACTTCACCCAAACACATTGCACCAAACTCATTGACACACACTTCACCCAAACACATTGCACCACACTCACTGACACACTTCACCCAAACACATTGCACCACACTCACTGCCACACTTCACCCAAACACATTGCACCACACTCACTGACACACATCACCCAAACACATTGCACCACACTCACTGACACACTTCACCCAAACACATTACACCACACTCACTGACACACTTCACCCAAACACATTGCACCACTCTCAATGACACACTTCACCTAAACACATTGCACCACACTCACTGACACACTTCACCCAAACACATTGCACCACACTCACTGACACACATCACCCAAACACATTGCACCACACTCACTCACACACTTCACCCAAACACATTACACCACACTCACTGACACACTTCACCCAAACACATTGCACCACACTCACTGACACACTTCACCCAAACACATTGCACCACACTCACTGACACACTTCAACAAACACATTGCACCACACTCACTGACACACTTCACCCAAACACATTGCACCACACTCACTGACACACTTCACCCAAACACATTGCACCACACTCACTGACGCACTTCACCCAAACACATTGCACCATACTCACTGACACACTTCACTCAAACACATTGCACCACACTCACTGAGACACATCAGTCAAACACATTGCACCACACTCACTGACACACTTCACCCAAACACATTGCACCACACACACTGACACACATCACCGATTCACGTTGCACCACACTCACTGACACACATCACCCAAACACATTGCACCACACTCACTGACACACACATCACCTAAACACTTTGCAGCACTCTCACTGACACACACATCACCCAAACACATTGCACCACACTCACTGACACACTTCACCCAAACACATTGCACCACACTCACTCTCAAACTTCACCCAAACACATTGCACCACACTCACTGACACACTTCACCCAAACACATTGCACCACACTCACTGACACACTTCACCCAAACACATTGCAGCACACTCACTGACACACATCACCCAAACACATTGCACCACACTCACTGACACACATCACCCAAACACATTGCACCACACTCACTGACACACATCACCCAAACACATTGCACCACACTCACTGACACACTTCACCCAAACATATTGCACCACACTCACTGACACACTTCACCCAAACATATTGCACCACACTCACTGACACACTTCACCCAAACACATTGCACCACACTCAATGACACACTTCACCCAAACACATTGCACCACACTCACTGACACACTTCACCCAAACACATTGCACCACACTCACTGACACACATCACCCAAACACATTGCACCACACTCACTCACACACTTCACCCAAACACATTACACCACACTCACTGACACACTTCACCCAAACACATTGCACCACACTCACTGACACACTTCACCCAAACACATTGCACCACACTCACTGACACACTTCACCCAAACACATTGCACCACACTCACTGACACACTTCACCCAAACACATTGCACCACACTCACTGACACACTTCACCCAAACACATTGCACCACACTCACTGACACACTTCACCCAAACACATTGCACCACACTCACTGACACACTTCACCCAAACACATTGCACCACACACACTGACACACATCACCGATTCACGTTGCACCACACTCACTGACACACATCACCCAAACACATTGCACCACACTCACTGACACACACATCACCTAAACACTTTGCAGCACACTCACTGACACACACATCACCCAAACACATTGCACCACACTCACTGACACACTTCACCCAAACACATTGCACCACACTCACTCTCAAACTTCACCCAAACACATTGCACCACACTCACTGACACACTTCACCCAAACACATTGCACCACACTCACTGACACACTTCACCCAAACACATTGCAGCACACTCACTGACACACATCACCCAAACACATTGCACCACACTCACTGACACACATCACCCAAACACATTGCACCACACTCACTGACACACATCACCCAAACACATTGCACCACACTCACTGACACACTTCACCCAAACATATTGCACCACACTCACTGACACACTTCACCCAAACATATTGCACCACATTCACTGACACACTTCACCCAAACACATTGCACCACACTCAATGACACACTTCACCCAAACACATTGAACCACACTCACTGACACACTTCACCCAAACACATTGCACCACACTCACTGACACACATCACCCAAACACATTGCACCACACTCACTCACACACTTCACCCAAACACATTACACCACACTCACTGACACACTTCACCCAAACACATTGCACCACACCCACTGACACACTTCACCCAAAAACATTGCACCACACTCACTGACACACACTTCACCCAAACACTTTGCACCACACTCACTGACACACTTCACCCAAACACATTACACCACACTCAATGACACACTTCAACCAAACACATTGCACCACACTCACTGACACACTTCACTCAAACACATTACACCTCACTCACTGACACACTTCACTCAAACACATTGCACCACACTCACTGGCACACTTCACCCAAACACATTGCACCAGTCACTGACACACTTCACCCAAACACATTGCACCACACTTACTGGCACACTACACCCAGACACATTGCACCACACTCACTGACACACTTCACCCAAACACATTGCACCACACTCACTGACACACTTCACCCAAACATATTGCAGCACACTCACTGACACACTTCACCTAAACACATTACACCACACTCACTGACACACATCACCCAAACACATTGCATCACACTCACTGACACACATCACCCAAACACATTGCACCACACTCACTGACACACAACACCCAAACATATTGCTCCACACTCACTGACACACTTCACCTAAACACATTGCACCACACTCACTGACACACTTCACCGAAACACTTTGCACCACACTCACTGACACACTTCACCCAAACACATTGCACCACACTCACTGACACACTTCACCCAAACACATTACACCACACTCACTGACACACTTCACCCAAACACATTGCACCACACTCACTGACACACTTCACCCAAACACATTGCACCACACTCACTGACACACACTTCACCCAAACACATTGCCCCACACTCACTGACACACTTCACCCAAACACATTGCACCAAACTCATTGACACACACTTCACCCAAACACATTGCACCACACTCACTGACACACTTCACCCAAACACATTGCACCAAACTCACTGACACACACTTCACCCAAACACATTGCACCACACTCACTGACACACTTCACCCAAACACATTACACCACACTCACTGACACACTTCACCCAAACACATTGCACCACACTCACTGCCACACTTCACCCAAACACATTGCACCACACTCACTGACACACATCACCCAAACACATTGCACCACACTCACTGACACACTTCACCCAAACACATTACACGACACTCACTGACACACTTCACCCAAACACATTGCACCACACTCAATGACACACTTCACCCAAACACATTGCACCACACTCACTGACACACTTCACACAAACACATTGCACCACACTCACTGACACACTTCAACCAAACACATTGCACCAAACTCATTGACACACACTTCACCCAAACACATTGCACCACACTCACTGACACACTTCACCCAAACACATTACACCACACTCACTGACACACTTCACCCAAACACATTGCACCACACTCACTGCCACACTTCACCCAAACACATTGCACCACACTCACTGACACACATCACCCAAACACATTGCACCAAACTCACTGACACACTTCACCCAAACACATTACACCACACTCACTGACACACTTCACCCAAACACATTGCACCACACTCAATGACACACTTCACCCAAACACATTGCACCACACTCACTGACACACTTCACCCAAACACATTGCACCACACTCACTGACACACATCACCCAAACACATTGCACCACACTCACTGACACACTTCACCCAAACACATTACACCACCCTCACTGACACACTTCACCCAAACACATTGCACCACACTCAATGACACACTTCACCCAAACACATTGCACCACACTCACTGACACACTTCACCCAAACACATTGCACCACACTCACTGACACACTTCACCCAAACACATTGCACCAAACTCATTGACACACACTTCACCCAAACACATTGCACCACACTCACTGACACACTTCACCCAAACACATTGCACCACACTCACTGCCACACTTCACCCAAACACATTGCACCACACTCACTGACACACTTCACCCAAACACATTGCACCAAACTCATTGACACACACTTCACCCAAACACATTGCACCACACTCACTGACACACTTCACCCAAACACATTGCACCACACTCACTGTCACACTTCACCCAAACACATTGCACCACACTCACTGACACACATCACCCAAACACATTGCACCACACTCACTGACACACTTCACCCAAACACATTACACCACACTCACTGACACACTTCACCCAAACACATTGCACCACTCTCAATGACACACTTCACCTAAACACATTGCACCACACTCACTGACACACTTCACCCAAACACATTGCACCACACCCACTGACACACATCACCCAAACACATTGCACCACACTCACTCACACACTTCACCCAAACACATTACACCACACTCACTGACACACTTCACCCAAACACATTGCACCACACTCACTGACACACTTCACCCAAACACATTGCACCACACTCACTGACACACTTCACCCAAACACATTGCACCACACTCACTGACACACTTCACCCAAACACATTGCACCACCCTCACTGACACACTTCACCCAAACACATTGCACCACACTCACTGACGCACTTCACCCAAACACATTGCACCATACTCACTGACACACTTCACTCAAACACATTGCACCACACTCACTGACACACATCAGTCAAACACATTGCACCACACTCACTGACACACTTCACCCAAACACATTGCACCACACACACTGACACACATCACCGATTCACGTTGCACCACACTCACTGACACACATCACCCAAACACATTGCACCACACTCACTGACACAAACATCACCTAAACACTTTGCAGCACACTCACTGACACACACATCACCCAAACACATTGCACCACACTCACTGACACACTTCACCCAAACACATTGCACCACACTCACTCTCAAACTTCACCCAAACACATTGCACCACACTCACTGACACACTTCACCCAAACACATTGCACCACACTCACTGACACACTTCACCCAAACACATTGCAGCACACTCACTGACACACATCACCCAAACACATTGCACCACACTCACTGACACACATCACCCAAACACATTGCACCACACTCACTGACACACATCACCCAAACACATTGCACCACACTCACTGACACACTTCACCCAAACATATTGCACCACACTCACTGACACACTTCACCCAAACATATTGCACCACACTCACTGACACACTTCACCCAAACACATTGCACCACACTCAATGACAAACTTCACCCAAACACATTGCACCACACTCACTGACACACTTCACCCAAACACATTGCACCACACTCACTGACACACTTCACCCAAACACATTGCAGCACACTCACTGACACACATCACCCAAACACATTGCACCACACTCACTGACACACATCACCCAAACACATTGCACCACACTCACTGACACACATCACCCAAACACATTGCACCACACTCACTGACACACTTCACCCAAACATATTGCACCACACTCACTGACACACTTCACCCAAACATATTGCACCACACTCACTGACACACTTCACCCAAACACATTGCACCACACTCAATGACACACTTCACCCAAACACATTGAACCACACTCACTGACACACTTCATCCAAACACATTGCACCACACTCACTGACACACATCACCCAAACACATTGCACCACACTCACTCACACACTTCACCCAAACACATTACACCACACTCACTGACACACTTCACCCAAACACATTGCACCACACTCACTGACACACTTCACCCAAACACATTGCACCACACTCACTGACACACTTCACCCAAACACATTGCACCACACTCACTGACACACTTCACCCAAACACATTGCACCACACTCACTGACACACTTCACCCAAACACATTGCACCACACTCACTGACACACTTCACCCAAACACATTGCACCACACTCACTGACACACTTCACCCAAACACATTGCACCACACTCACTGACACACTTCACCCAAACACATTGCACCATACTCACTGACACACTTCACTCAAACACATTGCACCACACTCACTGACACACATCAGTCAAACACATTGCACCACACTCACTGACACACTTCACCCAAACACATTGCACCACACACACTGACACACATCACCGATTCACGTTGCACCACACTCACTGACACACTTCACCCAAACACTTTGCATCACACTCACTGACACACACATCACCCAAACACATTGCAGCACACTCACTGACACACACATGACCCAAACACATTGCACCACACTCACTGACACACACATCACCTAAACACTTTGCATCACACTCACTGACACACACATCACCCAAACGCATAGCACCACACTCACTGACACACTTCACCCATACACATTGCACCACACTCACTGATACACTTCACCCAAACATATTGCACCACACTCACTGACACACTTCACCTAAACACATTACACCACACTCGCTGACACACTTCACCCAAACACTTTGCATCACACTCACTGACACACACATCACCCAAACACATTGCACCACACTCACTGACACACTTCACCCATACACATTGCACCACACTCACTGATACACTTCACCCAAACACATTACACCACACTCGCTGACACACTTCACCCAAACACATTGCACCACACTCACTGACACACTTCACCTAAACACATTACACCACACTCGCTGACACACTTCACCCAAACACATTGCATCACACTCACTGACACACATCACCCAAACGTATTGCACCACACTCACTGACAAACTTCACCCAAACATATTGCTCCACACTCACTGACACACTTCACCCAAACACATTGCACCACACTCACTGACACACTTCACCCAAACACATTGCACCACACTCACTCTCAAACTTCACCCAAACACATTGCACCACACTCACTGACACACTTCACCCAAACACATTGCACCACACTCACTGACACACTTCACCCAAACACATTGCAGCACACTCACTGACACACATCACCCAAACACATTGCACCACACTCACTGACACACATCACCCAAACACATTGCACCACACTCACTGACACACATCACCCAAACACATTGCACCACACTCACTGACACACTTCACCCAAACATATTGCACCACACTCACTGACACACTTCACCCAAACATATTGCACCTCACTCACTGACACACTTCACCCAAACACATTGCACCACACTCAATGACACACTTCACCCAAACACATTGCACCACACTCACTGACACACTTCACCCAAACACATTGCACCACACTCACTGACACACATCACCCAAACACATTGCACCACACTCACTCACACACTTCACCCAAACACATTACACCACACTCACTGACACACTTCACCCAAACACATTGCACCACACTCACTGACACACTTCACCCAAACACATTGCACCACACTCACTGACACACTTCACCCAAACACATTGCACCACACTCACTGACACACTTCACCCAAACACATTGCACCACACTCACTGACACACTTCACCCAAACACATTGCACCACACTCACTGACACACTTCACCCAAACACATTGCACCACACTCACTGACACACTTCACCCAAACACATTGCACCACACTCACTGACACACTTCACCCAAACACATTGCACCATACTCACTGACACACTTCACTCAAACACATTGCACCACACTCACTGACACACATCAGTCAAACACATTGCACCACACTCACTGACACACTTCACCCAAACACATTGCACCACACACACTGACACACATCACCGATTCACGTTGCACCACACTCACTGACACACTTCACCCAAACACTTTGCATCACACTCACTGACACACACATCACCCAAACACATTGCAGCACACTCACTGACACATACATGACCCAAACACATTGCACCACACTCACTGACACACACATCACCTAAACACTTTGCATCACACTCACTGACACACACATCACCCAAACGCATAGCACCACACTCACTGACACACTTCACCCATACACATTGCACCACACTCACTGATACACTTCACCCAAACATATTGCACCACACTCACTGACACACTTCACCTAAACACATTACACCACACTCGCTGACACACTTCACCCAAACACTTTGCATCACACTCACTGACACACACATCACCCAAACACATTGCACCACACTCACTGACACACTTCACCCATACACATTGCACCACACTCACTGATACACATCACCCAAACACATTACACCACACTCGCTGACACACTTCACCCAAACACATTGCACCACACTCACTGACACACTTCACCTAAACACATTACACCACACTCGCTGACACACTTCACCCAAACACATTGCATCACACTCACTGACACACATCACCCAAACGTATTGCACCACACTCACTGACAAACTTCACCCAAACATATTGCTCCACACTCACTGACACACTTCACCTAAACACATTGCACCACACTCACTGACACACTTCACCGCAACACTTTGCACCACACTCACTGACACACTTCACCCAAACACATTGCACCACACTCACTGACACACTTCACCCAAACACATTGCACCACACTCACTGACAAACTTCACCCAAACACATTGCACCACACTCACTGACAAACTTCACCCAAACACATTACACCACACTCACTGACCCACTTCACCCAAACACATTGCACCACACTCACTGACACACTTCACCCAAACACATTGCACCACACTCACTGACACACTTCACCCAAACACATTACACCACACTCACTGACACACTTCACACAAACACATTGCACCACACTCACTGACACACTTCACCCAAACACATTGCACCACACTCACTGACACACACTTCACCCAAACACATTGCACCACACTCACTGACACACTTCACCCAAACACATTGCACCAAACTCATTGACACACTTCACCCAAACACATTGCACCACACTCACTGACACACACTTCACCCAAACACATTGCACCACACTCACTGGCACACTTCACCCAAACACATTGCACCACACACACTGACACACTTCACCCAAACACATTGCACCACTCTCACTGACACACTTCACCCAAACACATTGCACCAAACTCATTGACACACACTTCACCCAAACACATTGCACCACACTCACTGACACACTTCACACAAACACATTACACCACACTCACTGACACACTTCACCCAAACACATTGCACCACACTCACTGCCACACTTCACCCAAACACATTGCACCACACTCACTGACACACATCACCCAAACACATTGCACCACACTCACTGACACACTTCACCCAAACACATTACACCACACTCACTGACACACTTCACCCAAACACATTGCACCACACTCAATGACACACTTCACCCAAACACATTGCACCACACTCACTGACACACTTCACCCAAACACATTGCACCACACTCACTGACACACATCACCCAAACACATTGCACCACACTCACTGACACACTTCACCCAAACACATTACACCACACTCACTGACACACTTCACCCAAACACATTGCACCACACTCACTGACACACTTCACCCAAACACATTGCACCACACTCACTGACACACTTCACCCAAACACATTGCACCACACTCACTGACACACTTCACCCAAACACATTGCACCACACTCACTGACACACTTCACCCAAACACATTGCACCACACTCACCGACACACTTCACCCAAACACATTGCACCATACTCACTGACCCACTTCACTGAAACACATTGCACCACACTCACTGACACACATCAGTCAAACACATTGCACCACACTCACTGACACACTTCACCCAAACACATTGCACCACACACACTGACACACATCACCGATTCACGTTGCACCACACTCACTGACACACATCACCGAAACACATTGCACCACACTCACTGACACACACATCACCTAAACACTTTGCAGCACACTCACTGACACACACATCACCCAAACACATTGCACCACACTCACTGACACACACATCACCCAAACACATTGCACCACACTCACTGACACACTTCAACCAAACACATTGCACCACACTCACTTTCAAACTTCACCCAAACACATTGCACCACACTCACTGACACACTTCACCCAAACACATTGCACCACACTCACTGACACACTTCACCCAAACACATTGCAGCACACTCACTGACACACTTCACCCAAACACATTGCACCACACTCACTGACACACATCACCCAAACACATTGCACCACACTCACTGACACACTTCACCCAAACACATTGCACCACACTCACTGACACACTTCACCCAAACACATTGCACCACACTCACTGACACACATCACCCAAACACATTGCACCACACTCACTGACACACATCACCCAAACACATTGCACCAGACTCACTGACACACATCACCCAAACACATTGCACCACACTCACTGACACACATCACCCAAACACATTGCACCACACTCACTGACACACATCACCCAAACACATTGCACCAGACTCACTGACACACATCACCCAAACACATTGCACCACACTCACTGACACACTTCACCCAAACATATTGCACCACACTCACTGACACACTTCACCCAAACATATTGCACCACACTCACTGACAGACTTCACCCAAACACATTGCACCACACTCACTGACACACATCAGTCAAACACATTGCACCACACTCACTGACACACTTCACCCAAACACATTGCACCACACTCACTGACACACTTCACCGAAACACATTGCACCACACTCACTGACACACATCACCCAAACACATTGCACCACACTCACTGACACACACATCACCTCAACACTTTGCACCACACTCACTGACACACACATCATCCAAACACATTGCACCACACTCACTGACACACTTCACCCAAACACATTGCACCACACTCACTCTCAAACTTCACCCAAACACATTGCACCACACTCACTGACACACACCACCCAAACACATTGCACCTCACTCACTGACACACATCACCCAAACACATTGCACCACACTCACTGACACACATCACCCAAACACATTGCACCACACTCACTGACACACTTCACCCAAACACATTGCACCACACTCACTGACACACTTCACCCAAACACATTGCAGCACACTCACTGACACACACCACCCAAACACATTGCACCTCACTCACTGACACACATCACCCAAACACATTGCACCACACTCACTGACACACATCACCCAAACACATTGCACCACACTCACTGACACACTTCACCCAAACATATTGCACCACACTCACTGACACACTTCACCCAAACATATTGCACCACACTCACTGACAGACTTTACCCAAAAACATTGCACCACACTCACTGACACACACTTCACCCAAACACTTTGCACAACACTCACTCATACACTTCACCCAAACACATTACACCACACTCACTGACACACTTCAACCAAACACATTGCAACACACTCACTGACACACTTCACCCAAACACATTGCACCACACTCACTGACACACTTCACCCAAACACATTGCACCACACTCACTGACACACTTCACCCAAACACATTGCACCACACTCACTGACACACTTCACCCAAACACATTCCACCACACTCACTGACTCACTTCACCCAAACACATTACACCACACTCACTGACACACTTCACCCAAACACATTACACCGCACTCTCTGACACACTTCACCCAAACACATTGCACCACACTCACTGACACACTTCTCTCAAACACATTGCACCACACTCACTGACACACTTCACCCAAACACATTGCACCACACTCACTGACAGACTTTACCCAAAGACATTGCACCACACTCACTGACACTCTTCACCCAAACACATTGCACCACACTCACTGACACACTTCACCCAAACACATTGCACCACACTCACTGACACACTTCACCCAAACACATTGCACCACACTCACTGACACACATCACCCAAACACATTGCACCACACTCACTGACACACATCACCCAAACACATTGCACCACACTCACTGACACACATCACCCAAACACATTGCACCACACTCACTGACACACTTCACCCAAACACATTACACCACACTCACTGACACACTTCACCCAAACACATTGCACCACACTCAATGACACACTTCACTCAAACACATTGCACCACACTCACTGACACACTTCACCCAAACACATTGCACCACACTCACTGACACACTTCACCCAAACACATTACACCACACTCACTGACACACTTCACCCAAACACTTTGCACCACACTCACTGACACACTTCACCCAAACACATTGCACCACACTCACTGACACACTTCACCCAAACACATTGCACCACACTCACTCACACACTTCACCCAAACACATTACACCACACTCACTGACACACTTCACCCAAACACATTGCACCATACAAACTGACACACTTCACCCAAACACATTGCACCACACTCACTGACACACTTCACCCAAACACATTGCACCACACTCAGTGACACACACATCACAGAAACACTTTGCACCACACTCACTGACACACACATCACCCAAACACATTGCACCACTCACTGACACACTTCACCCAAACACATTGCACCACACTCACTGACACACATCACCCAAACACATTGCACCACACTCACTGACACACTTATCCCAAACACATTGCACCACACTCACTGACACACTTCACCCAAACACATTGCACCACACTCACTGACACACTTCACCCAAACACATTACACCACACTCACTGACACACTTCACCCAAACACATTGCACGACACTCACTGAAACTCTTCACCGAAACACATTGCACCACTCTCACTGACACACATTACCCAAACACATAGCACCACACTCACTGACACACATCACCCAAACACATTGCATCACACTCACTGACACACACATCACCCAAACACATTGCACCACAATCACTGACAAAATTCACCCAAACACATTGCACCACACTCACTGACATATTCATCACCCAAATATATTGCACCACACTCATTGACACACATCCCCCTAACACATTGCACCAAACTCACTGACACACTTCACCCAAACACATTGCACCACACTCACTGACACACTTCACCCAAACACATTGCACCACACTCACTGACACACTTCACCCAAACACATTGCACCACACTCACTGACACACTTCACCCAAACACATTGCACCACACTCACTGACACACTTCACCCAAACACATTGCACCACACTCACTGACACACTTCACCCAAACACATTGCACCATACTCACTGACACACTTCACTCAAACACATTGCACCACACTCACTGACACACATCAGTCAAACACATTGCACCACACTCACTGACACACTTCACCCAAACACATTGCACCACACTCACTGACACACATCACCCAAACACATTGCACCACACTCACTGACACACACATCACCTAAACACTTTGCACCACACTCACTGACACACACATCACCCAAACACATTGCACCACACTCAATGACACACTTCACCCAAAGACATTGCACCACACTCACTCTCAAACTTCACCCAAACACATTGCACCACACTCACTGACACACTTCACCCAAACACATTGCACCACACTCACTGACACACTTCACCCAAACACATTGCACCACACTCACTGACACACATCACCCAAACACATTGCACCACACTCACTGACACACATCACCCAAACACATTGCACCACACTCACTGACACACTTCACCCAAACATATTGCACCACACTGACTGACACACTTCACCCAAACATATTGCACCACACTCACTGACAGACTTTACCCAAACACATTGCACCACACCCACTGACACACTTCACCCAAAAACATTGCACCACACTCACTGACACACACTTCACCCAAACACTTTGCACCACACTCACTGACACACACATCACCCAAACACATTGCACCACACTCACTGACACACTTCACCCAAACACATTGCACCACACTCACTCTCAAACTTCACCCAAAGACATTGCACCACACTCACTGACACACTTCACCCAAACACATTGCACCACACTCACTGACACACTTCACCCAAACACATTGCAGCACACTCACTGACACACACCACCCAAACACATTGCACCACAGTCACTGACACACATCACCCAAACACATTACACCACACTCACTGACACACTTCACCCAAACACATTGCACCACACTCACTGGCACACTTCACCCAAACACATTGCACCACACTCACTGACACACATCACCCAAACACATTGCACCACACTCACTGACACACTTCACCCAAACATATTGCACCACACTCACTGACACACTTCACCCAAACATATTGCACCACACTCACTGACACACTTCACCCAAACATATTGCACCACACTCACTGACACACTTCACCCAAACATATTGCACCACACTCACTGACAGACTTTACCCAAAAACATTGCACCACACTCACTGACACACACTTCACCCAAACACTTTGCACCACACTCGCTGACACACTTCACCCAAATACATTACACCACACTCACTGACACACTTCAACCAAACACATTGCAACACACTCACTGACACACTTCACCCAAACACATTGCACCACACTCACTGACACACTTCACCCAAACACATTGCACCACACTCACTGACACACTTCACCCAAGCACATTGCACCACACTCACTGACACACTTCACCCAAACACATTGCACCACTCTCACTGACTCACTTCACCCAAACACATTGCACCACACTCACTGACACACTTCACCCATACACATTCCACCACACTCACTGACTCACTTCACCCAAACACATTGCACCACACTCACTGACACACTTCACCCATACACATTACACCACACTCACTGACACACTTCACCCAAACACATTACACTGCACTCTCTGACACACTTCACCCAAACACATTGCACCACACTCACTGACACACTTCTCCCAAACACATTGCACCACACTCACTGACACACTTCACCCAAACACATTGCACCACACACACTGACAGACTTTACCCAAAGACATTGCACCACACTCACTGACACTCTTCACCCAAACACATTGCACCACACTCACTGACACACTTCACCCAAACACATTGCACCACACTCACTGACACACTTCACCCAAACACATTGCACCACACTCACTGACACACATCACCCAAACACATTGCACCGCACTCACTGACACACATCACCCAAACATATTGCACCACACTCACTGACACACATCACCCAAACACATTGCACCACACTCACTGACACACTTCACCCAAACACATTGCACCACACTCACTGACACACTTCACCCAAACACATTGCACCACACTCACTGACACACTTCACCCAAACACATTGCAGCACACTCACTGACACACATCACCCAAACACATTGCACCACACTCACTGACACACATCACCCAAACACATTGCACCACACTCACTGACACACATCACCCAAACACATTGCACCACACTCACTGACACACTTCACCCAAACATATTGCACCACACTCACTGACACACTTCACCCAAACATATTGCACCACACTCACTGACAGACTTTACCCAAACACATTGCACCACACCCACTGACACACTTCACCCAAAAACATTGCACCACACTCACTGACACACACTTCACCCAAACACTTTGCACCACACTCACTGACACACTTCACCCAAACACATTACACCACACTCACTGACACACTTCAACCAAACACATTGCACCACACTCACTGACACACTTCACCCAAACACATTGCACCACACTCACTGACACACTTCACCCAAACACATTCCACCACACTCACTGACACACTTCACCCAAACACATTGCACCACACTCACTGACACACTTCACCCAAACACATTGCACGACACTCACTGACACACTTCACCCAAACACATTGCACCACACTCACTGACACACTTCACCCAAACACATTGCACCACACTCACTGACACACTTCACCCAAACACATTGCACCATACTCACTGACACACTTCACTCAAACACATTGCACCACACTCACTGACACACATCAGTCAAACACATTGCACCACACTCACTGACACACTTCACCCAAACACATTGCACCGCACTCACTGACACACACATCACCTAAACACTTTGCACGACACTCACTGACACACACATCACCCAAACACATTGCACCACACTCACTGACACACTTCACCCAAACACATTGCACCACACTCACTCTCAAACTTCACCCAAACACGTTGCACCACACTCACTGACACACTTCACCCAAACACATTGCACCACACTCACTGACACACTTCACCCAAACACATTGCAGCACACTCACTGACACACACCACCCAAACACATTGCACCACACTCACTGACACACATCACCCAAACACATTGCACCACACTCACTGACACACATCACCCAAACACATTGCACCACACTCACTGACACACTTCACCCAAACATATTGCACCACACTCACTGACAGACTTTACCCAAAAACATTGCACCACACTCACTGACACACTTCACCCAAACACATTGCACCACACTCACTGACACACTTCACCCAAACACATTGCACCACACTCACTGACTCACTTCACCCAAACACATTGCACCACACTCACTGACACATTTCACCCATACACATTGCACCACACTCACTGACACACTTCACCCAAACACATTCCACCACACTCACTGACTCACTTCACCCAAACACATTACACCACACTCACTGACACACTTCACCCAAACACATTACACCGCACTCACTGACACACTTCACCCAAACACATTGCACCACACTCACTGACAGACTTTACCCAAAGACATTGCACCACACTCACTGACACTCTTCACCCAAACACATTGAACCACACTCACTGACACACTTCACCCAAACACATTGCACCACACTCACTGACACACTTCACCCAAACACATTGCACCACACTCACTGACACACATCACCCAAACACATTGCACCACACTCACTGACACACATCACCCAAACACATTGCACCACACTCACTGACAGACTTCACCCAAACACATTGCACCACACTCAATGACACACTTCACTCAAACACATTGCACCACACTCACTGACAAACTTCACCCAAACAGATTGCACCACACTCACTGACACACATCACCCAAACACATTGCACCACACTCACTCACACATTTCACCCAAACACATTACACCACACTCACTGACACACTTCACCCAAACACATTGCACCACACAAACTGACACACTTCACCCAAACACATTGCACCACACTCACTGACACACTTCACCCAAACACATTGCACCACAGACACTGACACACATCACCGATTCACGTTGCACCACACTCACTGACACACGCATCACCCAAACACATTGCACCACACTCACTGACACACTTCACCCAAACACATTGCACCACACTCACTCTCAAACTTCACCCAAACACATTGCACCACACTCACTGACACACTTCACCCAAACACATTGCACCACACTCACTGACTCACTTCACCCAAACACATTGCACCACACTCACTGACACACTTCACCCAAACACATTGCACCACACTCACTGACACACTTCACCCAAACACATTGCACCACACTCACTGACACACATCACCCAAACACATTGCACCACACTCACTGACACACATCACCCAAACACATTGCACCACACTCACTGACACACTTCACCCAAACACATTGCAGCACACTCACTGACACACATCACCCAAACACATTGCACCACACTCACTGACACACTTCACCCAAACATATTGCGACACACACTCACTGACAGACTTTACCCAAAAACATTGCACCACACTCACTGACACACACTTCAGCCAAACACTTTGCACCACACTCACTGACACACTTCACCCAAACACATTACACCACACTCACTGACACACTTCAAACAAACACATTGCACCACACTCACTGACACACTTCACCCAAACACATTGCACCACACTCACTGACACACTTCACCCAAACACATTGCACCACACTCACTGACACACTTCACCCAAACACATTGCACCACACTCACTGACACACTTCACCCAAACACATTGCACCACACTCACTGACACACTTCACCCAAACACATTGCACCACACTCACTGATACACTTCACCCAAACACATTGCACCACACTCACTGACACACTTCACCCAAACACATTGCACCATACTCACCGACAGATTTCACTCAAACACTTTGCACGACACTCACTGACACACACATCACCCAAACACATTGCACCACACTCACTGACACACATCACCCAAACACATTGCACCACACAAACTGACACACTTCACCCAAACACATTGCACCACACCCACTGACACACTTCACCCAAACACATTGCACCACACAAACTGACACACTTCACCCAAACACATTGCACCACACTCACTGACACACTTCACCCAAACACATTGCACCACACTCACTGACACACTTCACCCAAACACATTGCACCACACTCACTGACACACACATCACCCAAACACATTGCACCACTCAATGACACACTTCACCCAAACACATTGCACCACACTCACTGACACACATCACCCAAACACATTGCACCACACTCACTCACACACTTCACCCAAACACATTACACCACACTCACTGACACACTTCACCCAAACACATTGCACCACACTCACTGACACATACATCACCGAAACACTTTGCACCACACTCACTGGCACACACATCACCCAAACACATTGCACCACACTCACTGACACACTTCACCCAAACATATTGCACCACACTCACTGACACACTTCACCGAAACATATTGCACCACACTCACTGACACACTTCACCCAAACACATTGCACCACACTCACTGACACACTTCACCCAAACACATTGCACCACACTCACTGACACACATCACCCAAACACATTGCACCACACTCACTGACACACTTCACCCAAACATATTGCACCACACTCACTGACACACTTCACCCAAACATATTGCACCACACTCACTGACACACTTCACCCAAACATATTGCACCACACTCACTGACACACTTCACCCAAACATATTGCACCACACTCACTGACAGACTTTACCCAAAAACATTGCACCACACTCACTGACACACACTTCACCCAAACACTTTGCACCACACTCGCTGACACACTTCACCCAAATACATTACACCACACTCACTGACACACTTCAACCAAACACATTGCAACACACTCACTGACACACTTCACCCAAACACATTGCACCACACTCACTGACACACTTCACCCAAACACATTGCACCACACTCACTGACACACTTCACCCAAGCACATTGCACCACACTCACTGACACACTTCACCCAAACACATTGCACCACACTCACTGACTCACTTCACCCAAACACATTGCACCACACTCACTGACACACTTCACCCATACACATTCCACCACACTCACTGACTCACTTCACCCAAACACATTGCACCACACTCACTGACACACTTCACCCATACACATTACACCACACTCACTGACACACTTCACCCAAACACATTACACTGCACTCTCTGACACACTTCACCCAAACACATTGCACCACACTCACTGACACACTTCTCCCAAACACATTGCACCACACTCACTGACACACTTCACCCAAACACATTGCACCACACACACTGACAGACTTTACCCAAAGACATTGCACCACACTCACTGACACTCTTCACCCAAACACATTGCACCACACTCACTGACACACTTCACCCAAACACATTGCACCACACTCACTGACACACTTCACCCAAACACATTGCACCACACTCACTGACACACATCACCCAAACACATTGCACCGCACTCACTGACACACATCACCCAAACATATTGCACCACACTCACTGACTCACATCACCCAAACACATTGCACCACACTCACTGACACACTTCACCCAAACACATTGCACCACACTCACTGACACACTTCACCCAAACATATTGCACCACACTCACTGACACACTTCACCCAAACATATTGCACCACACTCAATGACAGACTTTACCCAAACACATTGCACCACACCCACTGACACACTTCACCCAAAAACATTGCACCACACTCACTGACACACACTTCACCCAAACACTTTGCACCACACTCACTGACACACTTCACCCAAACACATTACACCACACTCACTGACACACTTCAACCAAACACATTGCACCACACTCACTGACACACTTCACCCAAACACATTGTACCACACTCACTGACACACTTTACCCAAACACATTCCACCACACTCACTGACACACTTCACCCAAACACATTGCAACACACTCACTGACACACTTCACCCAAACACATTGCACCACACTCACTGACACACTTCACCCAAACACATTGCACCACACTCACTGACACACTTCACCCAAACACATTGCACCACACTCACTGACACACTTCACCCAAACACATTGCACCATACTCACTGACACACTTCACTCAAACACATTGCACCACACTCACTGACACACATCAGTCAAACACATTGCACCACACTCACTGACACACTTCACCCAAACACATTGCACCGCACTCACTGACACACACATCACCTAAACACTTTGCACGACACTCACTGACACACACATCACCCAAACACATTGCACCACACTCACTGACACACTTCACCCAAACACATTGCACCACACTCACTCTCAAACTTCACCTAAACACGTTGCACCACACTCACTGACACACTTCACCCAAACACATTGCACCACACTCACTGACACACTTCACCCAAACACATTGCAGCACACTCACTGACACACACCACCCAAACACATTGCACCACACTCACTGACACACATCACCCAAACACATTGCACCACACTCACTGACACACATCACCCAAACACATTGCACCACACTCACTGACACACTTCACCCAAACATATTGCACCACACTCACTGACTCACTTCACCCAAACATATTGCACCACACTCACTGACAGACTTTACCCAAAAACATTGCACCACACTCACTGACACACTTCACCCAAACACATTGCACCACACTCACTGACACACTTCACCCAAACACATTGCACCACACTCACTGACTCACTTCACCCAAACACATTGCACCACACTCACTGACACATTTCACCCATACACATTGCACCACACTCACTGACACACTTCACCCAAACACATTCCACCACACTCACTGACTCACTTCACCCAAACACATTACACCACACTCACTGACACACTTCACCCAAACACATTACACCGCACTCACTGACACACTTCACCCAAACACATTGCACCACACTCACTGACAGACTTTACCCAAAGACATTGCACCACACTCACTGACACTCTTCACCCAAACACATTGCACCACACTCACTGACACACTTCACCCAAACACATTGCACCACACTCACTGACACACTTCACCCAAACACATTGCACCACACTCACTGACACACATCACCCAAACACATTGCACCACACTCACTGACACACATCACCCAAACACATTGCACCACACTCACTGACACACATCACCCAAACACATTGCACCACACTCACTGACACACTTCACCCAAACACATTGCACCACACTCAATGACACACTTCACTCAAACACATTGCACCACACTCACTGACAAACTTCACCCAAACACATTGCACCACACTCACTGACACACATCACCCAAACACATTGCACCACACTCACTCACACATTTCACCCAAACACATTACACCACACTCACTGACACACTTCACCCAAACACATTGCACCACACAAACTGACACACTTCACCCAAACACATTGCACCACACTCACTGACACACTTCACCCAAACACATTGCACCACAGACACTGACACACATCACCGATTCACGTTGCACCACACTCACTGACACACGCATCACCCAAACACATTGCACCACACTCACTGACACACTTCACCCAAACACATTGCACCACACTCACTCTCAAACTTCACCCAAACACATTGCACCACACTCACTGACACACTTCACCCAAACACATTGCACCACACTCACTGACACACTTCACCCAAACACATTGCACCACACTCACTGACACACTTCACCCAAACACATTGCACCACACTCACTGACACACTTCACCCAAACACATTGCACCACACTCACTGACACACATCACCCAAACACATTGCACCACACTCACTGACACACATCACCCAAACACATTGCACCACACTCACTGACACACTTCACCCAAACACATTGCAGCACACTCACTGACACACATCACCCAAACACATTGCACCACACTCACTGACACACTTCACCCAAACATATTGCACCACACTCACTGACAGACTTTACCCAAAAACATTGCACCACACTCACTGACACACACTTCAGCCAAACACTTTGCACCACACTCACTGACACACTTCACCCAAACACATTACACCACACTCACTGACACACTTCAACCAAACACATTGCACCACACTCACTGACACACTTCACCCAAACACATTGCACCACACTCACTGACACACTTCACCCAAACACATTGCACCACACTCACTGACACACTTCACCCAAACACATTGCACCACACTCACTGACACACTTCACCCAAACACATTGCACCACACTCACTGACACACTTCACCCAAACACATTGCACCACACTCACTGATACACTTCACCTAAACACATTGCACCACACTCACTGACACACTTCACCCAAACACATTGCACCATACTCACCGACAGATTTCACTCAAACACTTTGCACGACACTCACTGACACACACATCACCCAAACACATTGCACCACACTCACTGACACACATCACCCAAACACATTGCACCACACAAACTGACACACTTCACCCAAACACATTGCACCACACCCACTGACACACTTCACCCAAACACATTGCACCACACAAACTGACACACTTCACCCAAACACATTGCACCACACTCACTGACACACTTCACCCAAACACATTGCACCACACTCACTGACACACTTCACCCAAACACATTGCACCACACTCACTGACACACACATCACCCAAACACATTGCACCACTCAATGACACACTTCACCCAAACACATTGCACCACACTCACTGACACACATCACCCAAACACATTGCACCACACTCACTCACACACTTCACCCAAACACATTACACCACACTCACTGACACACTTCACCCAAACACATTGCACCACACTCACTGACACATACATCACCGAAACACTTTGCACCACACTCACTGGCACACACATCACCCAAACACATTGCACCACACTCACTGACACACTTCACCCAAACATATTGCACCACACTCACTGACACACTTCACCGAAACATATTGCACCACACTCACTGACAGACTTTACCCAAACACATTGCACCACACCCTCTGCCACACTTCACCCAAAAACATTGCACTACACTCACTGACACACACTTCACCCAAACACTTTGCACCACACTCACTGACACACTTCACCCAAATACATTACACCACACTCAATGACACACTTCACCCAAACACATTGCACCACACTCACTCTCAAACTTCACCCAAACACATTGCACCACACTCACTGACACACTTCACCCAAACACATTGCACCACACTCACTGACACACTTCACCCAAACACATTGCAGCACACTCACTGACACACATCACCCAAACACATTGCACCACACTCACTGACACACTTCACCCAAACACATTGCACCACACTCACTGACACACTTCACCCAAATACATTGCACCACACTCACTGACACACATCACCCAAACACATTGCACAACACTCACTGACACACATCACCCAAACACATTGCACCACACTCACTGACACACTTCACCCAAACATATTGCACCACACTCACTGACACACTTCACCCAAACATATTGCACCACACTCACTGACAGACTTTACCCAAAAACATTGCACCGCACTCACTGACACACACTTCACCCAAACACTTTGCACCACACTCACTGACACACTTCACCCAAATACATTACACCACACACACTGACACACTTCAACCAAACACATTGCAACACACTCACTGACACACTTCACCCAAACACATTGCACCACACTCACTGACACACTTCACCCAAACACATTGCACCACACTCACTGACACACTTCACCCAAACACATTGCACCACACTCACTGACACACTTCACCCAAACACATTCCACCACACTCACTGACACACTTCACCCAAACACATTCCACCACACTCACTGACTCACTTCACCCAAACACATTACACCACACTCACTGACACACTTCACCCGAACACATTACACCGCACTCTCTGACACACTTCACCCAAACACATTGCACCACACTCACTGACACACTTCTCCCAAACACATTGCACCACACTCACTGACACACTTCACCCAAACACATTGCACCACACTCACTGACACACATCACCCAAACACATTGCACCAAACTCACTGACACACATCACCCAAACACATTGCACCACACTCACTGACACACTTCACCCAAACACATTACACCACACTCAGTGACACACTTCACCCAAACACATTGCACCACACTCAATGACACACTTCACTGAAACACATTGCACCACGCTCACTGACACACTTCACCCATACACATTGCACCACACTCACTGACACACATCACCCAAACACATTGCACCACACTCACTCACACACTTCACCCAAACACATTACACCACACTCACTGACACACTTCACCCAAACACATTGCACCACACAAACTGACACACTTCACCCAAACACATTGCACCACACTCACTGACACACTTCACCCAAACACATTGCACCACACAAACTGACACACTTCACCCAAACACATTGCACCACACTCACTGACACACACATCACCCAAACACATTGCACCACACTCACTGACACACTTCACCCAAACACATTACACCACACTCACTGACACACTTCACCCAAACACATTGCACGACACTCACTGAAACTCTTCACCGAAACACATTGCACCACTCTCACTGACACACATTACCCAAACACATAGCACCACACTCACTGACACGCTTCACCCAAACACATTGCAGCACACTCACTGACACACATCACCCAAACACATTGCACCACACTCACTGACACACTTCACTCAAACACATTGCACCACACTCACTGACACACTTCACCCAAACACATTGCACCACACTCACTGACACACATCACCGAAACACATTGCACCACACTCACTGACACACATCACCCAAACACATTGCTCCACACTCACTGACACACTTCACCCAAACATATTGCATCATACTCACTGACACACTTCACCCAAACATATTGCACCACACTCACTGACAGACCTTACCCAAAAACATTGCACCACACTCACTGACACACACTTCACCCAAACACTTTGCACCACACTCACTGACGCACTTCACCCAAACACATTACACCACACTCACTGACACACTTCAACCAAACACATTGCAACACACTCACTGACACACTTCACCCAAACACATTGCACCACACTCACTGACACACTTCACCCAAACACATTGCACCACACTCACTGACACACTTCACCCAAACACATTGCACCACACTCACTGACACACTTCACCCAAACACATTCCACCACACTCACCGACACACTTCACCCAAACACATTGCACCACACTCACTGACTCACTTCACCCAAACACATTACACCACACTCACTGACACACTTCACCCGAACACATTACACCGCACTCTCTGACACACTTCACCCAAACACATTGCACCACACTCACTGACACACTTCTCCCAAACACATTGCACCACACTCACTGACACACTTCACCCAAACACATTGCACCACACTCACTGGCAGACTTTACCCAAAGACATTGCACCACACTCACTGACACTCTTCACCCAAACACATTGCACCACACTCACTGACACACTTCACCCAAACACATTGCACCACACTCACTGACACACTTCACCCAAATACATTGCACCACACTCACTGACACACATCACCCAAACACATTGCACCACACTCACTGACACACTTCACCCAAACACATTGCACCACACTCACTGACACACTTCACACAAACACATTTTACCACACTCACTGACAAACACATCAGCCAAACACATTGCACCACACTCACTGACACGCTTCACCCAAACACATTGCACCACACTCACTGACACACTTCACCCAAACATATTGCACCGCACACACTGACACACTTCACCCAAACACATTGCACCACTCATTGACGCGCTTCACCCAAACACATTGCACCACACTCACTGACACACTTCACCCAAACACATTGCACCACACTCACTGACACACTTCACCCAAACACATTGCACCACACTCACTGACACTCTTCACCCAAACACATTGCACCACACTCACTGACACACTTCACCCAAACACATTGCACCACACTCTCTGACACACTTCACCCAAACACATTGCACCATACTCACTGACACACTTCACCCAAACATATTACACCACACTCACTGACACACTTCACCCAAACACATTGCACCACACTCAATGACACACTTCACCCAAACACATTGCACCACACTCACTGACACACATCACCCAAACACATTGCACCATACTCACTGACACACTTCACACAATCACATTGCACCACACTCAATGACACACTTCACCCAAACACATTTCACCACACTCACTGACACACACATCACCCAAACATATTGCTCCACACTCACTGACACACTTCACCCAAAAACATTGCACCACACTCCCTGACACACTTCATCCAAGCACATTTCACCACACTCACTGACAAACACATCAGCCAAACACATTGCTCCACACTCACTGACACACTTCACCCAAACACATTGCACCACAATCACTGACACACATCACCCAAACACATTGCACCTCACTCACTGACACACTTCACCCAAACACATTGCACCACACTCACTGACACACTTCACCCAAATACATTGCACCACGCTCACTGACAAACTTCACCCAAACACATTGCACCACACTCACTGACACACATCACCCAAACACATTGCACCTCACTCACTGACACACTTCACCCAAACACATTGCACCACACTCACTGACACACTTCACCCAAATACATTGCACCACACTCACTGACACACTTCATCGAAACACATTTCACCACACTCACTGACACACTTCATCGAAACACATTTCACCACACTCACTGACAAACACATCAGCCAAACACATTGCTCCACACTCACTAACACACATCACCCAAACACATTTCACCACACTCACTGACACACATCACCCAAACACATTACACCTCACTCACTGACACACTTCACCCAAACACATTGCACCACACTCACTGACACACTTCACCCAAATACATTGCACCACGCTCACTGACACACTTCACCCAAACACATTGCACCACACTCACTGAGACACTTCACCCAAATACATTGCACCTCACTCACTGACAAACTTCACCCAAACACATTGCACCACACTCACTGACACACTTCACCCAAACACATTGCACCACACTCACTGACACACATCACCCAAACACATTGCACCACACTCACTGACACACTTCACCCAAACACATTGCACCACACTCACTGACATACTTCACCCAAACACATTGCACCACACTCACTGACACACTTCACCCAAACACATTGCACCACACTCACTGACACACTTCACCCAAACACATTGCACCACACTCACTGACATACTTCACCCAAACACATTGCAACACACTCACTGACACACATCACCCAAACACATTGCACCATACTCACTGACGCACTTCACACAATCACATTGCACCACACTCACTGACACACTTCACCCAAATACATTGCACCACACTCACTGACACACTTCACCCAAACACATTGCACCACACTCACTGACACACTTCACCCAAACACATTGCACCACACTCACTGACACACTTCACCCAAACACATTTCACCACACTCACTGAAAAACACATCAGCCAAACACATTGCTCCACACTCACTGACACACTTCACCCAAATACATTGCACCACACTCACTGACACACTTCACCCAAACACGTTGCACCACACTCACCGACACACTTCACCCAAACACATTGCACCACACTCACTGACACACTTCACCCAAACACATTGCACCACACTCACTGACACACTTCACCCAAACATATTGCACCGCACACACTGACACACTTCACCCAAACACATTGCACCACTCATTGACGCGCTTCACCCAAACACATTGCACCACACTCACTGACACACTTCACCCAAACACATTGCACCACACTCACTGACACACTTCACCCAAACACATTGCACCACTCATTGACGCGCTTCACCCAAACACATTGCACAACACTCACTGACACACTTCACCCAAACACATTGCACCACACTCACTGACACACTTCACCCAAACATATTGCACCACACTCACTGACAGACCTTACCCAAAAACATTGCACCACACTCACTGACACACACTTCACCCAAACACTTTGCACCACACTCACTGACACACTTCACCCAAACACATTACACCACACTCACTGACACACTTCAACCAAACACATTGCAACACACTCACTGACACACTTCACCCAAACACATTGCACCACACTCACTGACACACTTCACCCAAACACATTGCACCACACTCACTGACACACTTCACCCAAACACATTGCACCACACTCACTGACACACTTCACCCAAACACATTCCACCACACTCACCGACACACTTCACCCAAACACATTGCACCACACTCACTGACTCACTTCACCCAAACACATTACACCACACTCACTGACACACTTCACCCGAACACATTACACCGCACTCTCTGACACACTTCACCCAAACACATTGCACCACACTCACTGACACACTTCTCCCAAACACATTGCACCACACTCACTGACACACTTCACCCAAACACATTGCACCACACTCACTGGCAGACTTTACCCAAAGACATTGCACCACACTCACTGACACTCTTCACCCAAACACATTGCACCACACTCACTGACACACTTCACCCAAACACATTGCACCACACTCACTGACACACTTCACCCAAATACATTGCACCACACTCACTGACACACATCACCCAAACACATTGCACCACACTCACTGACACACTTCACCCAAACACATTGCACCACACTCACTGACACACTTCACACAAACACATTTTACCACACTCACTGACAAACACATCAGCCAAACACATTGCACCACACTCACTGACACGCTTCACCCAAACACATTGCACCACACTCACTGACACACTTCACCCAAACATATTGCACCGCACACACTGACACACTTCACCCAAACACATTGCACCACTCATTGACGCGCTTCACCCAAACACATTGCACCACACTCACTGACACACTTCACCCAAACACATTGCACCACACTCACTGACACACACATCACCCAAACACATTACACCACACTCAGTGACACACTTCACCCAAACACATTGCACCACACTCAATGACACACTTCACTGAAACACATTGCACCACGCTCACTGACACACTTCACCCATACACATTGCACCACACTCACTGACACACATCACCCAAACACATTGCACCACACTCACTCACACACTTCACCCAAACACATTACACCACACTCACTGACACACTTCACCCAAACACATTGCACCACACAAACTGACACACTTCACCCAAACACATTGCACCACACTCACTGACACACTTCACCCAAACACATTGCACCACACAAACTGACACACTTCACCCAAACACATTGCACCACACTCACTGACACACACATCACCCAAACACATTGCACCACACTCACTGACACACTTCACCCAAACACATTACACCACACTCACTGACACACTTCACCCAAACACATTGCACGACACTCACTGAAACTCTTCACCGAAACACATTGCACCACTCTCACTGACACACATTACCCAAACACATAGCACCACACTCACTGACACGCTTCACCCAAACACATTGCAGCACACTCACTGACACACATCACCCAAACACATTGCACCACACTCACTGACACACTTCACTCAAACACATTGCACCACACTCACTGACACACTTCACCCAAACACATTGCACCACACTCACTGACACACATCACCGAAACACATTGCACCACACTCACTGACACACATCACCCAAACACATTGCTCCACACTCACTGACACACTTCACCCAAACATATTGCATCATACTCACTGACACACTTCACCCAAACATATTGCACCACACTCACTGACAGACCTTACCCAAAAACATTGCACCACACTCACTGACACACACTTCACCCAAACACTTTGCACCACACTCACTGACGCACTTCACCCAAACACATTACACCACACTCACTGACACACTTCAACCAAACACATTGCAACACACTCACTGACACACTTCACCCAAACACATTGCACCACACTCACTGACACACTTCACCCAAACACATTGCACCACACTCACTGACACACTTCACCCAAACACATTGCACCACACTCACTGACACACTTCACCCAAACACATTCCACCACACTCACCGACACACTTCACCCAAACACATTGCACCACACTCACTGACTCACTTCACCCAAACACATTACACCACACTCACTGACACACTTCACCCGAACACATTACACCGCACTCTCTGACACACTTCACCCAAACACATTGCACCACACTCACTGACACACTTCTCCCAAACACATTGCACCACACTCACTGACACACTTCACCCAAACACATTGCACCACACTCACTGGCAGACTTTACCCAAAGACATTGCACCACACTCACTGACACTCTTCACCCAAACACATTGCACCACACTCACTGACACACTTCACCCAAACACATTGCACCACACTCACTGACACACTTCACCCAAATACATTGCACCACACTCACTGACACACATCACCCAAACACATTGCACCACACTCACTGACACACTTCACCCAAACACATTGCACCACACTCACTGACACACTTCACACAAACACATTTTACCACACTCACTGACAAACACATCAGCCAAACACATTGCACCACACTCACTGACACGCTTCACCCAAACACATTGCACCACACTCACTGACACACTTCACCCAAACATATTGCACCGCACACACTGACACACTTCACCCAAACACATTGCACCACTCATTGACGCGCTTCACCCAAACACATTGCACCACACTCACTGACACACTTCACCCAAACACATTGCACCACACTCACTGACACACTTCACCCAAACACATTGCACCACACTCACTGACACTCTTCACCCAAACACATTGCACCACACTCACTGACACACTTCACCCAAACACATTGCACCACACTCTCTGACACACTTCACCCAAACACATTGCACCATACTCACTGACACACTTCACCCAAACATATTACACCACACTCACTGACACACTTCACCCAAACACATTGCACCACACTCAATGACACACTTCACCCAAACACATTGCACCACACTCACTGACACACATCACCCAAACACATTGCACCATACTCACTGACACACTTCACACAATCACATTGCACCACACTCAATGACACACTTCACCCAAACACATTTCACCACACTCACTGACACACACATCACCCAAACATATTGCTCCACACTCACTGACACACTTCACCCAAAAACATTGCACCACACTCCCTGACACACTTCATCCAAGCACATTTCACCACACTCACTGACAAACACATCAGCCAAACACATTGCTCCACACTCACTGACACACTTCACCCAAACACATTGCACCACAATCACTGACACACATCACCCAAACACATTGCACCTCACTCACTGACACACTTCACCCAAACACATTGCACCACACTCACTGACACACTTCACCCAAATACATTGCACCACGCTCACTGACAAACTTCACCCAAACACATTGCACCACACTCACTGACACACATCACCCAAACACATTGCACCTCACTCACTGACACACTTCACCCAAACACATTGCACCACACTCACTGACACACTTCACCCAAATACATTGCACCACACTCACTGACACACTTCATCGAAACACATTTCACCACACTCACTGACACACTTCATCGAAACACATTTCACCACACTCACTGACAAACACATCAGCCAAACACATTGCTCCACACTCACTAACACACATCACCCAAACACATTTCACCACACTCACTGACACACATCACCCAAACACATTACACCTCACTCACTGACACACTTCACCCAAACACATTGCACCACACTCACTGACACACTTCACCCAAATACATTGCACCACGCTCACTGACACACTTCACCCAAACACATTGCACCACACTCACTGAGACACTTCACCCAAATACATTGCACCTCACTCACTGACAAACTTCACCCAAACACATTGCACCACACTCACTGACACACTTCACCCAAACACATTGCACCACACTCACTGACACACATCACCCAAACACATTGCACCACACTCACTGACACACTTCACCCAAACACATTGCACCACACTCACTGACATACTTCACCCAAACACATTGCACCACACTCACTGACACACTTCACCCAAACACATTGCACCACACTCACTGACACACTTCACCCAAACACATTGCACCACACTCACTGACATACTTCACCCAAACACATTGCAACACACTCACTGACACACATCACCCAAACACATTGCACCATACTCACTGACGCACTTCACACAATCACATTGCACCACACTCACTGACACACTTCACCCAAATACATTGCACCACACTCACTGACACACTTCACCCAAACACATTGCACCACACTCACTGACACACTTCACCCAAACACATTGCACCACACTCACTGACACACTTCACCCAAACACATTTCACCACACTCACTGAAAAACACATCAGCCAAACACATTGCTCCACACTCACTGACACACTTCACCCAAATACATTGCACCACACTCACTGACACACTTCACCCAAACACGTTGCACCACACTCACCGACACACTTCACCCAAACACATTGCACCACACTCACTGACACACTTCACCCAAACACATTGCACCACACTCACTGACACACTTCACCCAAACATATTGCACCGCACACACTGACACACTTCACCCAAACACATTGCACCACTCATTGACGCGCTTCACCCAAACACATTGCACCACACTCACTGACACACTTCACCCAAACACATTGCACCACACTCACTGACACACTTCACCCAAACACATTGCACCACTCATTGACGCGCTTCACCCAAACACATTGCACAACACTCACTGACACACTTCACCCAAACACATTGCACCACACTCACTGACACACTTCACCCAAACATATTGCACCACACTCACTGACAGACCTTACCCAAAAACATTGCACCACACTCACTGACACACACTTCACCCAAACACTTTGCACCACACTCACTGACACACTTCACCCAAACACATTACACCACACTCACTGACACACTTCAACCAAACACATTGCAACACACTCACTGACACACTTCACCCAAACACATTGCACCACACTCACTGACACACTTCACCCAAACACATTGCACCACACTCACTGACACACTTCACCCAAACACATTGCACCACACTCACTGACACACTTCACCCAAACACATTCCACCACACTCACCGACACACTTCACCCAAACACATTGCACCACACTCACTGACTCACTTCACCCAAACACATTACACCACACTCACTGACACACTTCACCCGAACACATTACACCGCACTCTCTGACACACTTCACCCAAACACATTGCACCACACTCACTGACACACTTCTCCCAAACACATTGCACCACACTCACTGACACACTTCACCCAAACACATTGCACCACACTCACTGGCAGACTTTACCCAAAGACATTGCACCACACTCACTGACACTCTTCACCCAAACACATTGCACCACACTCACTGACACACTTCACCCAAACACATTGCACCACACTCACTGACACACTTCACCCAAATACATTGCACCACACTCACTGACACACATCACCCAAACACATTGCACCACACTCACTGACACACTTCACCCAAACACATTGCACCACACTCACTGACACACTTCACACAAACACATTTTACCACACTCACTGACAAACACATCAGCCAAACACATTGCACCACACTCACTGACACGCTTCACCCAAACACATTGCACCACACTCACTGACACACTTCACCCAAACATATTGCACCGCACACACTGACACACTTCACCCAAACACATTGCACCACTCATTGACGCGCTTCACCCAAACACATTGCACCACACTCACTGACACACTTCACCCAAACACATTGCACCACACTCACTGACACACTTCACCCAAACACATTGCACCACACTCACTGACACTCTTCACCCAAACACATTGCACCACACTCACTGACACACTTCACCCAAACACATTGCACCACACTCTCTGACACACTTCACCCAAACACATTGCACCATACTCACTGACACACTTCACCCAAACATATTACACCACACTCACTGACACACTTCACCCAAACACATTGCACCACACTCAATGACACACTTCACCCAAACACATTGCACCACACTCACTGACACACATCACCCAAACACATTGCACCATACTCACTGACACACTTCACACAATCACATTGCACCACACTCACTGACACACTTCACCCAAACACATTTCACCACACTCACTGACACACACATCACCCAAACATATTGCTCCACACTCACTGACACACTTCACCCAAAAACATTGCACCACACTCCCTGACACACTTCATCCAAGCACATTTCACCACACTCACTGACAAACACATCAGCCAAACACATTGCTCCACACTCACTGACACACTTCACCCAAACACATTGCACCACAATCACTGACACACATCACCCAAACACATTGCACCTCACTCACTGACACACTTCACCCAAACACATTGCACCACACTCACTGACACACTTCACCCAAATACATTGCACCACGCTCACTGACAAACTTCACCCAAACACATTGCACCACACTCACTGACACACATCACCCAAACACATTGCACCTCACTCACTGACACACTTCACCCAAACACATTGCACCACACTCACTGACACACTTCACCCAAATACATTGCACCACACTCACTGACACACTTCATCGAAACACATTTCACCACACTCACTGACACACTTCATCGAAACACATTTCACCACACTCACTGACAAACACATCAGCCAAACACATTGCTCCACACTCACTAACACACATCACCCAAACACATTTCACCACACTCACTGACACACATCACCCAAACACATTACACCTCACTCACTGACACACTTCACCCAAACACATTGCACCACACTCACTGACACACTTCACCCAAATACATTGCACCACGCTCACTGACACACTTCACCCAAACACATTGCACCACACTCACTGAGACACTTCACCCAAATACATTGCACCTCACTCACTGACAAACTTCACCCAAACACATTGCACCACACTCACTGACACACTTCACCCAAACACATTGCACCACACTCACTGACACACATCACCCAAACACATTGCACCACACTCACTGACACACTTCACCCAAACACATTGCACCACACTCACTGACATACTTCACCCAAACACATTGCACCACACTCACTGACACACTTCACCCAAACACATTGCACCACACTCACTGACACACTTCACCCAAACACATTGCACCACACTCACTGACATACTTCACCCAAACACATTGCAACACACTCACTGACACACATCACCCAAACACATTGCACCATACTCACTGACGCACTTCACACAATCACATTGCACCACACTCACTGACACACTTCACCCAAATACATTGCACCACACTCACTGACACACTTCACCCAAACACATTGCACCACACTCACTGACACACTTCACCCAAACACATTGCACCACACTCACTGACACACTTCACCCAAACACATTTCACCACACTCACTGAAAAACACATCAGCCAAACACATTGCTCCACACTCACTGACACACTTCACCCAAATACATTGCACCACACTCACTGACACACTTCACCCAAACACGTTGCACCACACTCACCGACACACTTCACCCAAACACATTGCACCACACTCACTGACACACTTCACCCAAACACATTGCACCACACTCACTGACACACTTCACCCAAACATATTGCACCGCACACACTGACACACTTCACCCAAACACATTGCACCACTCATTGACGCGCTTCACCCAAACACATTGCACCACACTCACTGACACACTTCACCCAAACACATTGCACCACACTCACTGACACACTTCACCCAAACACATTGCACCACTCATTGACGCGCTTCACCCAAACACATTGCACAACACTCACTGACACACTTCACCCAAACACATTGCACCACACTCACTGACACACTTCACCCAAACATATTGCACCACACTCACTGACAGACCTTACCCAAAAACATTGCACCACACTCACTGACACACACTTCACCCAAACACTTTGCACCACACTCACTGACACACTTCACCCAAACACATTACACCACACTCACTGACACACTTCAACCAAACACATTGCAACACACTCACTGACACACTTCACCCAAACACATTGCACCACACTCACTGACACACTTCACCCAAACACATTGCACCACACTCACTGACACACTTCACCCAAACACATTGCACCACACTCACTGACACACTTCACCCAAACACATTCCACCACACTCACTGACTCACTTCACCCAAACACATTACACCACACTCACTGACACACTTCACCCGAACACATTACACCGCACTCTCTGACACACTTCACCCAAACACATTGCACCACACTCACTGACACACTTCTCCCAAACACATTGCACCACACTCACTGACACACTTCACCCAAACACATTGCACCACACTCACTGGCAGACTTTACCCAAAGACATTGCACCACACTCACTGACACTCTTCACCCAAACACATTGCACCACACTCACTGACACACTTCACCCAAACACATTGCACCACACTCACTGACACACTTCACCCAAACACATTGCACCACACTCACTGACACACATCACCCAAACACATTGCACCACACTCACTGACACACATCACCCAAACACATTGCACCACACTCACTGACACACATCACCCAAACACATTGCACCACACTCACTGACACACTTCACCCAAATACATTGCACCACACTCACTGACACACATCACCCAAACACATTGCACCACACTCACTGACACACTTCACCCAAACACATTGCACCACACTCACTGACACACTTCACACAAACACATTTCACCACACTCAATGACAAACACATCAGCCAAACACATTGCACCACACTCACTGACACGCTTCACCCAAACACATTGCACCACACTCACTGACACACTTCACCCAAACATATTGCACCGCACACACTGACACACTTCACCCAAACACATTGCACCACTCATTGACGCGCTTCACCCAAACACATTGCACCACACTCACTGACACACTTCACCCAAACACATTGCACCACACTCACTGACACACTTCACCCAAACACATTGCACCACACTCACTGACACTCTTCACCCAAACACATTGCACCACACTCACTGACACACTTCACCCAAACACATTGCACCACACTCTCTGACACACTTCACCCAAACACATTGCACCATACTCACTGACACACTTCACCCAAACATATTACACCACACTCACTGACACACTTCACCCAAACACATTGCACCACACTCAATGACACACTTCACCCAAACACATTGCACCACACTCACTGACACACATCACCCAAACACATTGCACCATACTCACTGACACACTTCACACAATCACATTGCACCACACTCACTGACACACTTCACCCAAACACATTTCACCACACTCACTGACACACACATCAGCCAAACATATTGCTACACACTCACTGACACACTTCACCCAAAAACATTGCACCACACTCCCTGACACACTTCATCCAAGCACATTTCACCACACTCACTGACAAACACATCAGCCAAACACATTGCTCCACACTCAGTGACACACTTCACCCAAACACATTGCACCACAATCACTGACACACATCACCCAAACACATTGCACCTCACTCACTGACACACTTCACCCAAACACATTGCACCACACTCACTGACACACTTCACCCAAATACATTGCACCACGCTCACTGACACACTTCACCCAAACACATTGCACCACACTCACTGACACACATCACCCAAACACATTGCACCTCACTCACTGACACACTTCACCCAAACACATTGCACCACACTCACTGACACACTTCACCCAAATACATTGCACCACGCTCACTGACACACTTCACCCAAACACATTGCACCACACTCACTGACACACTTCACCCAAATACATTGCACCTCACTCACTGACAAACTTCACCCAGACACATTGCACCACACTCACTGACATACATCACCCAAACACATTGCACCACACTCACTGACACACTTCACCCAAATACATTGCACCACGCTCACTGACACACTTCACCCAAACACATTGCACCACACTCACTGACACACTTCACCCAAACACATTGCACCACACTCACTGACACACTTCACCCAAACAAATTGCTCCACACTCACTGACACACTTCACCCAAACACATTGCACCACACTCACTGACACTCTTCACCCAAACACATTGCACCACACTCACTGACATACTTCACCCAAACACATTGCACCACACTCACTGACACACTTCATCGAAACACATTTCACCACACTCACTGACACACTTCACCCAAATACATTGCACCACGCTCACTGACACACTTCACCCAAACACATTGCACCACACTCACTGAGACACTTCACCCAAATACATTGCACCTCACTCACTGACAAACTTCACCCAGACACATTGCACCACACTCACTGACACACATCACCCAAACACATTGCACCACACTCACTGACACACTGCACCCAAACACATTGCACCACACTCACTGACACACTTCACCCAAACACATTGCACCACACTCACTGACACTCTTCACCCAAACACATTGCACCACACTCACTGACATACTTCACCCAAACACATTGCACCACACTCACTGACACACTTCACCCAAACACATTGCACCACACTCACTGACACACTTCACCCAAACACACTTCACCCAAACACATTGCACCACACTCACTGACATACTTCACCCAAACACATTGCACCACACTCACTGACACACATCACCAAAACACATTGCACCATACTCACTGACGCACTTCACACAATCACATTGCACCACACTCACTGACACACTTCACCCAAATACATTGCACCACACTCACTGACACACTTCACCCAAACACATTGCACCACACTCACTGACACACTTCACCCAAACACATTGCACCACACTCACTGACACACTTCACCCAAACACATTTCACCACACTCACTGAAAAACACATCAGCCAAACACATTGCTCCACACTCACTGACACACTTCACCCAAACACATTGCACCACACTCACTGACATACTTCACTCAAATACATTGCACCACACTCACTGACACACTTCACCCAAACACGTTGCACCACACTCACTGACATACTTCACCCAAATACATTGCACCACACTCACCGACACACTTCACCCAAACACATTGCACCACACTCACTGACACACTTCACCCAAACACATTGCGCCACACTCACTGACACACTTCACCAAACACATTTCACCACACTCACTGACGCACACATCACCCAAACACATTGCTCCACACTCACTGACACACTTCACCCAAACACATTGCACCACACTCACTGACACGCTTCGCCCAAACACATTTCACCACACTCACTGACAAACACATCAGCCAAACACATTGCTCCACACTCACTGACACACTTCACCCAAACACATTGCACCACACTCACTGTCACACTTCACCCAAACACATTGCTCCACACTCACTGACACACTTCACCCAAACACATTACACCACACTCACTCACACACATCACCGAAACACATTGCACCTCACTCACTGACACACTTCACCCAAACACATTGCACCACACTCACTGACACACTTCACCCAAATACATTGCACCACGCTCATTGACACACTTCAACCAAACACATTGCAGCACACTCACTGACACACTTCACCCAAATACATTGCACCTCACTCACTGACACACTTCACCGAGACACATTGCACCACACTCACTGACACACATCACCCAAACACATTGCACCACACTCACTGACACACTTCACCCAAACACATTGCACCACACTCAGTGACACACTTCACCCAAACACATTGCACCACACTCACTGACACACTTCACCCAAACACATTGCACCACACTCACTGACACACTTCACCCAAACACATTGCACCACACTCACTGACACACATCATCCAAACACTTTGCACCACACTCTCTGACACACTTCACCCAAACACATTGCACCACACTCACTGACACACATCAGCCAAACACATTGCACCACACTCACCTACACACTTCACCCAAACACATTGCACCACATTCACTGACACACATCACCCAAACATATTGCAGCACACTCACTGACAGACATCACCCAAACACATTGCACCTCACTCACTGACACATTTCACCCAAACACATTGCACCACACTCACTGACACACTTCACCCATACACATTGCACCACACTCACTGACACACTTCACCCAAACACATCGCACCTCACTCACTGACACACTTCACCCAGACACATTGCACCACACTCACTGATACACATCACCCAAACACATTGCGCCACACTCACTGACACACATCACCCAAACATATTGCACCACACTCACTGACACACTTCACCCAAACACATTGCACCACACTCACTGACAGACATCACCCAAACACATTGCACCTCACTCACTGACACATTTCACCCAAACACATTGCACCACACTCACTGACACACTTCACCCAAACACATTGCACCTCACTCACTGACACACTTCACTCAAACACATTGCACCTCACTCACTGACACACTTCACCCAAACACATTGCACCACACTCACTGACATACTTCACCCAAATACATTGCACCACACTCACCGATACACTTCACCCAAACACATTGCACCACACTCACTGACACACTTCACCCAAACACATTGCGCCACACTCACTGACACACTTCACCAAACACATTTCACCACACTCACTGACGCACACATCACCCAAACACATTGCTCCACACTCACTGACACACTTCACCCAAACACATTGCACCACAATCACTGACAAGCTTCACCCAAACACATTTCACCACACTCACTGACAAACAGAACAGCCAAACACATTGCTCCACTCTCACTGACACACTTCACCCAAACACATTGCACCACACTCACTCACACACATCACCGAAACACATTGCACCTCACTCACTGACACACTTCACCCAAACACATTGCACCACACTCACTGACACACTTCACCCAAATACATTGCACCACGCTCATTGACACACTTCAACCAAACACATTGCAGCACACTCACTGACACACTTCACCCAAACACATTGCACAACACTCACTGACACACTTCACCCAAATACATTGCACCACACTTGCTGACACACTTCACCCAAACACATTGCACCACACTCACTGACACACTTCACCCAAACACATTGCACCACACTCACTGACACACTTCATCGAAACACATTTCACCACACTCACTGACAAACACATCAGCCAAACACATTGCTCCACACTCACTGACACACTTCACCCAAACACATTGCACCACACTCACTGACACACATCACCCAAACACATTACACCTCACTCACTGACACACTTCACCCAAACACATTGCACCACACTCACTGACACACTTCACCCAAATACATTGCACCACGCTCACTGACACACTTCACCCAAACACATTGCACCACACTCACTTATACACTTCACCCAAATACATTGCACCTCACTCACTGACAAACTTCACCCAGCCACATTGCACCACACTCACTGACACACTTCACCCAAACACATTGCACCACACTCACTGACACACTTCACCCAAACACATTGCACCACACTCACTGACACACTTCACCCAAACACATTGCACCACACTCACTGACAAACTTCAGCCAAACACATTGCACCACACTCACTGACACACTTCACCCAAACACATTGCACCACACTCATTGACACTCTTCACCCAAACACATTGCACCACACTCACTGACATACTTCACCCAAACAGATTGCACCACAATCACTGACACACTTCACCCAAACACATTGCACCACACTCACTGACACACATCACCCAAACACATTGCACCATACTCACTGACGCACATCACACAATCACATTGCACCACACTCACTGACACACTTCACCCAAATACATTGCACCACACTCACTGACACACTTCACCCAAACACATTGCACCACACTCACTGACACACTTCACCCAAACACATTGCACCACACTCACTGACACACTTCACCCAAACACATTTCACCACACTCACTGAAAAACACATCAGCCAAACACATTGCTCCACACTCACTGACACACTTCACCCAAACACATTGCACCACACTCACTGACACACTTCAACAAACACGTTGCACCACACTCACTGACACACTTCACCAAACACATTTCACCACACTCACTGACGCACACATCACCCAAACACATTGCTCCACACTCACTGACACACTTCACCCAAACACATTGCACCACACTCACTGACACGCTTCACCAAAACACATTTCACCACACTCACTGACAAACACATCAGCCAAACACATTGCTCCACACTCACTGACACACTTCACCCAAACACATTGCACCACACTCACTGACACACATCACCGAAACACATTGCACTTCACTCACTGACACACTTCACCCAAACACATTGCACCACACTCACTGACACACTTCACCCAAATACATTGCACCACGCTCATTGACACACTTCAACCAAACACATTGCAGCACACTCACTGACACACTTCACCCAAATACATTGCACCTCACTCACTGACACACTTCACCCAGACACATTGCACCACACTCACTGACACACATCACCCAAACACATTGCACCACACTCACTGACACACTTCACCCAAACACATTGCACCACACTCAGTGACACACTTCACCCAAACACATTGCACCACACTCACTGACACACATCACCCAAACACATTGCACCACACTCGCTGACACACATCACCCATACACATTGCACCAAACTCACTGACACACTTCACCCAAACACATTGCACCACACTCACTGACGCACTTCACCCAAACACATTGCACCACACTCACAGACACACATCACCCAAACACATTGCACCACACTCTCTGACACACCTCACCCAAACACATTGCACCACACTCACTGACACACATCAGCCAAACACATTGCACCACACTCACTGACACACTTCACCGAAATACATTGCACCACACTCACTGACACACATCACCCAAACATATTGCAGCACACTCACTGACAGACATTACCCAAACACATTGCACCTCACTCACTGACACATTTCACCCAAACATATTGCACCACACTCACTGACACACTTCACCCAAACACATTGCACCTCACTCACTGACACACTTCACCCAAAAACATTGCACCTCACTCACTGACACACTTCACCCAAGCATATTGCACCACACTCACTGACACACTTCACCCAAACACATCGCACCTCACTCACTGACACACTTCACCCAGACACATTGCACCACACTCACTGACACACATCACCCAAACACATTGCACCACACTCACTGACACACATCACCCAAACATATTGCACCATACTCACTGACACACTTCACCCAAGCACATTGCACCACACTCACTGACACACTTCACCCAAACACATTGCACCTCACTCACTGACACATTTCACCCAAACACATTGCACCACACTCACTGACACACTTCACCCAAACACATTGCACCTCACTCACTGACACACTTCACTCAAACACATTGCACCTCACTCACTGACACACTTCACCCAAACACATTGCACCACACTCACTGACACACTTCACCCAAACACATTGCACCTCACTCACTGACACACTTCACCCAAACACATTGCACCTCACTCACTGACACACTTCACTCAAACACATTGCACCTCACTCACTGACACACTTCACCCAAACACATTGCGCCACACTCACTGACACACTTCACCAAACACATTTCACCACACTCACTGACGCACACATCACCCAAACACATTGCTCCACACTCACTGACACACTTCACCCAAACACATTGCACCACACTCACTGACACGCTTCGCCCAAACACATTTCACCACACTCACTGACAAACACATCAGCCAAACACATTGCTCCACACTCACTGACACACTTCACCCAAACACATTGCACCACACTCACTGTCACACTTCACCCAAACACATTGCTCCACACTCACTGACACACTTCACCCAAACACATTACACCACACTCACTCACACACATCACCGAAACACATTGCACCTCACTCACTGACACACTTCACCCAAACACATTGCACCACACTCACTGACACACTTCACCCAAATACATTGCACCACGCTCATTGACACACTTCAACCAAACACATTGCAGCACACTCACTGACACACTTCACCCAAATACATTGCACCTCACTCACTGACACACTTCACCCAGACACATTGCACCACACTCACTGACACACATCACCCAAACACATTGCACCACACTCACTGACACACTTCACCCAAACACATTGCACCACACTCAGTGACACACTTCACCCAAACACATTGCACCACACTCACTGACACACTTCACCCAAACACATTGCACCACACTCACTGACACACTTCACCCAAACACATTGCACCACACTCACTGACACACATCATCCAAACACTTTGCACCACACTCTCTGACACACTTCACCCAAACACATTGCACCACACTCACTGACACACATCAGCCAAACACATTGCACCACACTCACCTACACACTTCACCCAAACACATTGCACCACATTCACTGACACACATCACCCAAACATATTGCAGCACACTCACTGACAGACATCACCCAAACACATTGCACCTCACTCACTGACACATTTCACCCAAACACATTGCACCACACTCACTGACACACTTCACCCATACACATTGCACCACACTCACTGACACACTTCACCCAAACACATCGCACCTCACTCACTGACACACTTCACCCAGACACATTGCACCACACTCACTGATACACATCACCCAAACACATTGCGCCACACTCACTGACACACATCACCCAAACATATTGCACCACACTCACTGACACACTTCACCCAAACACATTGCACCACACTCACTGACAGACATCACCCAAACACATTGCACCTCACTCACTGACACATTTCACCCAAACACATTGCACCACACTCACTGACACACTTCACCCAAACACATTGCACCTCACTCACTGACACACTTCACTCAAACACATTGCACCTCACTCACTGACACACTTCACCCAAACACATTGCACCACACTCACTGACATACTTCACCCAAATACATTGCACCACACTCACCGATACACTTCACCCAAACACATTGCACCACACTCACTGACACACTTCACCCAAACACATTGCGCCACACTCACTGACACACTTCACCAAACACATTTCACCACACTCACTGACGCACACATCACCCAAACACATTGCTCCACACTCACTGACACACTTCACCCAAACACATTGCACCACAATCACTGACAAGCTTCACCCAAACACATTTCACCACACTCACTGACAAACAGAACAGCCAAACACATTGCTCCACTCTCACTGACACACTTCACCCAAACACATTGCACCACACTCACTCACACACATCACCGAAACACATTGCACCTCACTCACTGACACACTTCACCCAAACACATTGCACCACACTCACTGACACACTTCACCCAAATACATTGCACCACGCTCATTGACACACTTCAACCAAACACATTGCAGCACACTCACTGACACACTTCACCCAAACACATTGCACAACACTCACTGACACACTTCACCCAAATACATTGCACCACACTTGCTGACACACTTCACCCAAACACATTGCACCACACTCACTGACACACTTCACCCAAACACATTGCACCACACTCACTGACACACTTCATCGAAACACATTTCACCACACTCACTGACAAACACATCAGCCAAACACATTGCTCCACACTCACTGACACACTTCACCCAAACACATTGCACCACACTCACTGACACACATCACCCAAACACATTACACCTCACTCACTGACACACTTCTCCCAAACACATTGCACCACAGTCACTGACACACTTCACCCAAATACATTGCACCACGCTCACTGACACACTTCACCCAAACACATTGCACCACACTCACTTACACACTTCACCCAAATACATTGCACCTCACTCACTGACAAACTTCACCCAGCCACATTGCACCACACTCACTGACACACATCACCCAAACACATTGCACCACACTCACTGACACACTTCAGCCAAACACATTGCACCACACTCACTGACACACTTCACCCAAACACATTGCACCACACTCATTGACACTCTTCACCCAAACACATTGCACCACACTCACTGACATACTTCACCCAAACAGATTGCACCACAATCACTGACACACTTCACCCAAACACATTGCACCACACTCACTGACACACATCACCCAAACACATTGCACCATACTCACTGACGCACATCACACAATCACATTGCACCACACTCACTGACACACTTCACCCAAATACATTGCACCACACTCACTGACACACTTCACCCAAACACATTGCACCACACTCACTGACACACTTCACCCAAACACATTGCACCACACTCACTGACACACTTCACCCAAACACATTTCACCACACTCACTGAAAAACACATCAGCCAAACACATTGCTCCACACTCACTGACACACTTCGCCCAAACACATTGCACCACACTCACTGACACACTTCAACAAACACGTTGCACCACACTCACTGACACACTTCACCAAACACATTTCACCACACTCACTGACGCACACATCACCCAAACACATTGCTCCACACTCACTGACACACTTCACCCAAACACATTGCACCACACTCACTGACACGCTTCACCAAAACACATTTCACCACACTCACTGACAAACACATCAGCCAAACACATTGCTCCACACTCACTGACACACTTCACCCAAACACATTGCACCACACTCACTGACACACATCACCGAAACACATTGCACTTCACTCACTGACACACTTCACCCAAACACATTGCACCACACTCACTGACACACTTCACCCAAATACATTGCACCACGCTCATTGACACACTTCAACCAAACACATTGCAGCACACTCACTGACACACTTCACCCAAATACATTGCACCTCACTCACTGACACACTTCACCCAGACACATTGCACCACACTCACTGACACACATCACCCAAACACATTGCACCACACTCACTGACACACTTCACCCAAACACATTGCACCACACTCAGTGACACACTTCACCCAAACACATTGCACCACACTCACTGACACACATCACCCAAACACATTGCACCACACTCGCTGACACACATCACCCATACACATTGCACCAAACTCACTGACACACTTCACCCAAACACATTGCACCACACTCACTGACGCACTTCACCCAAACACATTGCACCACACTCACAGACACACATCACCCAAACACATTGCACCACACTCTCTGACACACCTCACCCAAACACATTGCACCACAGTCACTGACACACATCAGCCAAACACATTGCACCACACTCACTGACACACTTCACCGAAATACATTGCACCACACTCACTGACACACATCACCCAAACATATTGCAGCACACTCACTGACAGACATTACCCAAACACATTGCACCTCACTCACTGACACATTTCACCCAAACATATTGCACCACACTCACTGACACACTTCACCCAAACACATTGCACCTCACTCACTGACACACTTCACCCAAAAACATTGCACCTCACTCACTGACACACTTCACCCAAGCATATTGCACCACACTCACTGACACACTTCACCCAAACACATCGCACCTCACTCACTGACACACTTCACCCAGACACATTGCACCACACTCACTGACACACATCACCCAAACACATTGCACCACACTCACTGACACACATCACCCAAACATATTGCACCATACTCACTGACACACTTCACCCAAGCACATTGCACCACACTCACTGACACACTTCACCCAAACACATTGCACCTCACTCACTGACACATTTCACCCAAACACATTGCACCACACTCACTGACACACTTCACCCAAACACATTGCACCTCACTCACTGACACACTTCACTCAAACACATTGCACCTCACTCACTGACACACTTCACCCAAACACATTGCACCACACTCACTGACACACTTCACCAAAACACATTGCACTTCACTCACTGACACACTTCACCCAGACACATTGCACCACACTCACTGACACACTTCACCCAAACACATTGCACCACATTCACTGACACACATCACCCAAACAAATTGCACCACACTCACTGACACACTTCACCCAAACACATTGCACCACACTCACTGACATACTTCACCCAAACACATTGCACCACACTCACTGACACACTTCACCCAAACACATTGCACCACACTCACTGACATACTTCACCCAAACACATTGCACCACACTCACTGACACACTTCACCCAAACACATTGCACCACACTCACTGACACACTTCACCCAAACACATTGCACCACACTCACTGACATACTTCACCCAAACACATTGCAACACACTCACTGACACACATCACCCAAACACATTGCACCATACTCACTGACGCACTTCACACAATCACATTGCACCACACTCACTGACACACTTCACCCAAATACATTGCACCACACTCACTGACACACTTCACCCAAACACATTGCACCACACTCACTGACACACTTCACCCAAACACATTGCACCACACTCACTGACACACTTCACCCAAACACATTTCACCACACTCACTGAAAAACACATCAGCCAAACACATTGCTCCACACTCACTGACACACTTCACCCAAATACATTGCACCACACTCACTGACACACTTCACCCAAACACGTTGCACCACACTCACCGACACACTTCACCCAAACACATTGCACCACACTCACTGACACACTTCACCCAAACACATTGCACCACACTCACTGACACACTTCACCCAAACATATTGCACCGCACACACTGACACACTTCACCCAAACACATTGCACCACTCATTGACGCGCTTCACCCAAACACATTGCACCACACTCACTGACACACTTCACCCAAACACATTGCACCACACTCACTGACACACTTCACCCAAACACATTGCACCACTCATTGACGCGCTTCACCCAAACACATTGCACAACACTCACTGACACACTTCACCCAAACACATTGCACCACACTCACTGACACACTTCACCCAAACATATTGCACCACACTCACTGACAGACCTTACCCAAAAACATTGCACCACACTCACTGACACACACTTCACCCAAACACTTTGCACCACACTCACTGACACACTTCACCCAAACACATTACACCACACTCACTGACACACTTCAACCAAACACATTGCAACACACTCACTGACACACTTCACCCAAACACATTGCACCACACTCACTGACACACTTCACCCAAACACATTGCACCACACTCACTGACACACTTCACCCAAACACATTGCACCACACTCACTGACACACTTCACCCAAACACATTCCACCACACTCACTGACTCACTTCACCCAAACACATTACACCACACTCACTGACACACTTCACCCGAACACATTACACCGCACTCTCTGACACACTTCACCCAAACACATTGCACCACACTCACTGACACACTTCTCCCAAACACATTGCACCACACTCACTGACACACTTCACCCAAACACATTGCACCACACTCACTGGCAGACTTTACCCAAAGACATTGCACCACACTCACTGACACTCTTCACCCAAACACATTGCACCACACTCACTGACACACTTCACCCAAACACATTGCACCACACTCACTGACACACTTCACCCAAACACATTGCACCACACTCACTGACACACATCACCCAAACACATTGCACCACACTCACTGACACACATCACCCAAACACATTGCACCACACTCACTGACACACATCACCCAAACACATTGCACCACACTCACTGACACACTTCACCCAAATACATTGCACCACACTCACTGACACACATCACCCAAACACATTGCACCACACTCACTGACACACTTCACCCAAACACATTGCACCACACTCACTGACACACTTCACACAAACACATTTCACCACACTCAATGACAAACACATCAGCCAAACACATTGCACCACACTCACTGACACGCTTCACCCAAACACATTGCACCACACTCACTGACACACTTCACCCAAACATATTGCACCGCACACACTGACACACTTCACCCAAACACATTGCACCACTCATTGACGCGCTTCACCCAAACACATTGCACCACACTCACTGACACACTTCACCCAAACACATTGCACCACACTCACTGACACACTTCACCCAAACACATTGCACCACACTCACTGACACTCTTCACCCAAACACATTGCACCACACTCACTGACACACTTCACCCAAACACATTGCACCACACTCTCTGACACACTTCACCCAAACACATTGCACCATACTCACTGACACACTTCACCCAAACATATTACACCACACTCACTGACACACTTCACCCAAACACATTGCACCACACTCAATGACACACTTCACCCAAACACATTGCACCACACTCACTGACACACATCACCCAAACACATTGCACCATACTCACTGACACACTTCACACAATCACATTGCACCACACTCACTGACACACTTCACCCAAACACATTTCACCACACTCACTGACACACACATCAGCCAAACATATTGCTACACACTCACTGACACACTTCACCCAAAAACATTGCACCACACTCCCTGACACACTTCATCCAAGCACATTTCACCACACTCACTGACAAACACATCAGCCAAACACATTGCTCCACACTCACTGACACACTTCACCCAAACACATTGCACCACAATCACTGACACACATCACCCAAACACATTGCACCTCACTCACTGACACACTTCACCCAAACACATTGCACCACACTCACTGACACACTTCACCCAAATACATTGCACCACGCTCACTGACACACTTCACCCAAACACATTGCACCACACTCACTGACACACATCACCCAAACACATTGCACCTCACTCACTGACACACTTCACCCAAACACATTGCACCACACTCACTGACACACTTCACCCAAATACATTGCACCACGCTCACTGACACACTTCACCCAAACACATTGCACCACACTCACTGACACACTTCACCCAAATACATTGCACCTCACTCACTGACAAACTTCACCCAGACACATTGCACCACACTCACTGACATACATCACCCAAACACATTGCACCACACTCACTGACACACTTCACCCAAATACATTGCACCACGCTCACTGACACACTTCACCCAAACACATTGCACCACACTCACTGACACACTTCACCCAAACACATTGCACCACACTCACTGACACACTTCACCCAAACAAATTGCTCCACACTCACTGACACACTTCACCCAAACACATTGCACCACACTCACTGACACTCTTCACCCAAACACATTGCACCACACTCACTGACATACTTCACCCAAACACATTGCACCACACTCACTGACACACTTCATCGAAACACATTTCACCACACTCACTGACACACTTCACCCAAATACATTGCACCACGCTCACTGACACACTTCACCCAAACACATTGCACCACACTCACTGACACGCTTCACCAAAACACATTTCACCACACTCACTGACAAACACATCAGCCAAACACATTGCTCCACACTCACTGACACACTTCACCCAAACACATTGCACCACACTCACTGACACACATCACCGAAACACATTGCACTTCACTCACTGACACACTTCACCCAAACACATTGCACCACACTCACTGACACACTTCACCCAAATACATTGCACCACGCTCATTGACACACTTCAACCAAACACATTGCAGCACACTCACTGACACACTTCACCCAAATACATTGCACCTCACTCACTGACACACTTCACCCAGACACATTGCACCACACTCACTGACACACATCACCCAAACACATTGCACCACACTCACTGACACACTTCACCCAAACACATTGCACCACACTCAGTGACACACTTCACCCAAACACATTGCACCACACTCACTGACACACATCACCCAAACACATTGCACCACACTCGCTGACACACATCACCCATACACATTGCACCAAACTCACTGACACACTTCACCCAAACACATTGCACCACACTCACTGACGCACTTCACCCAAACACATTGCACCACACTCACAGACACACATCACCCAAACACATTGCACCACACTCTCTGACACACCTCACCCAAACACATTGCACCACAGTCACTGACACACATCAGCCAAACACATTGCACCACACTCACTGACACACTTCACCGAAATACATTGCACCACACTCACTGACACACATCACCCAAACATATTGCAGCACACTCACTGACAGACATTACCCAAACACATTGCACCTCACTCACTGACACATTTCACCCAAACATATTGCACCACACTCACTGACACACTTCACCCAAACACATTGCACCTCACTCACTGACACACTTCACCCAAAAACATTGCACCTCACTCACTGACACACTTCACCCAAGCATATTGCACCACACTCACTGACACACTTCACCCAAACACATCGCACCTCACTCACTGACACACTTCACCCAGACACATTGCACCACACTCACTGACACACATCACCCAAACACATTGCACCACACTCACTGACACACATCACCCAAACATATTGCACCATACTCACTGACACACTTCACCCAAGCACATTGCACCACACTCACTGACACACTTCACCCAAACACATTGCACCTCACTCACTGACACATTTCACCCAAACACATTGCACCACACTCACTGACACACTTCACCCAAACACATTGCACCTCACTCACTGACACACTTCACTCAAACACATTGCACCTCACTCACTGACACACTTCACCCAAACACATTGCACCACACTCACTGACACACTTCACCAAAACACATTGCACTTCACTCACTGACACACTTCACCCAGACACATTGCACCACACTCACTGACACACTTCACCCAAACACATTGCACCACATTCACTGACACACATCACCCAAACAAATTGCAGCACACTCACTGACACACTTCACCCAAACACATTGCACCACACTCACTGACATACTTCACCCAAACACATTGCACCACACTCACTGACACACTTCACCCAAACACATTGCACCACACTCACTGACATACTTCACCCAAACACATTGCACCACACTCACTGACACACTTCACCCAAACACATTGCACCACACTCACTGACACACTTCACCCAAACACATTGCACCACACTCACTGACATACTTCACCCAAACACATTGCAACACACTCACTGACACACATCACCCAAACACATTGCACCATACTCACTGACGCACTTCACACAATCACATTGCACCACACTCACTGACACACTTCACCCAAATACATTGCACCACACTCACTGACACACTTCACCCAAACACATTGCACCACACTCACTGACACACTTCACCCAAACACATTGCACCACACTCACTGACACACTTCACCCAAACACATTTCACCACACTCACTGAAAAACACATCAGCCAAACACATTGCTCCACACTCACTGACACACTTCACCCAAATACATTGCACCACACTCACTGACACACTTCACCCAAACACGTTGCACCACACTCACCGACACACTTCACCCAAACACATTGCACCACACTCACTGACACACTTCACCCAAACACATTGCACCACACTCACTGACACACTTCACCCAAACATATTGCACCGCACACACTGACACACTTCACCCAAACACATTGCACCACTCATTGACGCGCTTCACCCAAACACATTGCACCACACTCACTGACACACTTCACCCAAACACATTGCACCACACTCACTGACACACTTCACCCAAACACATTGCACCACTCATTGACGCGCTTCACCCAAACACATTGCACAACACTCACTGACACACTTCACCCAAACACATTGCACCACACTCACTGACACACTTCACCCAAACATATTGCACCACACTCACTGACAGACCTTACCCAAAAACATTGCACCACACTCACTGACACACACTTCACCCAAACACTTTGCACCACACTCACTGACACACTTCACCCAAACACATTACACCACACTCACTGACACACTTCAACCAAACACATTGCAACACACTCACTGACACACTTCACCCAAACACATTGCACCACACTCACTGACACACTTCACCCAAACACATTGCACCACACTCACTGACACACTTCACCCACACACATTGCACCACACTCACTGACACACTTCACCCAAACACATTCCACCACACTCACTGACTCACTTCACCCAAACACATTACACCACACTCACTGACACACTTCACCCGAACACATTACACCGCACTCTCTGACACACTTCACCCAAACACATTGCACCACACTCACTGACACACTTCTCCCAAACACATTGCACCACACTCACTGACACACTTCACCCAAACACATTGCACCACACTCACTGGCAGACTTTACCCAAAGACATTGCACCACACTCACTGACACTCTTCACCCAAACACATTGCACCACACTCACTGACACACTTCACCCAAACACATTGCACCACACTCACTGACACACTTCACCCAAACACATTGCACCACACTCACTGACACACATCACCCAAACACATTGCACCACACTCACTGACACACATCACCCAAACACATTGCACCACACTCACTGACACACATCACCCAAACACATTGCACCACACTCACTGACACACTTCACCCAAATACATTGCACCACACTCACTGACACACATCACCCAAACACATTGCACCACACTCACTGACACACTTCACCCAAACACATTGCACCACACTCACTGACACACTTCACACAAACACATTTCACCACACTCAATGACAAACACATCAGCCAAACACATTGCACCACACTCACTGACACGCTTCACCCAAACACATTGCACCACACTCACTGACACACTTCACCCAAACATATTGCACCGCACACACTGACACACTTCACCCAAACACATTGCACCACTCATTGACGCGCTTCACCCAAACACATTGCACCACACTCACTGACACACTTCACCCAAACACATTGCACCACACTCACTGACACACTTCACCCAAACACATTGCACCACACTCACTGACACTCTTCACCCAAACACATTGCACCACACTCACTGACACACTTCACCCAAACACATTGCACCACACTCTCTGACACACTTCACCCAAACACATTGCACCATACTCACTGACACACTTCACCCAAACATATTACACCACACTCACTGACACACTTCACCCAAACACATTGCACCACACTCAATGACACACTTCACCCAAACACATTGCACCACACTCACTGACACACATCACCCAAACACATTGCACCATACTCACTGACACACTTCACACAATCACATTGCACCACACTCACTGACACACTTCACCCAAACACATTTCACCACACTCACTGACACACACATCAGCCAAACATATTGCTACACACTCACTGACACACTTCACCCAAAAACATTGCACCACACTCCCTGACACACTTCATCCAAGCACATTTCACCACACTCACTGACAAACACATCAGCCAAACACATTGCTCCACACTCACTGACACACTTCACCCAAACACATTGCACCACAATCACTGACACACATCACCCAAACACATTGCACCTCACTCACTGACACACTTCACCCAAACACATTGCACCACACTCACTGACACACTTCACCCAAATACATTGCACCACGCTCACTGACACACTTCACCCAAACACATTGCACCACACTCACTGACACACATCACCCAAACACATTGCACCTCACTCACTGACACACTTCACCCAAACACATTGCACCACACTCACTGACACACTTCACCCAAATACATTGCACCACGCTCACTGACACACTTCACCCAAACACATTGCACCACACTCACTGACACACTTCACCCAAATACATTGCACCTCACTCACTGACAAACTTCACCCAGACACATTGCACCACACTCACTGACATACATCACCCAAACACATTGCACCACACTCACTGACACACTTCACCCAAATACATTGCACCACGCTCACTGACACACTTCACCCAAACACATTGCACCACACTCACTGACACACTTCACCCAAACACATTGCACCACACTCACTGACACACTTCACCCAAACAAATTGCTCCACACTCACTGACACACTTCACCCAAACACATTGCACCACACTCACTGACACTCTTCACCCAAACACATTGCACCACACTCACTGACATACTTCACCCAAACACATTGCACCACACTCACTGACACACTTCATCGAAACACATTTCACCACACTCACTGACACACTTCACCCAAATACATTGCACCACGCTCACTGACACACTTCACCCAAACACATTGCACCACACTCACTGAGACACTTCACCCAAATACATTGCACCTCACTCACTGACAAACTTCACCCAGACACATTGCACCACACTCACTGACACACATCACCCAAACACATTGCACCACACTCACTGACACACTGCACCCAAACACATTGCACCACACTCACTGACACACTTCACCCAAACACATTGCACCACACTCACTGACACTCTTCACCCAAACACATTGCACCACACTCACTGACACACATCACCAAAACACATTGCACCATACTCACTGACGCACTTCACACAATCACATTGCACCACACTCACTGACACACTTCACCCAAATACATTGCACCACACTCACTGACACACTTCACCCAAACACATTGCACCACACTCACTGACACACTTCACCCAAACACATTGCACCACACTCACTGACACACTTCACCCAAACACATTTCACCACACTCACTGAAAAACACATCAGCCAAACACATTGCTCCACACTCACTGACACACTTCACCCAAACACATTGCACCACACTCACTGACATACTTCACTCAAATACATTGCACCACACTCACTGACACACTTCACCCAAACACGTTGCACCACACTCACTGACATACTTCACCCAAATACATTGCACCACACTCACCGACACACTTCACCCAAACACATTGCACCACACTCACTGACACACTTCACCCAAACACATTGCGCCACACTCACTGACACACTTCACCAAACACATTTCACCACACTCACTGACGCACACATCACCCAAACACATTGCTCCACACTCACTGACACACTTCACCCAAACACATTGCACCACACTCACTGACACGCTTCGCCCAAACACATTTCACCACACTCACTGACAAACACATCAGCCAAACACATTGCTCCACACTCACTGACACACTTCACCCAAACACATTGCACCACACTCACTGTCACACTTCACCCAAACACATTGCTCCACACTCACTGACACACTTCACCCAAACACATTACACCACACTCACTCACACACATCACCGAAACACATTGCACCTCACTCACTGACACACTTCACCCAAACACATTGCACCACACTCACTGACACACTTCACCCAAATACATTGCACCACGCTCATTGACACACTTCAACCAAACACATTGCAGCACACTCACTGACACACTTCACCCAAATACATTGCACCTCACTCACTGACACACTTCACCGAGACACATTGCACCACACTCACTGACACACATCACCCAAACACATTGCACCACACTCTCTGACACACTTCACCCAAACACATTGCACCACACTCACTGACACACATCAGCCAAACACATTGCACCACACTCACCTACACACTTCACCCAAACACATTGCACCACATTCACTGACACACATCACCCAAACATATTGCAGCACACTCACTGACAGACATCACCCAAACACATTGCACCTCACTCACTGACACATTTCACCCAAACACATTGCACCACACTCACTGACACACTTCACCCATACACATTGCACCACACTCACTGACACACTTCACCCAAACACATCGCACCTCACTCACTGACACACTTCACCCAGACACATTGCACCACACTCACTGATACACATCACCCAAACACATTGCGCCACACTCACTGACACACATCACCCAAACATATTGCACCACACTCACTGACACACTTCACCCAAACACATTGCACCACACTCACTGACAGACATCACCCAAACACATTGCACCTCACTCACTGACACATTTCACCCAAACACATTGCACCACACTCACTGACACACTTCACCCAAACACATTGCACCTCACTCACTGACACACTTCACTCAAACACATTGCACCTCACTCACTGACACACTTCACCCAAACACATTGCACCACACTCACTGACATACTTCACCCAAATACATTGCACCACACTCACCGATACACTTCACCCAAACACATTGCACCACACTCACTGACACACTTCACCCAAACACATTGCGCCACACTCACTGACACACTTCACCAAACACATTTCACCACACTCACTGACGCACACATCACCCAAACACATTGCTCCACACTCACTGACACACTTCACCCAAACACATTGCACCACAATCACTGACAAGCTTCACCCAAACACATTTCACCACACTCACTGACAAACAGAACAGCCAAACACATTGCTCCACTCTCACTGACACACTTCACCCAAACACATTGCACCACACTCACTCACACACATCACCGAAACACATTGCACCTCACTCACTGACACACTTCACCCAAACACATTGCACCACACTCACTGACACACTTCACCCAAATACATTGCACCACGCTCATTGACACACTTCAACCAAACACATTGCAGCACACTCACTGACACACTTCACCCAAACACATTGCACAACACTCACTGACACACTTCACCCAAATACATTGCACCACACTTGCTGACACACTTCACCCAAACACATTGCACCACACTCACTGACACACTTCACCCAAACACATTGCACCACACTCACTGACACACTTCATCGAAACACATTTCACCACACTCACTGACAAACACATCAGCCAAACACATTGCTCCACACTCACTGACACACTTCACCCAAACACATTGCACCACACTCACTGACACACATCACCCAAACACATTACACCTCACTCACTGACACACTTCACCCAAACACATTGCACCACACTCACTGACACACTTCACCCAAATACATTGCACCACGCTCACTGACACACTTCACCCAAACACATTGCACCACACTCACTTATACACTTCACCCAAATACATTGCACCTCACTCACTGACAAACTTCACCCAGCCACATTGCACCACACTCACTGACACACATCACCCAAACACATTGCACCACACTCACTGACAAACTTCAGCCAAACACATTGCACCACACTCACTGACACACTTCACCCAAACACATTGCACCACACTCATTGACACTCTTCACCCAAACACATTGCACCACACTCACTGACATACTTCACCCAAACAGATTGCACCACAATCACTGACACACTTCACCCAAACACATTGCACCACACTCACTGACACACATCACCCAAACACATTGCACCATACTCACTGACGCACATCACACAATCACATTGCACCACACTCACTGACACACTTCACCCAAATACATTGCACCACACTCACTGACACACTTCACCCAAACACATTGCACCACACTCACTGACACACTTCACCCAAACACATTGCACCACACTCACTGACACACTTCACCCAAACACATTTCACCACACTCACTGAAAAACACATCAGCCAAACACATTGCTCCACACTCACTGACACACTTCACCCAAACACATTGCACCACACTCACTGACACACTTCAACAAACACGTTGCACCACACTCACTGACACACTTCACCAAACACATTTCACCACACTCACTGACGCACACATCACCCAAACACATTGCTCCACACTCACTGACACACTTCACCCAAACACATTGCACCACACTCACTGACACGCTTCACCAAAACACATTTCACCACACTCACTGACAAACACATCAGCCAAACACATTGCTCCACACTCACTGACACACTTCACCCAAACACATTGCACCACACTCACTGACACACATCACCGAAACACATTGCACTTCACTCACTGACACACTTCACCCAAACACATTGCACCACACTCACTGACACACTTCACCCAAATACATTGCACCACGCTCATTGACACACTTCAACCAAACACATTGCAGCACACTCACTGACACACTTCACCCAAATACATTGCACCTCACTCACTGACACACTTCACCCAGACACATTGCACCACACTCACTGACACACATCACCCAAACACATTGCACCACACTCACTGACACACTTCACCCAAACACATTGCACCACACTCAGTGACACACTTCACCCAAACACATTGCACCACACTCACTGACACACATCACCCAAACACATTGCACCACACTCGCTGACACACATCACCCATACACATTGCACCAAACTCACTGACACACTTCACCCAAACACATTGCACCACACTCACTGACGCACTTCACCCAAACACATTGCACCACACTCACAGACACACATCACCCAAACACATTGCACCACACTCTCTGACACACCTCACCCAAACACATTGCACCACACTCACTGACACACATCAGCCAAACACATTGCACCACACTCACTGACACACTTCACCGAAATACATTGCACCACACTCACTGACACACATCACCCAAACATATTGCAGCACACTCACTGACAGACATTACCCAAACACATTGCACCTCACTCACTGACACATTTCACCCAAACATATTGCACCACACTCACTGACACACTTCACCCAAACACATTGCACCTCACTCACTGACACACTTCACCCAAAAACATTGCACCTCACTCACTGACACACTTCACCCAAGCATATTGCACCACACTCACTGACACACTTCACCCAAACACATCGCACCTCACTCACTGACACACTTCACCCAGACACATTGCACCACACTCACTGACACACATCACCCAAACACATTGCACCACACTCACTGACACACATCACCCAAACATATTGCACCATACTCACTGACACACTTCACCCAAGCACATTGCACCACACTCACTGACACACTTCACCCAAACACATTGCACCTCACTCACTGACACATTTCACCCAAACACATTGCACCACACTCACTGACACACTTCACCCAAACACATTGCACCTCACTCACTGACACACTTCACTCAAACACATTGCACCTCACTCACTGACACACTTCACCCAAACACATTGCACCACACTCACTGACACACTTCACCCAAACACATTGCACCTCACTCACTGACACACTTCACCCAAACACATTGCACCTCACTCACTGACACACTTCACTCAAACACATTGCACCTCACTCACTGACACACTTCACCCAAACACATTGCGCCACACTCACTGACACACTTCACCAAACACATTTCACCACACTCACTGACGCACACATCACCCAAAAACATTGCTCCACACTCACTGACACACTTCACCCAAACACATTGCACCACACTCACTGACACGCTTCGCCCAAACACATTTCACCACACTCACTGACAAACACATCAGCCAAACACATTGCTCCACACTCACTGACACACTTCACCCAAACACATTGCACCACACTCACTGTCACACTTCACCCAAACACATTGCTCCACACTCACTGACACACTTCACCCAAACACATTACACCACACTCACTCACACACATCACCGAAACACATTGCACCTCACTCACTGACACACTTCACCCAAACACATTGCACCACACTCACTGACACACTTCACCCAAATACATTGCACCACGCTCATTGACACACTTCAACCAAACACATTGCAGCACACTCACTGACACACTTCACCCAAATACATTGCACCTCACTCACTGACACACTTCACCCACACACATTGCACCACACTCACTGACACACATCACCCAAACACATTGCACCACACTCACTGACACACTTCACCCAAACACATTGCACCGCACTCAGTGACACACTTCACCCAAACACATTGCACCACACTCACTGACACACTTCACCCAAACACATTGCACCACACTCACTGACACACTTCACCCAAACACATTGCACCACACTCACTGACACACATCATCCAAACACTTTGCACCACACTCTCTGACACACTTCACCCAAACACATTGCACCACACTCACTGACACACATCAGCCAAACACATTGCACCACACTCACCTACACACTTCACCCAAACACATTGCACCACATTCACTGACACACATCACCCAAACATATTGCAGCACACTCACTGACAGACATCACCCAAACACATTGCACCTCACTCACTGACACATTTCACCCAAACACATTGCACCACACTCACTGACACACTTCACCCATACACATTGCACCACACTCACTGACACACTTCACCCAAACACATCGCACCTCACTCACTGACACACTTCACCCAGACACATTGCACCACACTCACTGATACACATCACCCAAACACATTGCGCCACACTCACTGACACACATCACCCAAACATATTGCACCACACTCACTGACACACTTCACCCAAACACATTGCACCACACTCACTGACAGACATCACCCAAACACATTGCACCTCACTCACTGACACATTTCACCCAAACACATTGCACCACACTCACTGACACACTTCACCCAAACACATTGCACCTCACTCACTGACACACTTCACTCAAACACATTGCACCTCACTCACTGACACACTTCACCCAAACACATTGCACCACACTCACTGACATACTTCACCCAAATACATTGCACCACACTCACCGATACACTTCACCCAAACACATTGCACCACACTCACTGACACACTTCACCCAAACACATTGCGCCACACTCACTGACACACTTCACCAAACACATTTCACCACACTCACTGACGCACACATCACCCAAACACATTGCTCCACACTCACTGACACACTTCACCCAAACACATTGCACCACAATCACTGACAAGCTTCACCCAAACACATTTCACCACACTCACTGACAAACAGAACAGCCAAACACATTGCTCCACTCTCACTGACACACTTCACCCAAACACATTGCACCACACTCACTCACACACATCACCGAAACACATTGCACCTCACTCACTGACACACTTCACCCAAACACATTGCACCACACTCACTGACACACTTCACCCAAATACATTGCACCACGCTCATTGACACACTTCAACCAAACACATTGCAGCACACTCACTGACACACTTCACCCAAACACATTGCACAACACTCACTGACACACTTCACCCAAATACATTGCACCACACTTGCTGACACACTTCACCCAAACACATTGCACCACACTCACTGACACACTTCACCCAAACACATTGCACCACACTCACTGACACACTTCATCGAAACACATTTCACCACACTCACTGACAAACACATCAGCCAAACACATTGCTCCACACTCACTGACACACTTCACCCAAACACATTGCACCACACTCACTGACACACATCACCCAAACACATTACACCTCACTCACTGACACACTTCTCCCAAACACATTGCACCACAGTCACTGACACACTTCACCCAAATACATTGCACCACGCTCACTGACACACTTCACCCAAACACATTGCACCACACTCACTTACACACTTCACCCAAATACATTGCACCTCACTCACTGACAAACTTCACCCAGCCACATTGCACCACACTCACTGACACACATCACCCAAACACATTGCACCACACTCACTGACACACTTCAGCCAAACACATTGCACCACACTCACTGACACACTTCACCCAAACACATTGCACCACACTCATTGACACTCTTCACCCAAACACATTGCACCACACTCACTGACATACTTCACCCAAACAGATTGCACCACAATCACTGACACACTTCACCCAAACACATTGCACCACACTCACTGACACACATCACCCAAACACATTGCACCATACTCACTGACGCACATCACACAATCACATTGCACCACACTCACTGACACACTTCACCCAAATACATTGCACCACACTCACTGACACACTTCACCCAAACACATTGCACCACACTCACTGACACACTTCACCCAAACACATTGCACCACACTCACTGACACACTTCACCCAAACACATTTCACCACACTCACTGAAAAACACATCAGCCAAACACATTGCTCCACACTCACTGACACACTTCACCCAAACACATTGCACCACACTCACTGACACACTTCAACAAACACGTTGCACCACACTCACTGACACACTTCACCAAACACATTTCACCACACTCACTGACGCACACATCACCCAAACACATTGCTCCACACTCACTGACACACTTCACCCAAACACATTGCACCACACTCACTGACACGCTTCACCAAAACACATTTCACCACACTCACTGACAAACACATCAGCCAAACACATTGCTCCACACTCACTGACACACTTCACCCAAACACATTGCACCACACTCACTGACACACATCACCGAAACACATTGCACTTCACTCACTGACACACTTCACCCAAACACATTGCACCACACTCACTGACACACTTCACCCAAATACATTGCACCACGCTCATTGACACACTTCAACCAAACACATTGCAGCACACTCACTGACACACTTCACCCAAATACATTGCACCTCACTCACTGACACACTTCACCCAGACACATTGCACCACACTCACTGACACACATCACCCAAACACATTGCACCACACTCACTGACACACTTCACCCAAACACATTGCACCACTCTCACTGACACACATCACCCAAACACATTGCACCACACTCAGTGACACACTTCACCCAAACACATTGCACCACACTCACTGACACACATCACCCAAACACATTGCACCACACTCGCTGACACACATCACCCATACACATTGCACCAAACTCACTGACACACTTCACCCAAACACATTGCACCACACTCACTGACGCACTTCACCCAAACACATTGCACCACACTCACAGACACACATCACCCAAACACATTGCACCACACTCTCTGACACACCTCACCCAAACACATTGCACCACAGTCACTGACACACATCAGCCAAACACATTGCACCACACTCACTGACACACTTCACCGAAATACATTGCACCACACTCACTGACACACATCACCCAAACATATTGCAGCACACTCACTGACAGACATTACCCAAACACATTGCACCTCACTCACTGACACATTTCACCCAAACATATTGCACCACACTCACTGACACACTTCACCCAAACACATTGCACCTCACTCACTGACACACTTCACCCAAAAACATTGCACCTCACTCACTGACACACTTCACCCAAGCATATTGCACCACACTCACTGACACACTTCACCCAAACACATCGCACCTCACTCACTGACACACTTCACCCAGACACATTGCACCACACTCACTGACACACATCACCCAAACACATTGCACCACACTCACTGACACACATCACCCAAACATATTGCACCATACTCACTGACACACTTCACCCAAGCACATTGCACCACACTCACTGACACACTTCACCCAAACACATTGCACCTCACTCACTGACACATTTCACCCAAACACATTGCACCACACTCACTGACACACTTCACCCAAACACATTGCACCTCACTCACTGACACACTTCACTCAAACACATTGCACCTCACTCACTGACACACTTCACCCAAACACATTGCACAACACTCACTGACACACTTCACCCAAATACATTGCACCACACTTGCTGACACACTTCACCCAAACACATTGCACCACACTCACTGACACACTTCACCCAAACACATTGCACCACACTCACTGACACACTTCATCGAAACACATTTCACCACACTCACTGACAAACACATCAGCCAAACACATTGCTCCACACTCACTGACACACTTCACCCAAACACATTGCACCACACTCACTGACACACATCACCCAAACACATTACACCTCACTCACTGACACACTTCTCCCAAACACATTGCACCACAGTCACTGACACACTTCACCCAAATACATTGCACCACGCTCACTGACACACTTCACCCAAACACATTGCACCACACTCACTTACACACTTCACCCAAATACATTGCACCTCACTCACTGACAAACTTCACCCAGCCACATTGCACCACACTCACTGACACACATCACCCAAACACATTGCACCACACTCACTGACACACTTCAGCCAAACACATTGCACCACACTCACTGACACACTTCACCCAAACACATTGCACCACACTCATTGACACTCTTCACCCAAACACATTGCACCACACTCACTGACATACTTCACCCAAACAGATTGCACCACAATCACTGACACACTTCACCCAAACACATTGCACCACACTCACTGACACACATCACCCAAACACATTGCACCATACTCACTGACGCACATCACACAATCACATTGCACCACACTCACTGACACACTTCACCCAAATACATTGCACCACACTCACTGACACACTTCACCCAAACACATTGCACCACACTCACTGACACACTTCACCCAAACACATTGCACCACACTCACTGACACACTTCACCCAAACACATTTCACCACACTCACTGAAAAACACATCAGCCAAACACATTGCTCCACACTCACTGACACACTTCACCCAAACACATTGCACCACACTCACTGACACACTTCAACAAACACGTTGCACCACACTCACTGACACACTTCACCAAACACATTTCACCACACTCACTGACGCACACATCACCCAAACACATTGCTCCACACTCACTGACACACTTCACCCAAACACATTGCACCACACTCACTGACACGCTTCACCAAAACACATTTCACCACACTCACTGACAAACACATCAGCCAAACACATTGCTCCACACTCACTGACACACTTCACCCAAACACATTGCACCACACTCACTGACACACATCACCGAAACACATTGCACTTCACTCACTGACACACTTCACCCAAACACATTGCACCACACTCACTGACACACTTCACCCAAATACATTGCACCACGCTCATTGACACACTTCAACCAAACACATTGCAGCACACTCACTGACACACTTCACCCAAATACATTGCACCTCACTCACTGACACACTTCACCCAGACACATTGCACCACACTCACTGACACACATCACCCAAACACATTGCACCACACTCACTGACACACTTCACCCAAACACATTGCACCACTCTCACTGACACACATCACCCAAACACATTGCACCACACTCAGTGACACACTTCACCCAAACACATTGCACCACACTCACTGACACACATCACCCAAACACATTGCACCACACTCGCTGACACACATCACCCATACACATTGCACCAAACTCACTGACACACTTCACCCAAACACATTGCACCACACTCACTGACGCACTTCACCCAAACACATTGCACCACACTCACAGACACACATCACCCAAACACATTGCACCACACTCTCTGACACACCTCACCCAAACACATTGCACCACAGTCACTGACACACATCAGCCAAACACATTGCACCACACTCACTGACACACTTCACCGAAATACATTGCACCACACTCACTGACACACATCACCCAAACATATTGCAGCACACTCACTGACAGACATTACCCAAACACATTGCACCTCACTCACTGACACATTTCACCCAAACATATTGCACCACACTCACTGACACACTTCACCCAAACACATTGCACCTCACTCACTGACACACTTCACCCAAAAACATTGCACCTCACTCACTGACACACTTCACCCAAGCATATTGCACCACACTCACTGACACACTTCACCCAAACACATCGCACCTCACTCACTGACACACTTCACCCAGACACATTGCACCACACTCACTGACACACATCACCCAAACACATTGCACCACACTCACTGACACACATCACCCAAACATATTGCACCATACTCACTGACACACTTCACCCAAGCACATTGCACCACACTCACTGACACACTTCACCCAAACACATTGCACCTCACTCACTGACACATTTCACCCAAACACATTGCACCACACTCACTGACACACTTCACCCAAACACATTGCACCTCACTCACTGACACACTTCACTCAAACACATTGCACCTCACTCACTGACACACTTCACCCAAACACATTGCACCACACTCACTGACACACTTCACCAAAACACATTGCACTTCACTCACTGACACACTTCACCCAGACACATTGCACCACACTCACTGACACACTTCACCCAAACACATTGCACCACATTCACTGACACACATCACCCAAACAAATTGCACCACACTCACTGACACACTTCACCCAAACACATTGCACCACACTCACTGACACACTTCACCCAAACACATTGCACCACACTCACAAACATACTTCACCCAAACACATTGCACCACACTCACTGACACACATCACCCAAACACATTGCACCACACTCACTGACACACATCACCCAAACACATTGCACCACACTCACTGACACACTTCACCCAAACACATTACACTACACTCACTGACACACTTCACCCAATACACATTGCACCACATTCACTGACACACTTCACCCAAACACATCGCACCACACTCACTGACACACTTCACCCAAACACATTGCACCACACTCACTGACACACTTCACCCAAACACATTGCACCACACTCACTGACACACATCACCCAAACACATTGCACCACCCTCAGTGACACACTTCACCCAAACACATTGCACCACACTCACTGACACACATCGCCCAAACACATTTCGCAACACTCACTGACACACATCACCCAAACACATTGCACCACACTCACTGACACACATCACCCAAACACATTCCACTACACTCACTGACACACATCACCCAAACACATTGCACCACACTCACTGACAGACATCACCCAAACACATTGCACCACACTCATTGACACAATTCACCCAAACACATTGCACCACACTCACTGACACACTTCACCCAAACACATTGCACGACACTCACTGACACACTTCACCCAAACACATTGCACCACACTCACTGATACACATAATCCAAACGCATTGCACCACACTCACTGAAAAACATCACCCAAAGACATTGCACCACGCTCACTGACACACTTCACCCAAACACATTGCACCACACTCACTCACACACATCACCGAAACACATTGCACCTCACTCACTGACACACTTCACCCAAACACATTGCACCACACTCACTGACACACTTCACCCAAATACATTGCACCACGCTCATTGACACACTTCAACCAAACACATTGCAGCACACTCACTGACACACTTCACCCAAATACATTGCACCTCACTCACTGACACACTTCACCCAGACACATTGCACCACACTCACTGACACACATCACCCAAACACATTGCACAACACTCACTGACACACTTCACCCAAACACATTGCACCACACTCAGTGACACACTTCACCCAAACACATTGCACCACACTCACTGACACACATCACCCAAACACATTGCACCACACTCGCTGACACACATCACCCATACACATTGCACCAAACTCACTGACACACTTCACCCAAACACATTGCACCACACTCACTGACACACATCACCCAAACACATTGCACCACACTCTCTGACACACTTCACCCAAACACATTGCACCACACTCACTGAAACACTTCACCCAAACACATTGCACCACACTCACTGACACACTTCACCCAAACACATTGCACTACACTCACTGACACACATCACCCAAACACATTACACCACACTCACTGACACACATCACCCAAACACATTGCACCACACTCACTGACACACTTCACCCAAACACATTGCACCACACTCACTGACACACTTCACCCAAACACATTGCACTACACTCACTGACACACATCACCCAAACACATTACACCACACTCACTGACACACATCACCCAAACACATTGCACCACACTCACTGACACACATCAGCCAAACACATTGCACCACACTCACTGACACACTTCACCCAAACACATTGCACCACACTCACTGACACACATCACCCAAACACATTGCACCACACTCACTGACACACAACACCCAAACACATTGCACCACACTCCCTGACACACTTCACCCAAACACATTGCACCACACTCACTGACACACTTCACCCATACACATTGCACCACACTCACTGACACACTTCACCTAAACACATTACACCACACTCACTGACACACTTCACACAAACACATTGCATCACACTCACTGACACACATCACCCAAACATATTGCACCACACTCACTGACACACTTCACCTAAACACATTACACCACACTCACTGACACACTTCACCCAAACACATTGCATCACACTCACTGACACACATCACCCAAACATATTGCACCACACTCACTGACAAACTTCACCCAAACATATTGCTCCACACTCACTGACACACTTCACCTAAACACATTGCACCACACTCACTGACACACTTCACCGAAACACTTTGCACCACACTCACTGACACACTTCACCCAAGCACATTGCACCACACTCACTGACACACTTCACCCAAACACATTGCACCACACTCACTGACAAACTTCACCCAAACACATTGCACCACACTCACTGACAAACTTCACCCAAACACATTACACCACACTCACTGACACACTTCACCCAAACACATTGCATCACACTCACTGACACACATCACCCAAACATATTGCACCACACTCACTGACAAACTTCACCCAAACATATTGCTCCACACTCACTGACAAACTTCACCCAAACACATTGCACCACACTCACTGACACACTTCACCTAAACACATTGCACCACACTCACTGACACACTTCACCGAAACACTTTGCACCACACTCACTGACACACTTCACCCAAGCACATTGCACCACACTCACTGACACACTTCACCCAAACACATTGCACCACACTCACTGACAAACTTCACCCAAACACATTGCACCACACTCACTGACAAACTTCACCCAAACACATTGCACCACACTCACTGACACACTTCACCCAAACACATTGCACCACACTCACTGACACATTTCACCCAAACACATTACACCACACTCACTGACACACTTCACCCAAACACATTGCACCACACTCACTGACACACACTTCACCCAAACACATTGCACCACACTCACTGACACACTTCACCAAACACATTGCACCAAACTCATTGACGCACACTTCACCCAAACACATTGCACCACACTCACTGACACACTTCACCCAAACACATTGCACCAAACTCATTGACACACACTTCACCCAAACACATTGCACCACACTCACTGACACACTTCACCCAAACACATTGCACCACACTCACTGACACACTTCACCCAAACACATTACACCAACACTCACTGACACACTTCAGCCAAACACATTGCACCACACTCACTGCCACACTTCACCCAAACACATTGCACCACACTCACTGACACACATCACCCAAACACATTGCACCACACTCACTGACACACTTCACCCAAACACATTACACCACACTCACTGACACACTTCACCCAAACACATTGCACCACACTCAGTGACACACTTCACCCAAACACATTGCACCACACTCACTGACACACTTCACCCAAACACATTGCACCACACTCACTGACACACTTCACCCAAACACATTGCACCACACTCACTGACACACTTCACCCAAATACATTGCACCACGCTCATTGACACACTTCAACCAAACACATTGCAGCACACTCACTGACACACTTCACCCAAATACATTGCACCTCACTCACTGACACACTTCACCCAGACACATTGCACCACACTCACTGACACACATCACCCAAACACATTGCACAACACTCACTGACACACTTCACCCAAACACATTGCACCACACTCAGTGACACACTTCACCCAAACACATTGCACCACACTCACTGACACACATCACCCAAACACATTGCACCACACTCGCTGACACACATCACCCATACACATTGCACCAAACTCACTGACACACTTCACCCAAACACATTGCACCACACTCACTGACACACATCACCCAAACACATTGCACCACACTCTCTGACACACTTCAACCAAACACATTGCACCACACTCACTGACACACATCACCCAAACATATTGCACCACACTCACTGACAAACTTCACCCAAACATATTGCTCCACACTCACTGACACACTTCACCTAAACACATTGCACCACACTCACTGACACACTTCACCGAAACACTTTGCACCACACTCACTGACACACTTCACCCAAGCACATTGCACCACACTCACTGACACACTTCACCCAAACACATTGCACCACACTCACTGACAAACTTCACCCAAACACATTGCACCACACTCACTGACAAACTTCACCCAAACACATTACACCACACTCACTGACCCACTTCACCCAAACACTTTGCACCACACTCACTGACACACTTCACCCAAACACATTGCACCACACTCACTGACACACTTCACCCAAACACATTACACCACACTCACTGACACACTTCACCCAAACACATTGCACCACACTCACTGACACACACTTCACCCAAACACATTGCACCACACTCACTGACACACTTCACCCAAACACATTGCACCACACTCACTGACACACTTCACCCAAACACATTGCACCAAACTCATTGACACACACTTCACCCAAACACATTGCACCACACTCACTGACACACTTCATCCAAACACATTGCACCACACTCACTGACACACTTCACCCAAACACATTACACCAACACTCACTGACACACTTCAGCCAAACACATTGCACCACACTCACTGCCACACTTCACCCAAACACATTGCACCACACTCACTGACACACATCACCCAAACACATTGCACCACACTCACTGACACACTTCACCCAAACACATTACACAACACTCACTGACACACTTCACCCAAACACATTGCACCACACTCAGTGACACACTTCACCCAAACACATTGCACCACACTCACTGACACACTTCACCCAAACACATTGCACCACACTCACTGACACACTTCACCCAAACACATTGCACCACACTCACTGACACACTTCACCCAAATACATTGCACCACGCTCATTGACACACTTCAACCAAACACATTGCAGCACACTCACTGACACACTTCACCCAAATACATTGCACCTCACTCACTGACACACTTCACCCAAACACATTGCACAACACTCACTGACACACTTCACCCAAACACATTGCACCACACTCAGTGACACACTTCACCCAAACACATTGCACCACACTCACTGACACACATCACCCAAACACATTGCACCACACTCGCTGACACACATCACCCATACACATTGCACCAAACTCACTGACACACTTCACCCAAACACATTGCACCACACTCACTGACACACATCACCCAAACACATTGCACCACACTCTCTGACACACTTCAACCAAACACATTGCACCACACTCACTGACACACTTCACCCAAACACATTGCACCACACTCACTGACACACTTCACCCAAACACATTGCACTACACTCACTGACACACATCACCCAAACACATTACACCACACTCACTGACACACTTCACCCAAACACATTGCACCACACTCACTGACACACTTCACCCAAACACATTGCACTACACTCACTGACACACATCACCCAAACACATTACACCACACTCACTGACACACATCACCCAAACACATTGCACCACACTCACTGACACACATCAGCCAAACACATTGCACCACACTCACTGACACACTTCACCCAAACACATTGCACCACACTCACTGACACACATCACCCAAACACATTGCACCACACTCACTGACACACAACACCCAAACACATTGCACCACACTCCCTGACACACTTCACCCAAACACATTGCACCTCACTCACTGACACACTTCACCCATACACATTGCACCACACTCACTGATACACTTCACCCAAACATATTGCACCACACTCACTGACACACTTCACCTAAACACATTACACCACACTCACTGACACACTTCACACAAACACATTGCATCACACTCACTGACACACATCACCCAAACATATTGCACCACACTCACTGACACACTTCACCTAAACACATTACACCACACTCACTGACACACTTCACCCAAACACATTGCATCACACTCACTGACACACATCACCCAAACATATTGCACCACACTCACTGACAAACTTCACCCAAACATATTGCTCCACACTCACTGACACACTTCACCTAAACACATTGCACCACACTCACTGACACACTTCACCGAAACACTTTGCACCACACTCACTGACACACTTCACCCAAGCACATTGCACCACACTCACTGACACACTTCACCCAAACACATTGCACCACACTCACTGACAAACTTCACCCAAACACATTGCACCACACTCACTGACAAACTTCACCCAAACACATTACACCACACTCACTGACCCACTTCACCCAAACACATTGCACCACACTCACTGACACACTTCACCCAAACACATTGCACCACACTCACTGACACACTTCACCCAAACACATTACACCACACTCACTGACACACTTCACCCAAACACATTGCACCACACTCACTGACACACACTTCACCCAAACACATTGCACCACACTCACTGACACACTTCACCCAAACACATTGCACCAAACTCATTGACGCACACTTCACCCAAACACATTGCACCACACTCACTGACACACTTCACCCAAACACATTGCACCAAACTCATTGACACACACTTCACCCAAACACATTGCACCACACTCACTGACACACTTCACCCAAACACATTGCACCACACTCACTGACACACTTCACCCAAACACATTACACCAACACTCACTGCCACACTTCACCCAAACACATTGCACCACACTCACTGACACACATCACCCAAACACATTGCACCACACTCACTGACACACTTCACCCAAACACATTACACCACACTCACTGACACACTTCACCCAAACACATTGCACCACACTCAGTGACACACTTCACCCAAACACATTGCACCACACTCACTGACACACTTCACCCAAACACATTGCACCACACTCACTGACACACATCACCCAAACACATTGCACCACACTCACTCACACACTTCACCCAAACACATTACACCACACTCACTGACACACTTCACTAAAACACATTGCACCACACTCACTGACACACTTCACCCAAACACATTGCACCACACTCACTGACACACTTCACCCAAACACATTGCACCACACTCACTGACACACTTCACCCAAACACATTGCACCACACTCACTGACACACTGCACCCAAACACATTGCACCACACTCACTGACACACTTCACCCAAACACATTGCACCACACTCACTGACACACTTCACCCAAACACATTGCACCATACTCACTGACACACTTCACTCAAACACATTGCACCACACTCACTGACACACATCAGTCAAACACATTGCACCACACTCACTGACACACTTCACCCAAACACATTGCACCACACACACTGACACACTTCACTCAAACACATTGCACCACACTCACTGACACACTTCACCCAAGCACATTGCACCATACTCACTGACACACTTCACTCAAACACATTGCACCACACTCACTGACACACATCAGTCAAACACATTGCACCACACTCACTGACACACTTCACCCAAACACATTGCACCACACTCACTGACACACTTCACCCAAACACATTGCACCACACTCACTGACACACACATCACCGATTCACATTGCACCACACTCACTGACACACACATCACCTAAACACTTTGCACCACACTCACTGACACACACATCACCCAAACACATTGCACCACACTCACTGACACACTTCACCCAAACACATTGCACCACACTCACTGACACACTTCACCCAAACACATTGCACCACACTCACTGACACACACATCACCCAAACACATTGCACCACACTCACTGACACACACATCACCTAAACACTTTGCACCACACTCACTGACACACACATCACCCAAACACATTGCACCACACTCACTGACACACACATCACCGAAACACTTTGCACCACACTCACTGACACACACATCACCCAAACACATTGCACCACACTCACTGACACACATCACTCAAACACATTGCACCACACTCACTGGCAAACACATCACCCAAACACATTGCACCACACTCACTGACACACTTCACCCAAACACATTGCACCACACTCACTGACACACTTCACCCAAACACATTGCACCACACTCACTGACACACTTCACCCAAACACATTGCACCACACTCACTGACACACTTCACCCAAACACATTGCACCACACTCACTGACACACTTCACCCAAACACATTGCACCACACTCACTGACACACATCACTCAAACACATTGCACCACACTCACTGACACACTTCACCCAAACACATTGCACCACACTCACTGACACATACATCACCTAAACACTTTGCACCACACTCACTGGCACACACATCACCCAAACACATTGCACCACACTCACTGACACACTTCACCCAAACATATTGCACCACACTCACTGACACACTTCACCGAAACATATTGCACCACACTCACTGACAGACTTTACCCAAACACATTGCACCACACCCTCTGACACACTTCACTCAAAAACATTGCACCACACTCACTGACACACACTTCACCCAAACACTTTGCACCACACTCACTGACACACTTCACCCAAATACATTACACCACACTCACTGACACACTTCACCCAAACACATTGCACCACACTCACTCTCAAACTTCACCCAAACACATTGCACCACACTCACTGACACACTTCACCCAAACACATTGCACCACACTCACTGACACACTTCACCCAAACACATTGCAGCACAATCACTGACACACATCACCCAAACACATTGCACCACACTCACTGACACACTTCACCCAAACACATTGCACCACACTCACTGACACACTTCACCCAAATACATTGCACCACACTCACTGACACACATCACCCAAACACATTGCACCACACTCACTGACACACATCACCCAAACTCATTGCACCACACTCACTGACACACTTCACCCAAACATATTGCACCACACTCACTGACACACTTCACCCAAACATATTGCACCACACTCACTGACAGACTTTACCCAAAAACATTGCACCGCACTCACTGACACACACTTCACCCAAACACTTTGCACCACACTCACTGACACACTTCACCCAAACACATTACACCACACTCACTGACACACTTCAACCAAACACATTGCAACACACTCACTGACACACTTCACCCAAACACATTGCACCACACTCACTGACACACTTCACCCAAACACATTGCACCACACTCACTGACACACTTCACCTAAACACATTGCACCACACTCACTGACACACTTCACCCAAACACATTCCACCACACTCACTGACTCACTTCACCCAAACACATTACACCACACTCACTGACACACTTCACCCAAACACATTACTCCGCACTCTCTGACACACTTCACCCAAACACATTGCACCACACTCACTGACACAATTCTCCCAAACACATTGCACCACACTCACTGACACACTTCACCCAAACACATTGCACCACACTCACTGACAGACTTTACCCAAAGACATTGCACCACACTCACTGACACTCTTCACCCAAACACATTGCACCACACTCACTGACACACTTCACCCAAACACATTGCACCACACTCACTGACACACTTCACCCAAACACATTGCACCACACTCACTGACACACATCACCCAAACACATTGCACCACACTCACTGACACACATCACCCAAACACATTGCACCACACTCACTGACACACTTCACCCAAACACATTGCACCACACGAACTGACACACTTCACCCAAACACATTACACCACACTCAGTGACACACTTCACCCAAACACATTGCTCCACACTCACTGACACACATCACCCAAACACATTGCACCACACTCACTCACACACTTCACCCAAACACATTACACCACACTCACTGACACACTTCACCCAAACACATTGCACCACACAAACTGATACACTTCACCCAAACACATTGCACCACACTCACTGACACACTTCACCCAAACACATTGCACCACACAAACTGACACACTTCACCCAAACACATTGCACCACACTCACTGACACACTTCACCCAAACACATTGCACCACACTCAGTGACACACACATCACCTAAACACTTTGCACCACACTCACTGACACACACATCACCCAAACACATTGCACCACTCACTGACACACTTCACTCAAACACTTTGCACCACACTCACTGACACACATCACCCAAACACATTGCACCACACTCACTGACACACTTCTCCCAAACACATTGCACCACACTCACTGACACACTTTACCCAAACACATTGCACCACACTGACTGACACACTTCACCCAAACACATTACACCACACTCACTGACACACTTCACCCAAACACATTGCACGACACTCACTGAAACTCTTCACCGAAACACATTGCACCACTCTCACTGACACACATTACCCAAACACATAGCACCACACTCACTGACACGCTTCACCCAAACACATTGCAGCACACTCACTGACACACATCACCCAAACACATTGCACCACACTCACTGACACACTTCACTCAAACACATTGCACCACACTCACTGACACACTTCACCCAAACACATTGCACCACACTCACTGACACACATCACCGAAACACATTGCACCACACTCACTGACACACATCACCCAAACACATTGCACCACACTCACTGACACACTTCACCCAAACATATTGCACCACACTCACTGACACACTTCACCCAAACATATTGCACCACACTCACTGACAGACCTTACACAAAATCATTGCACCACACTCACTGACACACACTTCACCCAAACACTTTGCACCACACTCACTGACACACTTCACCCAAACACATTACACCACACTCACTGACACACTTCAACCAAACACATTGCAACACACTCACTGACACACTTCACCGAAACACATCGCACCTCACTCACTGACACACTTCACCCAGACACATTGCACCACACTCACTGATACACATCACCCAAACACATTGCGCCACACTCACTGACACACATCACCCAAACATATTGCACCACACTCACTGACACACTTCACCCAAACACATTGCACCACACTCACTGACAGACATCACCCAAACACATTGCACCTCACTCACTGACACATTTCACCCAAACACATCGCACCTCACTCACTGACACACTTCACCCAGACACATTGCACCTCACTCACTGACACACTTCACTCAAACACATTGCACCTCACTCACTGACACACTTCACCCAAACACATTGCACCACACTCACTGACACACATCATCCAAACACTTTGCACCACACTCTCTGACACACTTCACCCAAACACATTGCACCACACTCACTGACACACATCAGCCAAACACATTGCACCACACTCACCTACACACTTCACCCAAACACATTGCACCACACTCACTGACACACATCACCCAAACATATTGCAGCACACTCACTGACAGACATCACCCAAACACATTGCACCTCACTCACTGACACATTTCACCCAAACACATTGCACCACACTCACTGACACACTTCACCCATACACATTGCACCACACTCACTGACACACTTCACCCAAACACATCGCACCTCACTCACTGACACACTTCACCCAGACACATTGCACCACACTCACTGATACACATCACCCAAACACATTGCGCCACACTCACTGACACACATCACCCAAACATATTGCACCACACTCACTGACACACTTCACCCAAACACATTGCACCACACTCACTGACAGACATCACCCAAACACATTGCACCTCACTCACTGACACATTTCACCCAAACACATTGCACCACACTCACTGACACACTTCACCCAAACACATTGCACCTCACTCACTGACACACTTCACTCAAACACATTGCACCTCACTCACTGACACACTTCACCCAAACACATTGCACCACACTCACTGACATACTTCACCCAAATACATTGCACCACACTCACCGACACACTTCACCCAAACACATTGCACCACACTCACTGACACACTTCACCCAAACACATTGCGCCACACTCACTGAAACACTTCACCAAACACATTTCACCACACTCACTGACGCACACATCACCCACACACATTGCTCCACACTCACTGACACACTTCACCCAAACACATTGCACCACACTCACTGACAAGCTTCACCCAAACACATTTCACCACACTCACTGACAAACAGATCAGCCAAACACATTGCTCCACACTCACTGACACACTTCACCCAAACACATTGCACCACACTCACTCACACACATCACCGAAACACATTGCACCTCACTCACTGACACACTTCACCCAAACACATTGCACCACACTCACTGACACACTTCACCCAAATACATTGCACCACGCTCATTGACACACTTCAACCAAACACATTGCAGCACACTCACTGACACACTTCACCCAAACACATTGCACAACACTCACTGACACACTTCACCCAAATACATTGCACCACACTTGCTGACACACTTCACCCAAACACATTGCACCACACTCACTGACACACTTCACCCAAACACATTGCACCACACTCACTGACACACTTCATCGAAACACATTTCACCACACTCACTGACAAACACATCAGCCAAACACATTGCTCCACACTCACTGACACACTTCACCCAAACACATTGCACCACACTCACTGACACACATCACCCAAACACATTACACCTCACTCACTGACACACTTCACCCAAACACATTGCACCACACTCACTGACACACTTCACCCAAATACATTGCACCACGCTCACTGACACACTTCACCCAAACACATTGCACCACACTCACTTACACACTTCACACAAATACATTGCACCTCACTCACTGACAAACTTCACCCAGCCACATTGCACCACACTCACTGACACACATCACCCAAACACATTGCACCACACTCACTGACACACTTCAGCCAAACACATTGCACCACACTCACTGACACACTTCACCCAAACACATTGCACCACACTCACTGACACTCTTCACCAAACACATTGCACCACACTCACTGACATACTTCACCCAAACACATTGCACCACAATCACTGACACACTTCACCCAAACACATTGCACCACACTCACTGACACACTTCACCCAAACACATTGCACCACACTCACTGACACACATCACCCAAACACATTGCACCATACTCACTGACGCACTTCACACAATCACATTGCACCACACTCACTGACACACTTCACCCAAACACATTGCACCACACTCACTGACACACTTCACCCAAACACATTGCACCACACTCACTGACACACTTCACCCAAACACATTGCACCACACTCACTGACACACTTCACCCAAATACATTGCACCACACTCACTGACACACTTCACCCAAACACATTGCACCACACTCACTGACACACTTCACCCAAACACATTGCACCACACTCACTGACACACTTCACCCAAACACATTTCACCACACTCACTGAAAAACACATCAGCCAAACACATTGCTCCACACTCACTGACACACTTCACCCAAACACATTGCACCACACTCACTGACACACTTCAACAAACACGTTGCACCACACTCACTGACGCACTCACCACCCAAACACATTGCTCCACACTCACTGACACACTTCACCCAAACACATTGCACCACACTCACTGACACACATCACCGAAACACATTGCACTTCACTCACTGACACACTTCACCCAAACACATTGCACCACACTCACTGACACACTTCACCCAAATACATTGCACCACGCTCATTGTCACACTTCAACCAAACACATTGCAGCACACTCACTGACACACTTCACCCAAATACATTGCACCTCACTCACTGACACACTTCACCCAGACACATTGCACCACACTCACTGACACACATCACCCAAACACATTGCACCACACTCACTGACACACTTCACCCAAACACATTGCACCACACTCAGTGACACACTTCACCCAAACACATTGCACCACACTCACTGACACACATCACCCAAAGACATTGCACCACACTCGCTGACACACATCACCCATACACATTGCACCAAACTCACTGACACACTTCACCCAAACACATTGCACCACACTCACTGACGCACTTCACCCAAACACATTGCACCACACTCACAGACACACTTCACCCAAATACATTGCACCACGCTCATTGACACACTTCAACCAAACACATTGCAGCACACTCACTGACACACTTCACCCAAACACATTGCACAACACTCACTGACACACTTCACCCAAACACATTGCACCACACTCACTGACACACATCACCCAAACATATTGCAGCACACTCACTGACAGACATCACCCAAACACATTGCACCTCACTCTCTGACACATTTCACCCAAACACATTGCACCACACTCACTGACACACTTCACCCAAACACATTGCACCTCACTCACTGACACACTTCACCCAAAAACATTGCACCTCACTCACTGACACACTTTACCCAAGCACATTGCACCACACTCACTGACACACTTCACCCCAACACATCGCACCTCACTCACTGACACACTTCACCCAGACACATTGCACCACACTCACTGACACACATCACCCAAACACATTGCACCATACTCACTGACACACTTCACCCAAGCACATTGCACCACACTCACTGACACACTTCACCCAAACACATTGCACCACACTCACTGACACACTTCACCCAAACACATTGCACCTCACTCACTGACACACTTCACCCAAACACATTGCACCACACTCACTGACACACTTCACCAAAACACATTGCACTTCACTCACTGACACACTTCACCCAGACACATTGCACCACACTCACTGACACACTTCACCCAAACACATTGCACCACATTCACTGACACACTTCACACAAACATATTGCACCACACTCACTGACACACTTCACCCAAACACATTGCACCACACTCACTGACACACTTCACCCAAACACATTGCACCACACTCACAAACATACTTCACCCAAACACATTGCACCACACTCACTGACACACATCACCCAAACACATTGCACCACACTCACTGAAACACATCACCCAAACACATTGCACCACACTCACTGACACACTTCACCCAAACACATTACACTACACTCACTGACACACTTCACCCAAACACATTGCACCACATTCACTGACACACTTCACCCAAACACATCGCACCACACTCACTGACACACTTCACCCAAACACATTGCACCACACTCACTGACAGACTTCACCCAAACACATTGCACCACACTCACTGACACACATCACCCAAACACATTGCACCACACTCAGTGACACACTTCACCCAAACACATTGCACCACACTCACTGACACACATCGCCCAAACACATTTCACAACACTCACTGACACACATCACCCAAACACATTGCACCACACTCACTGACACACATCACCCAAACACATTCCACTACACTCACTGACACACATCACCCAAACACATTGCACCACACTCACTGACAGACATCACCCAAACACATTGCACCACACTCACTGACACAATTCACCCAAACACATTGCACCACACTCACTGACACACTTCACCCAAACACATTGCACGACACTCACTGACACACTTCACCCAAACACATTGCACCACACTCACTGATACACATAATCCAAACGCATTGCACCACACTCACTGAAAAACATCACCCAAAGACATTGCACCACGCTCACTGACACACTTCACCCAAACACATTGCACCACACTCACTCACACACATCACCGAAACACATTGCACCTCACTCACTGACACACTTCACCCAAACACATTGCACCACACTCACTGACACACTTCACCCAAATACATTGCACCACGCTCATTGACACACTTCAACCAAACACATTGCAGCACACTCACTGACACTCTTCACCCAAATACATTGCACCTCACTCACTGACACACTTCACCCAGACACATTGCACCACACTCACTGACACACATCACCCAAACACATTGCACCACACTCACTGACACACTTCACCCAAACACATTGCACCACACTCAGTGACACAATTCACCCAAACACATTGCACCACACTCACTGACACACATCACCCAAACACATTGCACCACACTCGCTGACACACATCACCCATACACATTGCACCAAACTCACTGACACACTTCACCCAAACACATTGCACCACACTCACTGACACACATCACCCAAACACATTGCACCACACTCTCTGACACACTTCACCCAAACACATTGCACCACACTCACTGACACACTTCACCCAAACACATTGCACCACACTCACTGACACACATCACGCAAACACATTGCACCACACTCACTGACACACTTCACCCAAACACATTGCACCACACTCACTGACACACTTCACCCAAACACATTGCACCACACTCACTGACACACTTCACCCAAACACATTGCACCACACTCACTGACACACATCACGGAAACACATTGCACCACACTCACTGACACACTTCACCCAAACACATTGCACTACACTCACTGACACACATCACCCAAACACATTACACCACACTCACTGACACACATCACCCAAACACATTGCACCACACTCACTGACACACATCAGCCAAACACATTGCACCACACTCACTGACACACTTCACCCAAACACATTGCACCACACTCACTGACACACATCACCCAAACATATTGCAGCACACTCACTGACAGACATCACCCAAACACATTGCACCACACTCACTGACACATTTCACCCAAACACATTACGCCACTCTCACTGACACACTTCACCCAAACACATTGCACCACACTCACTGACACACTTCACCCAAACACATTGCACTACACTCACTGACACACATCACCCAAACACATTAAACCACACTCACTGACACACATCACCCAAACACATTGCACCACACTCACTGACACACATCAGCCAAACACATTGCACCACACTCACTGACACACTTCACCCAAACACATTGCACCACACTCACTGACACACATCACCCAAACATATTGCAGCACACTCACTGACAGACATCACCCAAACACATTGCACCACACTCACTGACACATTTCACCCAAACACATTGCACCACACTCACTGACACACTTCACCCAAACACATTGCACCTCACTCACTGACACACTTCACCCAAAAACATTGCACCTCACTCACTGACACACTTCACCCAAACACTTTGCACCACACTCACTGACACACTTCACCCAAACACATCGCACCTCACTCACTGACAAGCTTCACCCAAACACATTGCTCCACACTCACTGACACACTTTACCCAAACACATTGCACCACACTCACTGACAAGCTTCACCCAAACACATTTCACCACACTCACTGACAAACACATCAGCCAAACACATTGCTCCACACTCACTGACACACTTCACCCAAACACATTGCACCACACTCACTCACACACATCACCGAAACACATTGCACCTCACTCACTGACACACTTCACCCAAACACATTGCACCACACTCACTGACACACTTCACCCAAATACATTGCACCACGCTCATTGACACACTTCAACCAAACACATTGCAGCACACTCACTGACACACTTCACCCAAACACATTGCACAACACTCACTGACACACTTCACCCAAATACATTGCACCACACTTGCTGACACACTTCACCCAAACACATTGCACCACACTCACTGACACACTTCACCCAAACACATTGCACCACACTCACTGACACATTTCATCGAAACACATTTCACCACACTCACTGACAAACACATCAACCAAACACATTGCTCCACACTCACTGACACACTTCACCCAAACACATTGCATCACACACTGACACACTTCACCCAAACACATTGCACCACACTCACTGACACACATCACCCAAACATATTGCAGCACACTCACTGACAGACATCACCCAAACACATTGCACCACACTCACTGACACATTTCACCCAAACACATTGCACCACACTCACTGACACACTTCACCCAAACACATTGCACCTCACTCACTGACACACTTCACCCAAAAACATTGCACCTCACTCACTGACACACTTCACCCAAACACTTTGCACCACACTCACTGACACACTTCACCCAAACACATCGCACCTCACTCACTGACAAGCTTCACCCAAACACATTGCTCCACACTCACTGACACACTTCACCCAAACACATTGCACCACACTCACTGACAAGCTTCACCCAAACACATTTCACCACACTCACTGACAAACACATCAGCCAAACACATTGCTCCACACTCACTGACACACTTCACCCAAACACATTGCACCACACTCACTCACACACATCACCGAAACACATTGCACCTCACTCACTGACACACTTCAACCAAACACATTGCACCACACTCACTGACACACTTCACCCAAATACATTGCACCACGCTCATTGACACACTTCAACCAAACACATTGCAGCACACTCACTGACACACTTCACCCAAACACATTGCACAACACTCACTGACACACTTCACCCAAATACATTGCACCACACTTGCTGACACACTTCACCCAAACACATTGCACCACACTCACTGACACACTTCACCCAAACACATTGCACCACACTCACTGACACACTTCACCCAAACACATTACACTACACTCACTGACACACTTCACCCAAACACATTGCACCACATTCACTGACACACTTCACCCAAACACATCGCACCACACTCACTGACACACTTCACCCAAACACATTGCACCACACTCACTGACACACTTCACCCAAACACATTGCACCACACTCACTGACACACATCACCCAAACACATTGCACCACACTCAGTGACACACTTCACCCAAACACATTGCACCACACTCACTGACACACATCGCCCAAACACATTTCACAACACTCACTGACACACATCACCCAAACACATTGCACCACACTCACTGACACACATCACCCAAACAAATTCCACTACACTCACTGACACACATCACCCAAACACATTGCACCACACTCACTGACAGACATCACCCAAACACATTGCACCACACTCACTGACACAATTCACCCAAACACATTGCACCACACTCACTGACACACTTCACCCAAACACATTGCACGACACTCACTGACACACTTCACCCAAACATATTGCACCACACTCACTGATACACATAATCCAAACGCATTGCACCACACTCACTGAAAAACATCACCCAAAGACATTGCACCACGCTCACTGACACACTTCACCCAAACACATTGCACCACACTCACTCACACACATCACCGAAACACATTGCACCTCACTCACTGACACACTTCACCCAAACACATTGCACCACACTCACTGACACACTTCCCCCAAATACATTGCACCACGCTCATTGACACACTTCAACCAAACACATTGCAGCACACTCACTGACACTCTTCACCCAAATACATTGCACCTCACTCACTGACACACTTCACCCAGACACATTGCACCACACTCACTGACACACATCACCCAAACACATTGCACCACACTCACTGACACACTTCACCCAAACACATTGCACCACACTCAGTGACACAATGCACCCAAACACATTGCACCACACTCACTGACACACATCACCCAAACACATTGCACCACACTCGCTGACACACATCACCCATACAGATTGCACCAAACTCACTGACACACTTCACCCAAACACATTGCACCACACTCACTGACACACATCACCCAAACACATTGCACCACACTCTCTGACACACTTCACCCAAACACATTGCACCACACTCACTGACACACTTCACCCAAACACATTGCACCACACTCACTGACACACATCAGCCAAACACATTGCTCCACACTCACTGACACACTTCACCCAAACACATTGCACCACACTCACTCACACATCACCGAAACACATTGCACCTCACTCACTGACACACTTCACCCAAACACATTGCACCACACTCACTGACACACTTCACCCAAATACATTGCACCACGCTCATTGACACACTTCAACCAAACACATTGCAGCACACTCACTGACACACTTCACCCAAACACATTGCACAACACTCACTGACACACTTCACCCAAATACATTGCACCACACTTGCTGACACACTTCACCCAAACACATTGCACCACACTCACTGACACACTTCACCCAAACACATTGCACCACACTCACTGACACACTTCATCGAAACACATTTCACCACACTCACTGACAAACACATCAACCAAACACATTGCTCCACACTCACTGACACACTTCACCCAAACACATTGCACCACACTCACTGACACATTTCACCCAAACACATTGCACCACACTCACTGACACACTTCACCCAAACACATTGCACCTCACTCACTGACACACTTCACCCAAAAACATTGCACCTCACTCACTGACACACTTCACCCAAACACTTTGCACCACACTCACTGACACACTTCACCCAAACACATCGCACCTCACTCACTGACAAGCTTCACCCAAACACATTGCTCCACACTCATTGACACACTTCACCCAAACACATTGCACCACACTCACTGACAAGCTTCACCCAAACACATTTCACCACACTCACTGACAAACACATCAGCCAAACACATTGCTCCACACTCACTGACACACTTCACCCAAACACATTGCACCACACTCACTCACACACATCACCGAAACACATTGCACCTCACTCACTGACACACTTCACCCAAACACATTGCACCACACTCACTGACACACTTCAGCCAAATACATTGCACCACGCTCATTGACACACTTCAACCAAACACATTGCAGCACACTCACTGACACACTTCACCCAAACACATTGCACAACACTCACTGACACACTTCACCCAAATACATTGCACCACACTTGCTGACACACTTCACCCAAACACATTGCACCACACTCACTGACACACTTCACCCAAACACATTGCACCACACTCACTGACACACTTCACCCAAACACATTACACTACACTCACTGACACACTTCACCCAAACACATTGCACCACATTCACTGACACACTTCACCCAAACACATCGCACCACACTCACTGACACACTTCACCCAAACACATTGCACCACACTCACTGACACACTTCACCCAAACACATTGCACCACACTCACTGACACACATCACCCAAACACATTGCACCACACTCAGTGACACACTTCACCCAAACACATTGCACCACACTCACTGACACACATCGCCCAAACACATTTCACAACACTCACTGACACACATCACCCAAACACATTGCACCACACTCACTGACACACATCACCCAAACACATTCCACTACACTCACTGACACACATCACCCAAACACATTGCACCACACTCACTGACAGACATCACCCAAACACATTGCACCACACTCACTGACACAATTCACCCAAACACATTGCACCACACTCACTGACACACTTCACCCAAACACATTGCACGACACTCACTGACACACTTCACCCAAACACATTGCACCACACTCACTGATACACATAATCCAAACGCATTGCACCACACTCACTGAAAAACATCACCCAAAGACATTGCACCACGCTCACTGACACACTTCACCCAAACACATTGCACCACACTCACTCACACACATCACCGAAACACATTGCACCTCACTCACTGACACACTTCACCCAAACACATTGCACCACACTCACTGACACACTTCACCCAAATACATTGCACCACGCTCATTGACACACTTCAACCAAACACATTGCAGCACACTCACTGACACTCTTCACCCAAATACATTGCACCTCACTCACTGACACACTTCACCCAGACACATTGCACCACACTCACTGACACACATCACCCAAACACATTGCACCACACTCACTGACACACTTCACCCAAACACATTGCACCACACTCAGTGACACAATTCACCCAAACACATTGCACCACACTCACTGACACACATCACCCAAACACATTGCACCACACTCGCTGACACACATCACCCATACACATTGCACCAAACTCACTGACACACTTCACCCAAACACATTGCACCACACTCACTGACACACATCACCCAAACACATTGCACCACACTCTCTGACACACTTCACCCAAACACATTGCACCACACTCACTGACACACTTCACCCAAACACATTGCACCACACTCACTGACACACATCACGCAAACACATTGCACCACACTCACTGACACACTTCACCCAAACACATTGCACTACACTCACTGACACACATCACCCAAACACATTACACCACACTCACTGACACACATCACCCAAACACATTGCACCACACTCACTGACACATATCAGCCAAACACATTGCACCACACTCACTGACACACTTCACCCAAACACATTGCACCACACTCACTGACACACATCACCCAAACATATTGCAGCACACTCACTGACAGACATCACCCAAACACATTGCATCACACTCACTGACACATTTCACCCAAACACATTACGCCACACTCACTGACACACTTCACCCAAACACATTGCACCACACTCACTGACACACTTCACCCAAACACATTGCACTACACTCACTGACACACATCACCCAAACACATTACACCACACTCACTGACACACATCACCCAAACACATTGCACCACACTCACTGACACACATCAGCCAAACACATTGCACCACACTCACTGACACACTTCACCCAAACACATTGCACCACACTCACTGACACACATCACCCAAACATATTGCAGCACACTCACTGACAGACATCACCCAAACACATTGCACCACACTCACTGACACATTTCACCCAAACACATTGCACCACACTCACTGACACACTTCACCCAAACACATTGCACCTCACTCACTGACACACTTCACCCAAAAACATTGCACCTCACTCACTGACACACTTCACCCAAACACTTTGCACCACACTCACTGACACACTTCACCCAAACACATCGCACCTCACTCACTGACAAGCTTCACCCAAACACATTGCTCCACACTCACTGACACACTTCACCCAAACACATTGCACCACACTCACTGACAAGCTTCACCCAAACACATTTCACCACACTCACTGACAAACACATCAGCCAAACACATTGCTCCACACTCACTGACACACTTCACCCAAACACATTGCACCACACTCACTCACACACATCACCGAAACACATTGCACCTCACTCACTGACACACTTCACCCAAACACATTGCACCACACTCACTGACACACTTCACCCAAATACATTGCACCACGCTCATTGACACACTTCAACCAAACACATTGCAGCACACTCACTGACACACTTCACCCAAACACATTGCACAACACTCACTGACACACTTCACCCAAATACATTGCACCACACTTGCTGACACACTTCACCCAAACACATTGCACCACACTCACTGACACACTTCACCCAAACACATTGCACGACACTCACTGACACACTTCATCGAAACACATTTCACCACACTCACTGACAAACACATCAACCAAACACATTGCTCCACACTCACTGACACACTTCACCCAAACACATTGCATCACACACTGACACACTTCACCCAAACACATTGCACCACACTCACTGACACACATCACCCAAACATATTGCAGCACACTCACTGACAGACATCACCCAAACACATTGCACCACACTCACTGACACATTTCACCCAAACACATTGCACCACACTCACTGACACACTTCACCCAAACACATTGCACCTCACTCACTGACACACTTCACCCAAAAACATTGCACCTCACTCACTGACACACTTCACCCAAACACTTTGCACCACACTCACTGACACACTTCACCCAAACACATCGCACCTCACTCACTGACAAGCTTCACCCAAACACATTGCTCCACACTCACTGACACACTTCACCCAAACACATTGCACCACACTCACTGACAAGCTTCACCCAAACACATTTCACCACACTCACTGACAAACACATCAGCCAAACACATTGCTCCACACTCACTGACACACTTCACCCAAACACATTGCACCACACTCACTCACACACATCACCGAAACAAATTGCACCTCACTCACTGACACACTTCACCCAAACACATTGCACCACACTCACTGACACACTTCACCCAAATACATTGCACCACGCTCATTGACACACTTCAACCAAACACATTGCAGCACACTCACTGACACACTTCACCCAAACACATTGCACAACACTCACTGACACACTTCACCCAAATACATTGCACCACACTTGCTGACACACTTCACCCAAACACATTGCACCACACTCACTGACACACTTCACACAAACACATTGCACCACACTCACTGACACACTTCATCGAAACACATTTCACCACACTCACTGACAAACACATCAGCCAAACACATTGCTCCACACTCACTGACACACTTCACCCAAACACATTGCACCACACTCACTGACACACATCACCCAAACACATTACACCTCACTCACTGACACACTTCACCCAAACACATTGCACCACATTCACTGACACACTTCACCCAAATACATTGCACCACGCTCACTGACACACTTCACCCAAACACATTGCACCACACTCACTGACACACTTCACCCAAATACATTGCACCTCACTCACTGACAAACTTCACCCAGCCACATTGCACCACACTCACTGACACACATCACCCAAACACATTGCACCACACTCACTGACACACTTCAGCCAAACACATTGCACCACACTCACTGAAACACTTCACCCAAACACATTGCACCACACTCACTGACACACTTCACCCAAACACATTGCACCACACTCACTGACACACATCACCCAAACACATTGCACCATACTCACTGACGCACTTCACACAATCACATTGCACCACACTCACTGACACACTTCACCCAAATACATTGCACCACACTCACTGACACACTTCACCCAAACACATTGCACCACACTCACTGACACACTTCACCCAAACACATTGCACCACATTCACTGACACACTTCACCCAAACACATTGCACCACACTCACTGACAAGCTTCACCCAAACACATTTCACCACACTCACTGACAAACACATCAGCCAAACACATTGCTCCACACTCACTGACACACTTCACCCAAACACATTGCACCACACTCACTCACACACATCACCGAAACAAATTGCACCTCACTCACTGACACACTTCACCCAAACACATTGCACCACACTCACTGACACACTTCACCCAAATACATTGCACCACGCTCATTGACACACTTCAACCAAACACATTGCAGCACACTCACTGACACACTTCACCCAAACACATTGCACAACACTCACTGACACACTTCACCCAAATACATTGCACCACACTTGCTGACACACTTCACCCAAACACATTGCACCACACTCACTGACACACTTCACACAAACACATTGCACCACACTCACTGACACACTTCATCGAAACACATTTCACCACACTCACTGACAAACACATCAGCCAAACACATTGCTCCACACTCACTGACACACTTCACCCAAACACATTGCACCACACTCACTGACACACATCACCCAAACACATTACACCTCACTCACTGACACACTTCACCCAAACACATTGCACCACATTCACTGACACACTTCACCCAAATACATTGCACCACGCTCACTGACACACTTCACCCAAACACATTGCACCACACTCACTGACACACTTCACCCAAATACATTGCACCTCACTCACTGACAAACTTCACCCAGCCACATTGCACCACACTCACTGACACACATCACCCAAACACATTGCACCACACTCACTGACACACTTCAGCCAAACACATTGCACCACACTCACTGAAACACTTCACCCAAACACATTGCACCACACTCACTGACACACTTCACCCAAACACATTGCACCACACTCACTGACACACATCACCCAAACACATTGCACCATACTCACTGACGCACTTCACACAATCACATTGCACCACACTCACTGACACACTTCACCCAAATACATTGCACCACACTCACTGACACACTTCACCCAAACACATTGCACCACACTCACTGACACACTTCACCCAAACACATTGCACCACATTCACTGACACACTTCACCCAAACACATTTCACCACACTCACTGAAAAACACATCAGCCAAACACATTGCTCCACACTCACTGACACACTTCACCCAAACACATTGCACCACACTCACTGACACACTTCACCCAAACACATTGCTCCACACTCACTGACACACTCACTGACAAACACATCAGCCAAACACATTTCACCACACTGACTGACGCACACATCACCCAAACACATTGCACCACACTCACTGACACACATCACCGAAACACATTGCACTTCACTCACTGACACACTTCACCCAAATACATTGCACCACGCTCATTGACACACTTCAACCAAACACATTGCAGCACACTCACTGACACACTTCACCCAAATACATTGCACCTCACTCACTGACACACTTCACCCAGACACATTGCACCACACTCACTGACACACATCACACAAACACATTGCACCACACTCACTGACACACTTCACCCATACACATTGCACCACACTCAGTGACACACTTCACCCAAACACATTGCACCACACTCACTGACACACTTCACCCAAACACATTGCACCACACTCACAAACATACTTCACCCAAACACATTGCACCACACTCACTGACACACATCACCCAAACACATTGCACCACACTCACTGACACACATCACCCAAACACATTGCACCACACTCACTGACACACTTCACCCAAACACATTACACTACACTCACTGACACACTTCACCCAAACACATTGCACCACATTCACTGACACACTTCACCCAAACACATCGCACCACACTCACTGACACACTTCACCCAAACACATTGCACCACACTCACTGACAGACTTCACCCAAACACATTGCACCACACTCACTGACACACATCACCCAAACACATTGCACCACACTCAGTGACACACTTCACCCAAACACATTGCACCACACTCACTGTCACACATCGCCCAAACACATTTCACAACACTCACTGACACACATCACCCAAACACATTGCACCACACTCACTGACACACATCACCCAAACACATTCCACTACACTCACTGACACACATCACCCAAACACATTGCACCACACTCACTGACAGACATCACCCAAACACATTGCACCACACTGACTGACACAATTCACCCAAACACATTGCACCACACTCACTGACACACTTCACCCAAACACATTGCACGACACTCACTGACACACTTCACCCAAACACATTGCACCACACTCACTGATACACATAATCCAAACGCATTGCACCACACTCACTGAAAAACATCACCCAAAGACATTGCACCACGCTCACTGACACACTTCACCCAAACACATTGCACCACACTCACTCACACACATCACCGAAACACATTGCACCTCACTCACTGACACACTTCACCCAAACACATTGCACCACACTCACTGACACACTTCACCCAAATACATTGCACCACGCTCATTGACACACTTCAACCAAACACATTGCAGCACACTCACTGACACACTTCACCCAAATACATTGCACCTCACTCACTGACACACTTCACCCAGACACATTGCACCACACTCACTGACACACATCACCCAAACACATTGCACCACACTCACTGACACACTTCACCCAAACACATTGCACCACACTCAGTGACACACTTCACCCAAACACATTGCACCACACTCACTGACACACATCACCCAAACACATTGCACCACACTCGCTGACACACATCACCCATACACATTGCACCAAACTCACTGACACACTTCACCCAAACACATTGCACCACACTCACTGACACACATCACCCAAACACATTGCACCACACTCTCTGACACACTTCACCCAAACACATTGCACCACACTCACTGACACACTTCACCCAAACACATTGCACCACACTCACTGACACACTTCACCCAAACACATTGCACTACACTCACTGACACACATCACCCAAACACATTACACCACACTCACTGACACACATCACGCAAACACATTGCACCACACTCACTGACACACTTCACCCAAACACATTGCACCACACTCACTGACACACTTCACCCAAACACATTGCACAACATTCACTGACACACTTCACCCAAATACATTGCACCACACTTGCTGACACACTTCACCCAAACACATTGCACCACACTCACTGACACACTTCACCCAAACACATTGCACCACACTCACTGACACACTTCATCGAAACACATTTCACCACACTCACTGACAAACACATCAGCCAAACACATTGCTCCACACTCACTGACACACTTCACCCAAACACATTGCACCACACTCACTGACACACATCACCCAAACACATTACACCTCACTCACTGACACACTTCACCCAAACACATTGCACCACATTCACTGACACACTTCACCCAAATACATTGCACCACGCTCACTGACACACTTCACCCAAACACATTGCACCACACTCACTGACACACTTCACCCAAATACATTGCACCTCACTCACTGACAAACTTCACCCAGCCACATTGCACCACACTCACTGACACACATCACCCAAACACATTGCACCACACTCACTGACACACTTCAGCCAAACACATTGCACCACACTCACTGAAACACTTCACCCAAACACATTGCACCACACTCACTGACACACTTCACCCAAACACATTGCACCACACTCACTGACACACATCACCCAAACACATTGCACCATACTCACTGACGCACTTCACACAATCACATTGCACCACACTCACTGACACACTTCACCCAAATACATTGCACCACACTCACTGACACACTTCACCCAAACACATTGCACCACACTCACTGACACACTTCACCCAAACACATTGCACCACATTCACTGACACACTTCACCCAAACACATTTCACCACACTCACTGAAAAACACATCAGCCAAACACATTGCTCCACACTCACTGACACACTTCACCCAAACACATTGCACCACACTCACTGACACACTTCACCCAAACACATTGCACCACACTCACTGACACACTTCACCCAAACACATTGCGCCACACTCACTGACACACTTCACCAAACACATTTCACCACACTCACTGACGCACACATCACCCAAACACATTGCTCCACACTCACTGACACACTTCACCCAAACACATTGCACCACACTCACTGAGAAACACATCAGCCAAACACATTGCTCCACACTCACTGACACACTTCACCCAAACACATTGCACCACACTCACTGACACACATCACCGAAACACATTGCACAACACTCACTGACACACTTCACCCAAATACATTGCACCACGCTCATTGACACACTTCAACCAAACACATTGCAGCACACTCACTGACACACTTCACCCAAATACATTGCACCTCACTCACTGACACACTTCACCCAGACACATTGCACCACACTCACTGACACACATCACACAAACACATTGCACCACACTCACTGACACACTTCACCCAAACACATTGCACCACACTCAGTGACACACTTCACCCAAACACATTGCACCACACTCACTGACACACTTCACCCAAACACATTGCACCACACTCACAAACATACTTCACCCAAACACATTGCACCACACTCACTGACACACATCACCCAAACACATTGCACCACACTCACTGACACACATCACCCAAACACATTGCACCACACTCACTGACACACTTCACCCAAACACATTACACTACACTCACTGACACACTTCACCCAAACACATTGCAACACATTCACTGACACACTTCACCCAAACACATCGCACCACACTCACTGACACACTTCACCCAAACACATTGCACCGCACTCACTGACAAACTTCACCCAAACACATTGCACCACACTCACTGACACACATCACCCAAACACATTGCACCACACTCAGTGACACACTTCACCCAAACACATTGCACCACACTCACTGTCACACATCGCCCAAACACATTTCACAACACTCACTGACACACATCACCCAAACACATTGCACCACACTCACTGACACACATCACCCAAACACATTCCACTACACTCACTGCCACACATCACCCAAACACATTGCACCACACTCACTGACAGACATCACCCAAACACATTGCACCACAATCACTGACACAATTCACCCAAACACATTGCACCACACTCACTGACACACTTCACCCAAACACATTGCACGACACTCACTGACACACTTCACCCAAACACATTGCACCACACTCACTGATACACATAATCCAAACGCATTGCACCACACTCACTGAAAAACATCACCCAAAGACATTGCACCACGCTCACTGACACACTTCACCCAAACACATTGCACCACACTCACTCACACACATCACCGAAACACATTGCACCTCACTCACTGACACACTTCACCCAAACACATTGCACCACACTCACTGACACACTTCACCCAAATACATTGCACCACGCTCATTGACACACTTCAACCAAACACATTGCAGCACACTCACTGACACACTTCACCCAAATACATTGCACCTCACTCACTGACACACTTCACCCAGACACATTGCACCACACTCACTGACACACATCACCCAAACACATTGCACCACACTCACTGACACACTTCACCCAAACACATTGCACCACACTCAGTGACACACTTCACCCAAACACATTGCACCACACTCACTGACACACATCACCCAAACACATTGCACCACACTCGCTGACACACATCACCCATACACATTGCACCAAACTCACTGACACACTTCACCCAAACACATTGCACCACACTCACTGACACACATCACCCAAACACATTGCACCACACTCTCTGACACACTTCACCCAAACACATTGCACCACACTCACTGACACACTTCACCCAAACGCATTGCACCACACTCACTGACACACTTCACCCAAACACATTGCACTACACTCACTGACACACATCACCCAAACACATTACACCACACTCACTGACACACATCACGCAAACACATTGCACCACACTCACTGACACACTTCACCGAAACACATTGCACCACACTCACTGACACACTTCACCCAAACACATTGCACTACACTCACTGACACACATCACCCAAACACATTACACCACACTCACTGACACACATCACCCAAACACATTGCACCACACTCACTGACACACATCAGCCAAACACATTGCACCACACTCACTGACACACTTCACCCAAACACATTGCACCACACTCACTGACACACATCACCCAAACATATTGCAGCACACTCACTGACAGACATCACCCAAACACATTGCACCACACTCACTGACACATTTCACCCAAACACATTGCACCACACTCACTGACACACTTCACCCAAACACATTGCACCTCACTCACTGACACACTTCACCCAAAAACATTGCACCTCACTCACTGACACACTTCACCCAAACACTTTGCACCACACTCACTGACACACTTCACCCAAACACATCGCACCTCACTCACTGACAAGCTTCACCCAAACACATTGCTCCACACTCACTGACACACTTCACCCAAACACATTGCACCACACTCACTGACAAGCTTCACCCAAACACATTTCACCACACTCAATGACAAACACATCAGCCAAACACATTGCTCCACACTCACTGACACACTTCACCCAAACACATTGCACCACACTCACTCACACACATCACCGAAACACATTGCACCTCACTCACTGACACACTTCACCCAAACACATTGCACCACCCTCACTGACACACTTCACCCAAATACATTGCACCACGCTCATTGACACACTTCAACCAAACACATTGCAGCACACTCACTGACACACTTCACCCAAACACATTGCACAACACTCACTGACACACTTCACCCAAATACATTGCACCACACTTGCTGACACACTTCACCCAAACACATTGCACCACACTCACTGACACACTTCACCCAAACACATTGCACCACACTCACTGACACACTTCATCGAAACACATTTCACCACACTCACTGACAAACACATCAACCAAACACATTGCTCCACACTCACTGACACACTTCACCCAAACACATTGCACCACACTCACTGACACACTTCACCCAAACACATTGCACCACACTCACTGACACACATCACCCAAACATATTGCAGCACACTCACTGACAGACATCACCCAAACACATTGCACCACACTCACTGACACATTTCACCCAAACACATTGCACCACACTCACTGACACACTTCACCCAAACACATTGCACCTCACTCACTGAAACACTTCACCCAAAAACATTGCACCTCACTCACTGACACACTTCACCCAAACACATTGCACCACACTCACTGACACACTTCACCCAAACACATCGCACCTCACTCACTGACAAGCTTCACCCAAACACATTGCTCCACACTCACTGACACACTTCACCCAAACACATTGCACCACACTCACTGACAAGCTTCACCCAAACACATTTCACCACACTCACTGACAAACACATCAGCCAAACACATTGCTCCACACTCACTGACACACTTCACCCAAACACATTGCACCACACTCACTGACACACTTCACCCAAATACATTGCACCACGCTCATTGACACACTTCAACCAAACACATTGCAGCACACTCACTGACACACTTCACCCAAACACATTGCACAACACTCACTGACACACTTCACCCAAATACATTGCACCACACTTGCTGACACACTTCACCCAAACACATTGCACCACACTCACTGACACACTTCACCCAAACACATTGCACCACACTCACTGACACATTTCATCGAAACACATTGCACCACACTCACTGACACACATCACCCAAACACATTACACCTCACTCACTGACACATTTCACCCAAACACATTGCACCACATTCACTGACACACTTCACCCAAATACATTGCACTACGCTCACTGACACACTTCACCCAAACACATTGCACCACACTCACTGACACACTTCACCCAAATACATTGCACCTCACTCACTGACAAACTTCACCCAGCCACATTGCACCACACTCACTGACACACATCACCCAAACACATTGCACCACACTCACTGACACACTTCAGCCAAACACATTGCACCACACTCACTGACACACTTCACCCAAACACATTGCACCACACTCACTGACACACTTCGCCCAAACACATTGCACCACACTCACTGACACACATCACCCAAACACATTGCACCATACTCACTGACGCACTTCACACAATCACATTGCACCACACTCACTGACACACTTCACCCAAATACATTGCACCACACTCACTGACACACTTCACCCAAACACATTGCACCATACTCACTGACGCACTTCACACAATCACATTGCACCACACTCACTGACACACTTCACCCAAATACATTGCACCACACTCACTGACACACTTCACCCAAACACATTGCACCACACTCACTGACACACTTCACCCAAACACATTGCACCACACTCACTGACACACTTCACCCAAACACATTGCACCACACTCACTGACACACTTCACCCAAACACGTTGCACCACACTCACTGACATACTTCACCCAAACACATTGCACCACACTCACTGACACACTTCACCCAAACACATTGCGCCACACTCACTGACACACTTCACCCAAACACATTGCGCCACACTCACTGACACACTTCACCAAATACATTTCACCACACTCAGTGACGCACACATCACCCAAACACATTGCTCCACACTCACTGACACACTTCACCCAAACACATTGCACCACACTCACTGACAAACACATCAGCCAAACACATTGCTCCACACTCACTGACACACTTCACCCAAACACATTGCACCACACTCACTGACACACATCACCGAAACACATTGCACTTCACTCACTGACACACTTCACCCAAATACATTGCACCACGCTCATTGACACACTTCAACCAAACACATTGCAGCAGACTCACTGACACACTTCACCCAAATACATTGCACCTCACTCACTGACACACTTCAACCAAACACATTGCACCACACTCACTGACACACTTCACCCAAACACATTGCACCACACTCAGTGACACACTTCACCCAAACACATTGCACCACACTCACTGACACACATCACCCAAACACATTGCACCACACTCGCTGACACACATCACCCATACACATTGCACCAAACTCACTGACACACTTCACCCAAACACATTGCACCACACTCACTGACGCACTTCACCCAAACACATTGCACCACACTCACAGACACACATCACCCAAACACATTGCACCACACTCTCTGACACACCTCACCCAAACAAATTGCACCACACTCACTGACACACATCAGCCAAACACATTGCACCACACTCACTGACACACTTCACCCAAACACATTGCACCACACTCACTGACACACATCACCCAAACATATTGCAGCACACTCACTGACAGACACCACCGAAACACATTGCACCTCACTCACTGACACATTTCACCCAAACACATTGCACCACACTCACTGACACACTTCACCCAAACACATTGCACCTCACTCACTGACACACTTCACCCAAAAACATTGCACCTCACTCACTGACACACTTCACCCAAACACATTGCACCACACTCACTGACACACTTCACCCAAACACATCGCACCTCACTCACTGACACACTTCACCCAGACACATTGCACCACACTCACTGACACACATCAGCCAAACACATTGCACCACACTCACTGACACACATCACCCAAACATATTGCACCACACTCACTGACACACTTCACCCAAGCACATTGCACCACACTCACTGACACACTTCACCCAAACACATTGCACCTCACTCACTGACACATTTCACCCAAACACATTGCACCACACTCACTGACACACTTCACCCAAACACATTGCACCTCACTCACTGACACACTTCACTCAAACACATTGCTCCTCACTCACTGACACACTTTACCCAAACACATTGCACCACACTCACTGACACACTTCACCAAAACACATTGCACTTCACTCACTGACACACTTCACCCAGACACATTGCACCTCACTCACTGACACACTTCACCCAAACACATTGCACCACATTCACTGACACACATCACCCAAACATATTGCACCACACTCACTGACACACTTCACCCAAACACATTGCACCACACTCACTGACACACTTCACCCAAACACATTGCACCACACTCACAAACATACTTCACCCAAACACATTGCACCACACTCACTGACACACATCACCCAAAGACATTGCACCACACTCACTGACACACATCACCCAAACACATTGCACCACACTCACTGACACACTTCACCCAAACACATTACACTACACTCACTGACACACTTCACCCAAACACATTGCACCACATTCACTGACACACTTCACCCAAACACATCGCACCACACTCACTGACACACTTCACCCAAACACATTGCACCACACTCACTGACACACATCACAAAAACACATTGCACCACACTCAGTGACACACTTCACCCAAACACATTGCACCACATTCACTGACACACATCGCCCAAACACATTTCACAACACTCACTGACACACATCACCCAAACACATTGCACCACACTCACTGACACACATCACCCAAACACATTCCACTACACTCACTGACACACTTCACCCAAACACATTGCACCACACTCACTGACACACATCACCCAAACACATTGCACCACACTCACTGACACACATCACCCAAACACATTGCACCACACTCACTGACACACATCACCCAAACACATTGCACCACACTCACTGACACACTTCACCCAAACACATTGCACCACACTCACTGACACACTTCACCCAAACACATTGCACCACACTCACTGACACACTTCACCCAAACACATTGCGCCACACTCACTGACACACTTCACCCAAACACATTGCACCACACTCACTGACACACTTCACCCAAACACATTGCACCACACTCACTGACACACATCACCCAAACATATTGCAGCACACTCACTGACAGACATCACCCAAACACATTGCACCACACTCACTGACACATTTCACCCAAACACATTGCACCACACTCACTGACACACTTCACCCAAACACATTGCACCTCACTCACTGACACACTTCACCCAAAAACATTGCACCTCACTCACTGACACACTTCACCCAAACACTTGGCACCACACTCACTGACACACTTCACCCAAACACATCGCACCTCACTCACTGACAAGCTTCACCCAAACACATTGCACCACACTCACAGACACACATCACCCAAACAAATTGCACCACACTCACTGACACACATCAGCCAAACACATTGCACCACACTCACTGACACACATCACCCAAACACATTGCACCACACTCACTGACACACATCACCCAAACATATTGCAGCACACTCACTGACAGACACCACCGAAACACATTGCACCTCACTCACTGACACATTTCACCCAAACACATTGCACCACACTCACTGACACACTTCACCCAAACACATTGCACCTCACTCACTGACACACTTCACCCAAAAACATTGCACCTCACTCACTGACACACTTCACCCAAACACATTGCACCACACTCACTGACACACTTCACCCAAACACATCGCACCTCACTCACTGACACACTTCACCCAGACACATTGCACCACACTCACTGACACACATCACCCAAACACATTGCACCACACTCACTGACACACATCACCCAAACATATTGCACCACACTCACTGACACACTTCACCCAAGCACATTGCACCACACTCACTGACACACTTCACCCAAACACATTGCACCTCACTCACTGACACATTTCACCCAAACACATTGCACCACACTCACTGACACACTTCACCCAAACACATTGCACCTCACTCACTGACACACTTCACTCAAACACATTGCACCTCACTCACTGACACACTTCACCCAAACACATTGCACCACACTCACTGACACACTTCACCAAAACACATTGCACTTCACTCACTGACACACTTCACCCAGACACATTGCACCACACTCACTGACACACTTCACCCAAACACATTGCACCACATTCACTGACACACATCACCCAAACATATTGCACCACACTCACTGACACACTTCACCCAAACAATTGCACCACACTCACTGACACACTTCACCCAAACACATTGCACCACACTCACAAACATACTTCACCCAAACACATTGCACCACACTCACTGACACACATCACCCAAAGACATTGCACCACACTCACTGACACACATCACCCAAACACATTGCACCACACTCACTGACACACTTCACCCAAACACATTACACTACACTCACTGACACACTTCACCCAAACACATTGCACCACATTCACTGACACACTTCACCCAAACACATCGCACCACACTCACTGACACATTTCACCCAAACACATTGCACCACATTCACTGACACACATCACAAAAACACATTGCACCACACTCAGTGACACACTTCACCCAAACACATTCCACCACATTCACTGACACACATCGCCCAAACACATTTCACAACACTCACTGACACACATCACCCAAACACATTGCACCACACTCACTGACACACATCACCCAAACACATTCCACTACACTCACTGACACACTTCACCCAAACACATTGCACCACACTCACTGACACACATCACCCAAACACATTGCACCACACTCACTGACACACATCACCCAAACACATTGCACCACACTCACTGACACACATCACCCAAACACATTGCACCACACTCACTGACACACTTCACCCAAACACATTGCACCACACTCACTGACACACTTCACCCAAACACATTGCACCACACTCACTGACACACTTCACCCAAACACATTGCGCCACACTCACTGACACACTTCACCCAAACACATTGCACCACACTCACTGACACACTTCACCCAAACACATTGCACCACACTCACTGACACACATCACCCAAACATATTGCAGCACACTCACTGACAGACATCACCCAAACACATTGCACCACACTCACTGACACATTTCACCCAAACACATTGCACCACACTCACTGACACACTTCACCCAAACACATTGCACCTCACTCACTGACACACTTCACCCAAAAACATTGCACCTCACTCACTGACACACTTCACCCAAACACTTGGCACCACACTCACTGACACACTTCACCCAAACACATCGCACCTCACTCACTGACAAGCTTCACCCAAACACATTGCACCACACTCACAGACACACATCACCCAAACAAATTGCACCACACTCACTGACACACATCAGCCAAACACATTGCACCACACTCACTGACACACTTCACCCAAACACATTGCACCACACTCACTGACACACATCACCCAAACACATTGCACCACACTCACTGACACACATCACCCAAACATATTGCAGCACACTCACTGACAGACACCACCGAAACACATTGCACCTCACTCACTGACACATTTCACCCAAACACATTGCACCACACTCACTGACACACTTCACCCAAACACATTGCACCTCACTCACTGACACACTTCACCCAAAAACATTGCACCTCACTCACTGACACACTTCACCCAAACACATTGCACCACACTCACTGACACACTTCACCCAAACACATCGCACCTCACTCACTGACACACTTCACCCAGACACATTGCACCACACTCACTGACACACATCACCCAAACACATTGCACCACACTCACTGACACACATCACCCAAACATATTGCACCACACTCACTGACACACTTCACCCAAGCACATTGCACCACACTCACTGACACACTTCACCCAAACACATTGCACCTCACTCACTGACACATTTCACCCAAACACATTGCACCACACTCACTGACACACTTCACCCAAACACATTGCACCTCACTCACTGACACACTTCACTCAAACACATTGCACCTCACTCACTGACACACTTCACCCAAACACATTGCACCACACTCACTGACACACTTCACCAAAACACATTGCACTTCACTCACTGACACACTTCACCCAGACACATTGCACCACACTCACTGACACACTTCACCCAAACACATTGCACCACATTCACTGACACACATCACCCAAACATATTGCACCACACTCACTGACACACTTCACCCAAACAATTGCACCACACTCACTGACACACTTCACCCAAACACATTGCACCACACTCACAAACATACTTCACCCAAACACATTGCACCACACTCACTGACACACATCACCCAAAGACATTGCACCACACTCACTGACACACATCACCCAAACACATTGCACCACACTCACTGACACACTTCACCCAAACACATTACACTACACTCACTGACACACTTCACCCAAACACATTGCACCACATTCACTGACACACTTCACCCAAACACATCGCACCACACTCACTGACACATTTCACCCAAACACATTGCACCACACTCACTGACACACATCACAAAAACACATTGCACCACACTCAGTGACACACTTCACCCAAACACATTGCACCACAGTCACTGACACACATCGCCCAAACACATTTCACAACACTCACTGACACACATCATCCAAACACATTGCACCACACTCACTGACACACATCACCCAAACACATTCCACTACACTCACTGACACACTTCACCCAAACACATTGCACCACACTCACTGACACACATCACCCAAACACATTGCACCACACTCACTGACACACATCACCCAAACACATTGCACCACACTCACTGACACACATCACCCAAACACATTGCACCACACTCACTGACACACTTCACCCAAACACATTGCACCACACTCACTGACACACTTCACCCAAACACATTGCACCACACTCACTGACACACTTCACCCAAACACATTGCGCCACACTCACTGATAAACATAATCCAAACGCATTGCACCACACTCACTGAAAAACATCACCCAAAGACATTGCACCACACTCACTGACACACTTCACCCAAACACATTGCACCACACTCACTCACACACATCACCGAAACACATTGCACCTCACTCACTGACACACTTCACCCAAACACATTGCACCACACTCACTGACACACTTCACCCAAATACATTGCACCACGCTCATTGACACACTTCAACCAAACACATTGCAGCACACTCACTGACACACTTCACCCAAATACATTGCACCTCACTCAATGACACACTTCACCCAGACACATTGCACCACACTCACTGACACACATCACCCAAACACATTGCACCACACTCACTGACACAGTTCACCCAAACACATTGCACCACACTCAGTGACACACTTCACCCAAACACATTGCACCACACTCACTGACACACATCACCCAAACACATTGCACCAAACTCGCTGACACCCATCACCCATACACATTGCACCAAACTCACTGACACACTTCACCCAAACACATTGCACCACACTCACTGACACACATCACCCAAACACATTGCACCACACTCTCTGACACACTTCACCCAAACACATTGCACCACACTCACTGACACATTTCACCCAAACACATTGCACCACACTCACTGACACACTTCACCCAAACACATTGCACCTCACTCACTGACACACTTCACCCAAAAACATTGCACCTCACTCACTGACACACTTCACCCAAACACTTGGCACCACACTCACTGACACACTTCACCCAAACACATCGCACCTCACTCACTGACAAGCTTCACCCAAACACATTGCACCACACTCACAGACACACATCACCCAAACAAATTGCACCACACTCACTGACACACATCAGCCAAACACATTGCACCACACTCACTGACACACTTCACCCAAACACATTGCACCACACTCACTGACACACATCACCCAAACACATTGCACCACACTCACTGACACACATCACCCAAACATATTGCAGCACACTCACTGACAGACACCACCGAAACACATTGCACCTCACTCACTGACACATTTCACCCAAACACATTGCACCACACTCACTGACACACTTCACCCAAACACATTGCACCTCACTCACTGACACACTTCACCCAAAAACATTGCACCTCACTCACTGACACACTTCACCCAAACACATTGCACCACACTCACTGACACACTTCACCCAAACACATCGCACCTCACTCACTGACACACTTCACCCAGACACATTGCACCACACTCACTGACACACATCACCCAAACACATTGCACCACACTCACTGACACACATCACCCAAACATATTGCACCACACTCACTGACACACTTCACCCAAGCACATTGCACCACACTCACTGACACACTTCACCCAAACACATTGCACCTCACTCACTGACACATTTCACCAAAACACATTGCACCACACTCACTGACACACTTCACCCAAACACATTGCACCTCACTCACTGACACACTTCACTCAAACACATTGCACCTCACTCACTGACACACTTCACCCAAACACATTGCACCACACTCACTGACACACTTCACCAAAACACATTGCACTTCACTGACTGACACACTTCACCCAGACACATTGCACCACACTCACTGACACACTTCACCCAAACACATTGCACCACATTCACTGACACACATCACCCAAACATATTGCACCACACTCACTGACACACTTCACCCAAACACATTGCACCACACTCACTGACACACTTCACCCAAACACATTGCACCACACTCACAAACATACTTCACCCAAACACATTGCACCACACTCACTGACACACATCACCCAAAGACATTGCACCACACTCACTGACACACATCACCCAAACACATTGCACCACACTCACTGACACACTTCACCCAAACACATTACACTACACTCACTGACACACTTCACCCAAACACATTGCACCACATTCACTGACACACTTCACCCAAACACATCGCACCACACTCACTGACACATTTCACCCAAACACATTGCACCACACTCACTGACACACATCACAAAAACACATTGCACCACACTCAGTGACACACTTCACCCAAACACATTGCACCACAGTCACTGACACACATCGCCCAAACACATTTCACAACACTCACTGACACACATCACCCAAACACATTGCACCACACTCACTGACACACATCACCCAAACACATTCCACTACACTCACTGACACACTTCACCCAAACACATTGCACCACACTCACTGACACACATCACCCAAACACATTGCACCACACTCACTGACACACATCACCCAAACACATTGCACCACACTCACTGACACACATCACCCAAACACATTGCACCACACTCACTGACACACTTCACCCAAACACATTGCACCACACTCACTGACACACTTCACCCAAACACATTGCACCACACTCACTGACACACTTCACCCAAACACATTGCGCCACACTCACTGATAAACATAATCCAAACGCATTGCACCACACTCACTGAAAAACATCACCCAAAGACATTGCACCACACTCACTGACACACTTCACCCAAACACATTGCACCACACTCACTCACACACATCACCGAAACACATTGCACCTCACTCACTGACACACTTCACCCAAACACATTGCACCACACTCACTGACACACTTCACCCAAATACATTGCACCACGCTCATTGACACACTTCAACCAAACACATTGCAGCACACTCACTGACACACTTCACCCAAATACATTGCACCTCACTCACTGACACACTTCACCCAGACACATTGCACCACACTCACTGACACACATCACCCAAACACATTGCACCACACTCACTGACACAGTTCACCCAAACACATTGCACCACACTCAGTGACACACTTCACCCAAACACATTGCACCACACTCACTGACACACATCACCCAAACACATTGCACCAAACTCGCTGACACACATCACCCATACACATTGCACCAAACTCACTGACACACTTCACCCAAACACATTGCACCACACTCACTGACACACATCACCCAAACACATTGCACCACACTCTCTGACACACTTCACCCAAACACATTGCACCACACTCACTGACACACATCAGCCAAACACATTGCACCACACTCACTGACACACTTCACCCAAACACATTGCACCACACTCACTGACACACATCACCCAAACATATTGCAGCACACTCACTGACAGACATCACCCAAACACATTGCACCACACGCATTGACACATTTCACCCAAACACATTGCACCACACTCACTGACACACTTCACCCAAACACATTGCACCTCACTCACTGACACACTTCACCCAAAAACATTGCACCTCACTCACTGACACACTTCACCCAAACACTTTGCACCACACTCACTGACACACTTCACCCAAACACATCGCACCTCACTCACTGACACACTTCACCCAGACACATTGCACCACACTCACTGACACACATCACCCAAACGCATTGCACCACACTCACTGACACACATCACCCAAACATATTGCACCACACTCACTGACACACTTCACCCAAACACATTGCACCACACTCACTGACAGACATCACCCAAACACATTGCACCTCACTCACTGACACATTTCACCCAAACACATTGCACCACACTCACTGACACACTTCACCCAAACACATTGCACCTCACTCACTGACACACTTCACTCAAACACATTGCACCTCACTCACTGACACACTTCACCCAAACACATTGCACCACACTCACTGACACACTTCACCAAAACACATTGCACTTCACTCACTGACACACTTCACCCAGACACATTGCACCACACTCACTGACACACATCACCCAAACACATTGCACCACACTCACTGACACACATCACCCAAACATATTGCACCACACTCACTGACACACTTCACCCAAACACATTGCACCACACTCACTGACACACTTCACCCAAACACATTGCACCACACTCACAAACATACTTCACCCAAACACATTGCACCACACTCACTGACACACATCACCCAAACACATTGCACCACACTCACTGACACACTTCACCCAAACACATTGCGCCACACTCACTGATACACATAATCCAAACGCATTGCACCACACTCACTGAAAAACATCACCCAAAGACATTGCACCACGCTCACTGACACACTTCACCCAAACACATTGCACCACACTCACTCACACACTTCACCCAAATACATTGCACCTCACTCACTGACACACTTCACCCAGACACATTGCACCACACTCACTGACACACATCACCCAAACACATTGCACCACACTCACTGACACACTTCACCCAAACACATTGCACCACACTCAGTGACACACTTCACCCAAACACATTGCACCACACTCACTGACACACATCACCCAAACACATTGCACCACACTCGCTGACACACATCACCCATACACATTGCACCACACTCACTGACACACATCACCCAAACACATTGCACCACACTCACTGACACATTTCACCCAAACACATTGCACCACACTCACTGACACACTTCACCCAAACACATTGCACCACACTCACTGACACACATCAGCCAAACACATTGCACCACACTCACTGACACACTTCACCCAAACACATTGCACCACACTCACTGACACACATCACCCAAACATATTGCAGCACACTCACTGACAGACATCACCCAAACACATTGCACCACACTCACTGACACATTTCACCCAAACACATTGCACCACACTCACTGACACACTTCACCCAAACACATTGCACCTCACTCACTGACACACTTCACCCAAAAACATTGCACCTCACTCACTGACACACTTCACCCAAACAGTTTGCACCACACTCACTGACACACTTCACCCAAACACATCGCACCTCACTCACTGACACACTTCACCCAGACACATTGCACCACACTCACTGACACACTTCACCCAAACACAATTGCACCTCACTCACTGACTCACTTCACCCAAAAACATTGCACCTCACTCACTGACACACTTCACCCAAACACTTTGCACCACACTCACTGACACACTTCACCCAAACACATCGCACCTCACTCACTGACAAACTTCACCCAAACATATTGCACCACACTCACTGACACACATCACCCAAACATATTGCACCACACTCACTGACACACTTCACCCAAACACATTGCACCACACTCACTGACACACTTCACCCAAACACATTGCACCACACTCACTGACACACTTCACCCAAACACATTGCACCTCACTCACTGACACACTTCACTCAAACACATTGCACCTCACTCACTGACACACTTCACCCAAACACATTGCACCACACTCACTGACACACTTCACCAAAACACATTGCACTTCACTCACTGACACACTTCACACAGACACATTGCACCACACTCACTGACACACATCACCCAAACACATTGCACCACACTCACTGACACACATCACCCAAACATATTGCACCACACTGACTGACACACTTCACCCAAACACATTGCACCACACTCACTGACACACTTCACCCAAACACATTGCACCACACTCACAAATATACTTCACCCAAACACATTGCACCACACTCACTGACACACATCACCCAAACACATTGCACCACACTCACTGACACACTTCACCCAAACACATTGCACCACACTCACTGATACACATAATCCAAACGCATTGCAACACACTCACTGAAAAACATCACCCAAAGACATTGCACCACGCTCACTGACACACTTCACCCAAACACATTGCACCACACTGACTCACACACTTCACCCAAATACATTGCACCTCACTCACTGACACACTTCACCCAGACACATTGCACCACACTCACTGACACACATCACCCAAACACATTGCACCACACTCACTGACACACTTCACCCAAACACATTGCACCACACTCAGTGACACACTTCACCCAAACACATTGCACCACACTCACTGACACACATCACCCAAACACATTGCACCACACTCGCTGACACACATCACCCATACACATTGCACCAAACTCACTGACAGACTTCACCCAAACACATTGCACCACACTCACTGACACACATCACCCAAACACATTGCACCACACTCTCTGACACACTTCACCCAAACACATTGCACCACACTCACTGACACACTTCACCCAAACACATTGCACCTCACTCACTGACACACTTCACCCTAAAACATTGCACCTCACTCACTGACACACTTCACCCAAACACTTTGCACCACACTCACTGACACACTTCACCCAAACACATCGCACCTCACTCACTGACACACTTCACCCAGACACATTGCACCACACTCACTGACACACATCACCCAAACACATTGCACCACACTCACTGACACACTTCACCCAAACACATTGCACCACACTCACTGACAGACATCACCCAAACACACTGCACCTCACTCACTGACACATTTCACCCAAACATATTGCACCACACTCACTGACACACTTCACCCAAACACATTGCACCTCACTCACTGACACACTTCACTCAAACACATTGCACCTCACTCACTGACACACTTCACCCAAAAACATTGCACCACACTCACTGACACACTTCTCCCAAACACATTGCACTTCACTCACTGACACACTTCACCCAAAGACATTGCACCACACTCACTTACACGCATCACCCAAACATATTGCACCACACTCACTGACACACTTCACCCAAACACATTGCACCACACTCACTGACACGCATCACCCAAACATATTGCACCACACTCACTGACACACATCACCCAAACACATTGCACCACACTCACAAACATACTTCACCCAAACACATTGCACCACACTCACTGACACACATCACCCAAACACATTGCACCACACACACTGACACACTTCACCCAAACACATTGCGCCACACTCACTGACACACTTCACCCAAACACATTGCACCACACTCACTGACACACTTCACCCAAACACATTGCACCACACTCACAAACATACTTCACCCAAACACATTGCACCACACTCACTGACACACTTCACCCAAACACATTGCACCACACTCACTGACACACTTCACACAAACACATTGCACCACACTCACTGACACACATCACCCAAACACATTGCACCACACTCACTGACACACATCGCCCAAACACATTTCACAACACTCACTGACACACATCGCCCAAACACATTTCACAACACTCACTGACACACATCGCCCAAACACATTTCACAACACTCACTGACACACATCACCCAAACACATTGCACCACACTCACTGACACACAGCACCCAAACACATTGCACCACACTCACTGACACACTTCACCCAAACACATTGCACCACACTCACTGACACACTTCACCCAAACACATTGCACCACACTCACTGACACACTTCACCCAAACACATTGCACCACACTCACTGACACACATCGCCCAAACACATTTCACAACACTCACTGACACACATCACCCAAACACATTGCACCACACTCACTGACACACATCACCCAAACACATTCCACGACACTCACTGACAAACTTCACCCAAACACATTGCACCACACTCACTGACACACATCGCCCAAACACATTTCACAACACTCACTGACACACATCACCCAAACACATTGCACCACACTCACTGACACACATCACCCAAACACATTCCACTGCACTCACTGACAAACTTCACCCAAACACATTGCACCACACTCACTGACACACTTCACCCAAACACATTGCACCACACTCACTGACACACTTCACCCAAACACATTGCACCACACTCACTGACACACATCGCCCAAACACATTTCACAACACTCACTGACACACATCACCCAAACACATTGCACCACACTCACTGACACACATCACCCAAACACATTCCACGACACTCACTGACAAACTTCACCCAAACACATTGCACCACACTCACTGACACACTTCACCCAAACACATTGCACCACACTCACTGACACACTTCACCCAAACACATTGCACCACACTCACTGACACACTTCACCCAAACACATTGCGCCACACTCACTGATACAGATAATCCAAACGCATTGCAGCACACTCACTGAAAAACATCAACCAAACACATTGCACCACGCTCACTGACATACTTCACCCAAACACATACCACCACACTCACTGACACACATCACCCAAACACATTGCACCACACTCACTGACACACTTCACCCAAACACATTGCACCACACTCACTGACACACTTCACCCAAACATATTGCACCACACTCACTGACACACTTCAGCCAAACACATGGCACCACAATCACTGACACATATCACCCAAACACATTGCACCACACTCACTGACACACTTCCCCCAAACACATTGCACCACACTCACTGACACACTTCACCCAAACACATTGCACCACACTCACTGACACACTTCACCCAAACACATTTCACCACACTCACTGACAAAAACATCAGCCAAACACATTGCACCACACTCACTGACACGCTTCACCCAAACACATTGCACCACACTCACTGACACACTTCACCCAAACATATTGCACCGCACTCACTGACACACATCACCCAAACACATTGCACCACACTCACTGACACTCTTCACCCAAACACATTGCACCACACTCACTGACACACTTCACCCAAACACATTGCCCCACACTCACTGACACTCTTCACCCAAACACATTGCACCACACTCACTGACACACTTCACCCAAACATATTGCACCGCACTCACTGACACACATCACCCAAACACATTGCACCACACTCACTGACACGCTTCACCCAAACACATTGCACCACACTCACTGACACACTTCACCCAAACACATTGCACCACACTCACTGACACACTTCACCCAAACATATTGCACCACACTCACTGACACACTTCACCCAAACATATTGCACCACACTCACTGACACACTTCACCCAAACATATTGCACCACACTCACTGACACACTTCACCCAAACATATTGCACCACACTCACTGACACACTTCACCCAAACATATTGCACCACACTCACTGACACACTTCACCCAAACATATTGCACCACACTCACTGACACACATCACCCAAACACATTGCACCACACTCAATGACACACTTCACCCAAACACATTGCACCACACTCACTGACACACATCACCCAAACACATTGCACCATATTCACTGACACACTTCACACAATCACATTGCACCACACTCACTGACACACTTCACCCAAACACATTGCACCACCAATCTCACTGACACACTTCACCCAAACACATTGCACCACACTCACTGACACACTTCACCCAAACACATTGCACCACACTCACTGACACACTTCACCCAAACACATTGCACCACACTCACTGACACACATCGCCCAAACACATTTCACAACACTCACTGACACACATCACCCAAACACATTGCACCACACTCACTGACACACATCACCCAAACACATTCCACTGCACTCACTGACAAACTTCACCCAAACACATTGCACCACACTCACTGACACACTTCACCCAAACACATTGCACCACACTCACTGACACACTTCACCCAAACACATTGCACCACACTCACTGACACACATCGCCCAAACACATTTCACAACACTCACTGACACACATCACCCAAACACATTGCACCACACTCACTGACACACATCACCCAAACACATTCCACGACACTCACTGACAAACTTCACCCAAACACATTGCACCACACTCACTGACACACTTCACCCAAACACATTGCACCACACTCACTGACACACTTCACCCAAACACATTGCACCACACTCACTGACACACTTCACCCAAACACATTGCGCCACACTTACTGATACAGATAATCCAAACGCATTGCAGCACACTCACTGAAAAACATCAACCAAACACATTGCACCACGCTCACTGACATACTTCACCCAAACACATAGCACCACACTCACTGACACACATCACCCCAACACATTGCACCACACTCACTGACACACTTCACCCAAACACATTGCACCACACTCACTGACACACTTCACCCAAACATATTGCACCACACTCACTGACACACTTCAGCCAAACACATGGCACCACAATCACTGACACATATCACCCAAACACATTGCACCACGCTCACTGACACACTTCACGCAAACACATTGCACCACACTCACTGACACACTTCACCCAAATACATTGCACCACACTCACTGACACACTTCACCCATACACATTGCACCACACTCACTGACACACTTCACCCATACACATTGCACCACACTCACTGACACACTTCACCCAAATACATTGCACCACACTCACTGACACACTTCACCCAAACACATTGCACCACACTCACTGACACACTTCACCCAAACACATTGCACCACACTCACTGACACACTTCACCCAAACACATTTCACCACACTCACTGACAAACACATCAGCCAAACACATTGCACCACACTCACTGACACGCTTCACCCAAACACATTGCACCACACTCACTGACACACTTCACCCAAACATATTGCACCGCACTCACTGACACACATCACCCAAACACATTGCACCACACTCACTGACACTCTTCACCCAAACACATTGCACCACACTCACTGACACACTTCACCCAAACACATTGCCCCACACTCACTGACACTCTTCACCCAAACACATTGCACCACACTCACTGACACACTTCACCCAAACATATTGCACCGCACTCACTGACACACATCACCCAAACACATTGCACCACACTCACTGACACGCTTCACCCAAACACATTGCACCACACTCACTGACACACTTCACCCAAACACATTGCACCACACTCACTGACACACTTCACCCAAACATATTGCACCACACTCACTGACACACTTCACCCAAACATATTGCACCACACTCACTGACACACTTCACCCAAACATATTGCACCACACTCACTGACACACTTCACCCAAACATATTGCACCACACTCACTGACACACTTCACCCAAACATATTGCACCACACTCATTGACACACTTCACCCAAACATATTGCACCACACTCACTGACACACATCACCCAAACACATTGCACCACACTCAATGACACACTTCACCCAAACACATTGCACCACACTCACTGACACACATCACCCAAACACATTGCACCATATTCACTGACACACTTCACACAATCACATTGCACCACACTCACTGACACACTTCACCCAAACACATTGCACCACCAATCTCACTGACACACTTCACCCAAACACATTGCACCACACTCACTGACACACTTCACCCAAATACATTGCTCCACACTCACTGACACACTTCACCCAAACACATTGCACCACACTCACTGACACACTTCACCCAAACACATTGCACCACACTCACTGACACACTTCACCCAAACACATTTCACCACACTCACTGACAAACACATCAGCCAAACACATTGCTCCACACTCACTGACACACTTCACCCAAACACATTGCACCACACTCATGGACACACTTCACCCAAACACATTGCACCACTCACTGAAGCGCTTCACCCAAACACATTGCACCACACTCACTGACACACTTCACCCAAACACATTGCACCACACTCACTGACACTCTTCACCCAAACACATTGCACAACACTCACTGACACACTTCACCCAAACACAATGCACCACACTCACTGACACACTTCACCCAAACACATTGCACCACACTCACTGATACACATAATCCAAACGCATTGCACCACACTCACTGAAAAACATCACCCAAACACATTGCACCACGCTCACTGACACACTTCACCCAAACACATAGCACCACACTCACTGACACACACATCACCCAATAACCTTGCACCACACTCACTGACACACATCACCGAAACACGTTGCACCACACTCACTGACACACGTCACCCAAACACATTGCACCACACTCACTGACACACTTCACCCAAACATATTGCACGACACTCACTGACACACTTCAGCCAAACACATGGTACCACAATCACTGACACACATCACCAAACACATTGCACCACGCTCACTGACACACTTCACCCAAACACATAGCACCACACTCACTGACACACACATAACCCAAACACATTGCACCAAACTCACTGACACACATCACCGAAACACATTGCACCACACTCACTGACACGCTTCACCCAAAAACATTGCACCACACTCACTGACACACTTCACCCAAACACATTACACGACACTCACTGACACACTTCAACCAAACACTTTGCACCGCACTCACTGACAAACTTCACCCAACCACATTGCACCACACTCACTGACACACTTCACCCAAACACATTGCACCACTCACTGACGCGCTTCACCCAAACAAATTGCACCACACTCACTGACACACTTCACCCAAAAACATTGCACAACAATCACTGACACACATCACCGAAACACATTGCACCACACTCACTGACACACTTCACCCAAATACATTGCACCACACTCACTGACACACTTCACCCAAACACATTTCAACACACTCACTGACACACACATCACTCAAACACATTGCTCCACACTCACTGACACACTTCACCCAAACACATTGCACCACACTCACTGACACACTTCATCCAAACACATTTCACCACACTCACTGACAAACACATCAGCCAAGCACATTGCTCCACACTCACTGACACACTTCACCCAAACACATTGCACCACACTCACTGACACACATCACCCAAACACATTGCACCTCACTCACTGACACACTTCACCCAAACACATTGCACCACACTCACTGACACACTTCACCCAAATACATTGCACATCACTCACTGACACACTTCACCCAAATACATTGCACCTCACTCACTGACACACTTCACCCAGACACATTGCACCACACTCACTGACACACATCACCCAAACACATTGCACCACACTAACTGACACACTTCACCCAAACACATTGCTCCACACTCAGTGACACACTTCACCCAAACACATTGCACCACACTCACAGACACACATCACCCAAACACATTGCATCACACTCACTGACACACATCACCCAAACACATTGCACCAAACTCACTGACACACTTCACCCAAACACATTGCACCACACTCACAGACACACATCACCCAAACACAATGCACCACACTCTCTGACACACTTCACCCAAACACATTGCAACACACTCACTGACACTCATCACCCAAACACATTGCACCACACTCACTGACACACATCACCCAAACACATTGCACCACACTCACTGACACACTTCACCCAAACACATTGCACCACACTCACTGACACACTTCAACCAAACACATTGCACCACACTCACTGACACACTTCACCCAAACACATTGCACCACTCACTGACGCGCTTCACCCAAACACATTGCACCACGCTCACTGACACACTTCACACAAACACATAGCACCACACTCACTGACACACACATCACCCAAACACATTGCACCACACTTACTGACACACATCACCGAAACATGTTGCACCACACTCACTGACACAATTCACCCAAACACATTGCACCACACTCACTGACACACTTCAAGCAAACATATTGCACCACACTCACTGACACACTTCACCCAAACACATTTCACCACACTCACTGACAAACACATCAGCCAAACACATTGCTCCACACTCACTGACACACTTCACCCAAACACATTGCACCACTCACTGAAGCGCTTCACCCAAACACATTGAACCACACTCACTGACACACTTCACCCAAACACATTGCACCACACTCACTGACACTCTTCACCCAAACACATTGCACCACACTCACTGACACACTTCACCCAAACACATTGCACCACACTCACTGACACACTTCACCCAAACACATTGCACCACACTCACTGAAACACTTCACCCAAACACATTGCGCCACACTCACTGATACACATAATCCAAACGCATTGCACCACACTCACTGAAAAACATCACCCAAACACATTGCACCACGCTCACTGACACACTTCACCCAAACACATTGCACCACACTCACTGACACACACATCACCCAAACACATTGCACCACACTCACTGACACACACATCACCCAAACACATTACACCACACTCACTGACACACACATCACCGAAACACGTTGCACCACACTCACTGACACACTTCACCCAAACACATTGCACCACACTCACTGACACACTTCACCCAAACATATTGCACGACACTCATTGACACACTTCAGCCAAACACATGGCACCACAATCACTGACACACATCACCCAAACACATTGCACCACGCTCACTGACACACTTCACCCAAAAACATTGCACTACACTCACTGACACACTTCACCCAAACACATTACACCACACTCACTGACACACTTCACCCAAACACATTGCACCACTCACTGACGCGCTTCACCCAAACACATTGCACCACACTCACTGACACACATCACCGAAACACGTTGCACCACATTCACTGACACACATCACCCAAAAACGTTGCACCACACTCACTGACACACTTCACCCAAACACATTGCACCACACTCACTGACACACTTCACCTAAAGATATTGCACCACACTCACTGACACACTTCACCCAAACATATTGCACCACACTCACTGACACACTTCACGCAAATACATTGCACCACACTCACTGACACACTTCACCCAAACACATTGCACCACACTCACTGACACACTTCACCCAAACACATTGCACCACACTCACTGACACACTTCACCCAAACACATTTCACCACACTCACTGACAAACACATCAGCCAAACACATTGCACCACACTCACTGACACGCTTCACCCAAACACATTGCACCACACTCACTGACACACTTCACCCAAACATATTGCACCGCTCTCACTGACACACTTCACCCAAACACATTGCACCACTCACTGACGCGCTTCACCCAAACACATTGCACCACACTCACTGACACACTTCACCCAAACACATTGCACCACACTCACTGACACACTTCACCCAAACACATTGCACCACACTCACTGACACACTTCACCCAAACACATTGCACCACACTCACTGACACACTTCACCCAAACACATTCCACCACACTCACTGACACACTTCACCCAAACACATTGCACCACACTCACTGACACACTTCACCCAAACATATTACACCACACTCACTGACACACTTCACCCAAACACATTGCACCACACTCAATGACACACTTCACCCAAACACATTGCACCACACTCACTGACACACGTCACCCAAACACATTGCACCATACTCACTGACACACTTCACACAATCACATTGCACCACACTCACTGACACACTTCACCCAAACACATTGCACCACACTCACTGACACACTTCACCCAAACACATTGCACCACACTCACTGACACACTTCACCCAAACACATTGCACCACACTCACTGACACACTTCACCCAAATACATTGCTCCACACTCACTGACACAGTTCACCCAAACACATTGCACCACACTCACTGACACACTTCACCCAAACACATTGCACCACACTCACTGACAAACTTCACCCAAACACATTTCAACACACTCACTGACACACACATCACCCAAACACATCGCTCCACACTCACTGACACACTTCACCCAAACACATTGCACCACACTCACTGACACACTTCATCCAAACACATTTCACCACACTCACTGACAAACAAATCAGCCAAGCACATTGCTCCACACTCACTGACACACTTCACCCAAACACATTGCACCACACTCACTGACACACATCACCCAAACATATTGCACCTCGCTCACTGACACACTTCACCCAAACACATTGCACCACACTCACTGACACACTTCACCCAAATACATTGCACCACGCTCACTGACACACTTCACCCAAACACATTGCACCACACTCACTGACACACTTCACCCTAATACATTGCACCTCACTCACTGACACACTTCACCCAGACACATTGCACCACACTCACTGACACACATCACCCAAACACATTGCACCACACTAACTGACACACTTCACCCAAACACATTGCACCACACTCAGTGACACACTTTAGCCAAACACATTGCACCACACTCACAGACACACAGCACCCAAACACATTGCATCACACTCACTGACACACATCACCCAAAAACATTGCACCAAACTCACTGACACACTTCACCCAAACACATTGCACCACACTCACTGACACACATCACCCAAACACAATGCACCACACTCACTGGCACAGTTCACCCAAACATATTACACCACACTCTCTGACACACTTCACCCAAACACATTGCACCACACTCACTGACACACTTCACCCAAACACATTGCACCACACTCACTGACACTCATCACCCAAACACATTGCACCACACTCACTGACACACTTCACCCAAACACATTGCACCACACTCACTGACACACTTCACCGAAATACATTGCTCCACACTCACTGACACACGTCACCCAAACACATTGCACCACACTCACTGACACACTTCACCCAAACACATTGCACCACACTCACTGACACACTTCACCCAAACACATTTCACCACACTCACTGACAAACACATCAGCCAAACACATTGCTCCACACTCACTGACACACTTCACCCAAACACATTGCACCACACTCATTGACACACTTCACCCAAACACATTGCACCACTCACTGAAGCGCTTCACCCAAACACACTGCACCACACTCACTGACACACTTCACCCAAACACATTGCACCACACTCACTGACACTCTTCACCCAAACACATTGCACCACACTCACTGCCACACTTCACCCGAACACAATGCACCACACTCACTGACACACTTCACCCAAACACATTGCACCACACTCACTGATACACATAATCCAAACGCATTGCACCACACTCACTGAAAAACATCACCCAAACACATTGCACCACGCTCACTGACACACTTCACCCAAACACATAGCACCACACTCACTGACACACACATCACCCAAACACCTTGCACCACACTCACTGACACACATCACCGAAACACGTTGCACCACACTCACTGACACACTTCACCCAAACACATTGCACCACACTCACTGACACACTTCAGCCAAACACATGGCACCACAATCACTGACACACATCACCAAACACATTGCACCACGCTCACTGACAAACTTCACCCAAACACATAGCACCACACTCACTGACACACACATAACCCAAACACATTGCACCAAACTCACTGACACACATCACCGAAACAAATTGCACCACACTCACTGACACGCTTCACCCAAAAACATTGCACCACACTCACTGACACACTTCACCCAAACACATTACACGACACTCACTGACACACTTCAACCAAACACTTTGCACCGCACTCACTGACACACTTCACCCAACCACATTGCACCACACTCACTGACACACTTCACCCAAACACATTGCACCACTCACTGACGCGCTTCACCCAAACACATTGCACCACACTCACTGACACACTTCACCCAAAAACATTGCACCACACTCACTGACACACATCACCGAAACACATTGCACCACACTCACTGACACACTTCACCCAAATACATTGCACCACACTCACTGACACACTTCACCCAAACACATTTCAACACACTCACTGACACACACATCACTCAAACACATTGCTCCACACTCACTGACACACTTCACCCAAACACATTGCACCACACTCACTGACACACTTCATCCAAACACTTTTCACCACACTCACTGACAAACACATCAGCCAAGCACATTGCTCCACACTCACTGACACACTTCACCCAAACACATTGCACCACACTCACTGACACACTTCACCCAAACACATTGCACCACACTCACAGACACACATCACCCAAACACATTGCATCACACTCACTGACACACATCACCCAAACACATTGCACCAAACTCACTGACACACTTCACCCAAACACATTGCACCACACTCACTGACACACATCACCCAAACACAATGCACCACACTCTCTGACACACTTCACCCAAACACATTGCACCACACTCACTGACACTCATCACCCAAACACATTGCACCACACTCACTGACACACATCACCCAAACACATTGCACCACACTCACTGGCACACTTCACCCAAACACATTGCACCACACTCACTGACACACTTCAACCAAACACATTGCACCACACTCACTGACACACTTCACCCAAACACATTGCACCACTCACTGACGCGCTTCACCCAAACACATTGCACCACGCTCACTGACACACTTCACACAAACACATAGCACCACACTCACTGACACACACATCACCCAAACACATTGCACCACACTTACTGACACACATCACCGAAACATGTTGCACCACACTCACTGACACAATTCACCCAAACACATTGCACCACACTCACTGACACACTTCAAGCAAACATATTGCACCACACTCACTGACACACTTCACCCAAACACATTTCACCAGACTCACTGACAAACACATCAGCCAAACACATTGCTCCACACTCACTGACACACTTCACCCAAACACATTGCACCACTCACTGAAGCGCTTCACCCAAACACATTGCACCACACTCACTGACACTCTTCACCCAAACACATTGCACCACACTCACTGACACACTTCACCCAAACACATTGCACCACACTCACTGACACACTTCACCCAAACACATTGCACCACACTCACTGACACACATCACCCAAACATATTGCACCTCACTCACTGACACACTTCACCCAAACACATTGCACCACACTCACTGACACACTTCACCCAAATACATTGCACCACGCTCACTGACACACTTCACCCAAACACATTGCACCACACTCACTGACACACTTCACCCTAATACATTGCACCTCACTCACTGACACACTTCACCCAGACACATTGCACCACACTCACTGACACACATCACCCAAACACATTGCACCACACTAACTGACACACTTCACCCAAACACATTGCACCACACTCAGTGACACACTTTAGCCAAACACATTGCACCACACTCACAGACACACAGCACCCAAACACATTGCATCACACTCACTGACACACATCACCCAAAAACATTGCACCAAACTCACTGACACACTTCACCCAAACACATTGCACCACACTCACTGACACACATCACCCAAACACAATGCACCACACTCACTGGCACAGTTCACCCAAACATATTACACCACAGTCTCTGACACACTTCACCCAAACACATTGCACCACACTCACTGACACACTTCACCCAAACACATTGCACCACACTCACTGACACTCATCACCCAAACACATTGCACCACACTCACTGACACACTTCACCCAAACACATTGCACCACACTCACTGACACACTTCACCGAAATACATTGCTCCACACTCACTGACACACTTCACCCAAACACATTGCACCACACTCACTGACACACTTCACCCAAACACATTGCACCACACTCACTGACACACTTCACCCAAACACATTTCATCACACTCACTGACAAACACATCAGCCAAACACATTGCTCCACACTCACTGACACACTTCACCCAAACACATTGCACCACACTCATTGACACACTTCACCCAAACACATTGCACCACTCACTGAAGCGCTTCACCCAAACACATTGCACCACACTCACTGACACACTTCACCCAAACACATTGCACCACACTCACTGACACTCTTCACCCAAACACATTGCACCACACTCACTGCCACACTTCACCCGAACACAATGCACCACACTCACTGACACACTTCACCCAAACACATTGCACCACACTCACTGATACACATAATCCAAACGCATTGCACCACACTCACTGAAAAACATCACCCAAACACATTGCACCACGCTCACTGACACACTTCACCCAAACACATAGCACCACACTCACTGACACACACATCACCCAAACACCTTGCACCACACTCACTGACACACATCACCGAAACACGTTGCACCACACTCACTGACACACTTCACCCAAACACATTGCACCACACTCACTGACACACTTCACCCAAACATATTGCACGACACTCACTGACACACTTCAGCCAAACACATGGCACCACAATCACTGACACACATCACCAAACACATTGCACCACGCTCACTGACAAACTTCACCCAAACACATAGCACCACACTCACTGACACACACATAACCCAAACACATTGCACCAAACTCACTGACACACATCACCGAAACAAATTGCACCACACTCACTGACACGCTTCACCCAAAAACATTGCACCACACTCACTGACACACTTCACCCAAACACATTACACGACACTCACTGACACACTTCAACCAAACACTTTGCACCGCACTCACTGACACACTTCACCCAACCACATTGCACCACACTCACTGACACACTTCACCCAAACACATTGCACCACTCACTGACGCGCTTCACCCAAACACATTGCACCACACTCACTGACACACTTCACCCAAAAACATTGCACCACACTCACTGACACACATCACCGAAACACATTGCACCACACTCACTGACACACTTCACCCAAATACATTGCACCACACTCACTGACACACTTCACCCAAACACATTTCAACACACTCACTGACACACACATCACTCAAACACATTGCTCCACACTCACTGACACACTTCACCCAAACACATTGCACCACACTCACTGACACACTTCATCCAAACACTTTTCACCACACTCACTGACAAACACATCAGCCAAGCACATTGCTCCACACTCACTGACACACTTCACCCAAACACATTGCACCACACTCACTGACACACTTCACCCAAACACATTGCACCACACTCACAGACACACATCACCCAAACACATTGCATCACACTCACTGACACACATCACCCAAACACATTGCACCAAACTCACTGACACACTTCACCCAAACACATTGCACCACACTCACTGACACACATCACCCAAACACAATGCACCACACTCTCTGACACACTTCACCCAAACACATTGCACCACACTCACTGACACTCATCACCCAAACACATTGCACCACACTCACTGACACACATCACCCAAACACATTGCACCACACTCACTGACACACTTCACCCAAACACATTGCACCACACTCACTGACACACTTCAACCAAACACATTGCACCACACTCACTGACACACTTCACCCAAACACATTGCACCACTCACTGACGCGCTTCACCCAAACACATTGCACCACGCTCACTGACACACTTCACACAAACACATAGCACCACACTCACTGACACACACATCACCCAAACACATTGCACCACACTTACTGACACACATCACCGAAACATGTTGCACCACACTCACTGACACAATTCACCCAAACACATTGCACCACACTCACTGACACACTTCAAGCAAACATATTGCACCACACTCACTGACACACTTCACCCAAACACATTTCACCACACTCACTGACAAACACATCAGCCAAGCACATTGCTCCACACTCACTGACACACTTCACCCAAACACATTGCACCACTCACTGAAGCGCTTCACCCAAACACATTGCACCACACTCACTGACACTCTTCACCCAAACACATTGCACCACACTCACTGACACACTTCACCCAAACACATTGCACCACACTCACTGACACACTTCACCCAAACACATTGCACCACACTCACTGACACACTTCACCCAAACACATTGCGCCACACTCACTGATACACATAATCCGAACGCATTGCACCACACTCACTGAAAAACATCACCCAAACACATTGCACCACGCTCACTGACACACTTCACCCAAACACATAGCACCACACTCACTGACACACACATCACCCAAACACATTGCACCACACTCACTGACACACATCACCGAAACACGTTGCACCACACTCACTGACACACTTCACCCAAACACATTGCACCACACTCACTGACACACTTCACCCAAACATATTGCACGACACTCATTGACACACATCACCCAAACACATTGCACCACGCTCACTGACACACTTCACCCAAACACATAGCACCACACTCACTGACACACACATCACCCATACACATTGCACCAAACTCACTGACACACATCACCGAAACACATTGCACCACACTCACTGACACACTTCACCCAAACACATTACACTACACTCACTGACACACTTCAACCAAACACTTTGCACCGCACTCACTGACACACTTCACCCAACCACATTGCACCACACTCACTGACACATCACCCAAACACTTTGCACCGCACTCACTGACACACTTCACCCACCCACATTGCACCACACTCACTGACACACTTCACCCAAACACATTGCACCACACTCACTGACAAACTTCACCAAAAGATATTGCTCCACACTCACTGACACACTTCACACAAACACATGGCATCACAATCACTGACACGCATCACACAAACACATTGCACCACACTCACTGACACACTTCACCCAAATACATTGCACCACACTCACTGACACACTTCACCCAAACACATTGCACCACACTCACTGACACACTTCACCCTAATACATTGCACCTCACTCACTGACACACTTCACCCAGACACATTGCACCACACTCACTGACACACATCACCCAAACACATTGCACCACACTAACTGACACACTTCACCCAAACACATTGCACCACACTCAGTGACACACTTTAGCCAAACACATTGCACCACACTCACAGACACACAGCACCCAAACACATTGCATCACACTCACTGACACACATCACCCAAAAACATTGCACCAAACTCACTGACACACTTCACCCAAACACATTGCACCACACTCACTGACACACATCACCCAAACACAATGCACCACACTCACTGGCACAGTTCACCCAAACATATTACACCACAGTCTCTGACACACTTCACCCAAACACATTGCACCACACTCACTGACACACTTCACCCAAACACATTGCACCACAATCACTGACACTCATCACCCAAACACATTGCACCACACTCACTGACACACTTCACCCAAACACATTGCACCACACTCACTGACACACTTCACCGAAATACATTGCTCCACACTCACTGACACACTTCACCCAAACACATTGCACCACACTCACTGACACACTTCACCCAAACACATTGCACCACACTCACTGACACACTTCACCCAAACACATTTCATCACACTCACTGACAAACACATCAGCCAAACACATTGCTCCACACTCACTGACACACTTCACCCAAACACATTGCACCACACTCATTGACACACTTCACCCAAACACATTGCACCACTCACTGAAGCGCTTCACCCAAACACATTGCACCACACTCACTGACACACTTCACCCAAACACATTGCACCACACTCACTGACACTCTTCACCCAAACACATTGCACCACACTCACTGCCACACTTCACCCGAACACAATGCACCACACTCACTGACACACTTCACCCAAACACATTGCACCACACTCACTGATACACATAATCCAAACGCATTGCACCACACTCACTGAAAAACATCACCCAAACACATTGCACCACGCTCACTGACACACTTCACCCAAACACATAGCACCACACTCACTGACACACACATCACCCAAACACCTTGCACCACACTCACTGACACACATCACCGAAACACGTTGCACCACACTCACTGACACACTTCACCCAAACACATTGCACCACACTCACTGACACACTTCACCCAAACATATTGCACGACACTCACTGACACACTTCAGCCAAACACATGGCACCACAATCACTGACACACATCACCAAACACATTGCACCACGCTCACTGACAAACTTCACCCAAACACATAGCACCACACTCACTGACACACACATAACCCAAACACATTGCACCAAACTCACTGACACACATCACCGAAACAAATTGCACCACACTCACTGACACGCTTCACCCAAAAACATTGCACCACACTCACTGACACACTTCACCCAAACACATTACACGACACTCACTGACACACTTCAACCAAACACTTTGCACCGCACTCACTGACACACTTCACCCAACCACATTGCACCACACTCACTGACACACTTCACCCAAACACATTGCACCACTCACTGACGCGCTTCACCCAAACACATTGCACCACACTCACTGACACACTTCACCCAAAAACATTGCACCACACTCACTGACACACATCACCGAAACACATTGCACCACACTCACTGACACACTTCACCCAAATACATTGCACCACACTCACTGACACACTTCACCCAAACACATTTCAACACACTCACTGACACACACATCACTCAAACACATTGCTCCACACTCACTGACACACTTCACCCAAACACATTGCACCACACTCACTGACACACTTCATCCAAACACTTTTCACCACACTCACTGACAAACACATCAGCCAAGCACATTGCTCCACACTCACTGACACACTTCACCCAAACACATTGCACCACACTCACTGACACACTTCACCCAAACACATTGCACCACACTCACAGACACACATCACCCAAACACATTGCATCACACTCACTGACACACATCACCCAAACACATTGCACCAAACTCACTGACACACTTCACCCAAACACATTGCACCACACTCACTGACACACATCACCCAAACACAATGCACCACACTCTCTGACACACTTCACCCAAACACATTGCACCACACTCACTGACACTCATCACCCAAACACATTGCACCACACTCACTGACACACATCACCCAAACACATTGCACCACACTCACTGACACACTTCACCCAAACACATTGCACCACACTCACTGACACACTTCAACCAAACACATTGCACCACACTCACTGACACACTTCACCCAAACACATTGCACCACTCACTGACGCGCTTCACCCAAACACATTGCACCACGCTCACTGACACACTTCACACAAACACATAGCACCACACTCACTGACACACACATCACCCAAACACATTGCACCACACTTACTGACACACATCACTGAAACATGTTGCACCACACTCACTGACACAATTCACCCAAACACATTGCACCACACTCACTGACACACTTCAAGCAAACATATTGCACCACACTCACTGACACACTTCACCCAAACACATTTCACCACACTCACTGACAAACACATCAGCCAAGCACATTGCTCCACACTCACTGACACACTTCACCCAAACACATTGCACCACTCACTGAAGCGCTTCACCCAAACACATTGCACCACACTCACTGACACTCTTCACCCAAACACATTGCACCACACTCACTGACACACTTCACCCAAACACATTGCACCACACTCACTGACACACTTCACCCAAACACATTGCACCACACTCACTGACACACTTCACCCAAACACATTGCGCCACACTCACTGATACACATAATCCGAACGCATTGCACCACACTCACTGAAAAACATCACCCAAACACATTGCACCACGCTCACTGACACACTTCACCCAAACACATAGCACCACACTCACTGACACACACATCACCCAAACACATTGCACCACACTCACTGACACACATCACCCAAACACGTTGCACCACACTCACTGACACACTTCACCCAAACACATTGCACCACACTCACTGACACACTTCACCCAAACATATTGCACGACACTCATTGACACACATCACCCAAACACATTGCACCACGCTCACTGACACACTTCACCCAAACACATAGCACCACACTCACTGACACACACATCACCCATACACATTGCACCAAACTCACTGACACACATCACCGAAACACATTGCACCACACTCACTGACACACTTCACCCAAACACATTACACTACACTCACTGTCACACTTCAACCAAACACTTTGCACCGCACTCACTGACACACATCACCCAAACACTTTGCACCGCACTCACTGACACACTTCACCCAACCACATTGCACCACACTCACTGACACACTTCACCCAACCACATTGCACCACACTCACTGACAAACTTCACCCAAACACATTGCACCACACTCACTGACACACTTCACACAAACACATGGCATCACAATCACTGACACGCATCACACAAACACATTGCACCACACTCACTGACACACTTCACCCAAATACATTGCACCACACTCACTGACACACTTCACCCATAAACATTGCACCACACTCACTGACACACTTCACCCAAATACATTGCACCACACTCACTGACACACTTCACCCAAACACATTGCACCACACTCACTGACACACTTCACCCAAACACATTGCACCACACTCACTGACACACTTCACCCAAACACATTTCACCACGCTCACTGACAAACACATCAGCCAAACACATTGCACCACACTCACTGACACGCTTCACCCAAACACATTGCACCACACTCACTGACACACTTCACCCAAACATATTGCACCGCACTCACTGACACACTTCACCCAAACACATTGCACCACTCACTGACGCGCTTCACCCAAACACATTGCACCACACTCACTGACACACTTCACCCAAACACATTGCACCACACTCACTGACACACTTCACCCAAACACATTGCACCACACTCACTGACACTCTTCACCCAAACACATTGCACCACACTCACTGACACACTTCACCCAAACACATTGCACCACACTGACTGACACACTTCACCCAAACACATTGCACCACACTCACTGACACACTTCACCCAAACATATTACACCACACTCACTGACACACTTCACCCAAACACATTGCACCACACTCAATGACACACTTCACCCAAACACATTGCACCACACTCACTGACACACGTCACCCAAACACATTGCACCATACTCACTGACACACTTCACCCAACCACATTGCACCACACTCACTGACACACTTCACCCAAACACATTGCACCACTCACTGACGCGCTTCACCCAAACACATTGCACCACACTCACTGACACACTTCACCCAAAAACATTGCACCACACTCACTGACACACATCACCGAAACACATTGCACCACACTCACTGACACACTTCACCCAAATACATTGCACCACACTCACTGACACACTTCACCCAAACACATTTCAACACACTCACTGACACACACATCACTCAAACACATTGCTCCACACTCACTGACACACTTCACCCAAACACATTGCACCACACTCACTGACACACTTCATCCAAACACTTTTCACCACACTCACTGACAAACACATCAGCCAAGCACATTGCTCCACACTCACTGACACACTTCAACCAAACACATTGCACCACACTCACTGACACACATCACCCAAACACATTGCACCTCACTCACTGACACACTTCACCCAAACACATTGCACCACACTCACTGACACACTTCACCCAAATACATTGCACCTCACTCACTGACACACTTCACCCAAATACATTGCACCTCACTCACTGACACACTTCACCCAGACACATTGCACCACACTCACTGACACACTTCACCCAAACACATTGCACCACACTCACAGACACACATCACCCAAACACATTGCATCACACTCACTGACACACATCACCCAAACACATTGCACCAAACTCACTGACACACTTCACCCAAACACATTGCACCACACTCACTGACACACATCACCCAAACACAATGCACCACACTCTCTGACACACTTCACCCAAACACATTGCACCACACTCACTGACACTCATCACCCAAACACATTGCACCACACTCACTGACACACATCACCCAAACACATTGCACCACACTCACTGACACACTTCACCCAAACACATTGCACCACACTCACTGACACACTTCAACCAAACACATTGCACCACACTCACTGACACACTTCACCCAAACACATTGCACCACTCACTGACGCGCTTCACCCAAACACATTGCACCACGCTCACTGACACACTTCACACAAACACATAGCACCTCACTCACTGACACACACATCACCCAAACACATTGCACCACACTTACTGACACACATCACCGAAACATGTTGCACCACACTCACTGACACAATTCACCCAAACACATTGCACCACACTCACTGACACACTTCAAGCAAACATATTGCACCACACTCACTGACACACTTCACCCAAACACATTTCACCACACTCACTGACAAACACATCAGCCAAACACATTGCTCCACACTCACTGACACACTTCACCCAGACACATTGCACCACTCACTGAAGCGCTTCACCCAAACACATTGCACCACACTCACTGACACTCTTCACCCAAACACATTGCACCACACTCACTGACACACTTCACCCAAACACATTGCACCACACTCACTGACACACTTCACCCAAACACATTGCACCACACTCACTGACACACTTCACCCAAACACATTGCGCCACACTCACTGATACACATAATCCGAACGCATTGCACCACACTCACTGAAAAACATCACCCAAACACATTGCACCACGCTCACTGACACACTTCACCCAAACACATAGCACCACACTCACTGACACACACATCACCCAAACACATTGCACCACACTCACTGACACACATCACCGAAACACGTTGCACCACACTCACTGACACACTTCACCCAAACACATTGCACAACACTCACTGACACACTTCACCCAAACATATTGCACGACACTCATTGACACACATCACCCAAACACATTGCACCACGCTCACTGACACACTTCACCCAAACACATAGCACCACACTCACTGACACACACATCACCCATACACATTGCACCAAACTCACTGACACACATCACCGAAACACATTGCACCACACTCACTGACACACTTCACCCAAACACATTACACTACACTCACTGACACACTTCAACCAAACACTTTGCACCGCACTCACTGACACACTTCACCCAACCACATTGCACCACACTCACTGACACACATCACCCAAACACTTTGCACCGCACTCACTGACACACTTCACCCAACCACATTGCACCACACTCACTGACACACTTCACCCAAACACATTGCACCACACTCACTGACAAACTTCACCTAAAGATATTGCACCACACTCACTGACACACTTCACACAAACACATGGCATCACAATCACTGACACGCATCACACAAACACATTGCACCACACTCACTGACACACTTCACCCAAATACATTGCACCACACTCACTGACACACTTCACCCATAAACATTGCACCACACTCACTGACACACTTCACCCAAATACATTGCACCACACTCACTGACACACTTCACCCAAACACATTGCACCACACTCACTGACACACATCACCCAAACACATTGCACCACACTAACTGACACACTTCACACAAGCACATTGCTCCACACTCAGTGACACACTTCACCCAAACACATTGCACCACACTCACAGACACACATCACCCAAACACATTGCATCACACTCACTGACACACATCACCCAAACACATTGCACCAAACTCACTGACACACTTCACCCAAACACATTGCACCACACTCACAGACACACATCACCCAAACACATTGCATCACACTCACTGACACACATCACCCAAACACATTGCACCAAACTCACTGACACACTTCACCCAAACACAATGCACCACACTCTCTGACACACTTCACCCAAACACATTGCACCACACCCACTGACACTCATCACCCAAACACATTGCACCACACTCACTGACACACATCACCCAAACACATTGCACCACACTCACTGACACACTTCACCCAAACACATTGCACCACACTCACTGACACACTTCAACCAAACACATTGCACCACACTCACTGACACACTTCACCCAAACACATTGCACCACTCACTGACGCGCTTCTCCCAAACACATTGCACCACGCTCACTGACACACTTCACACAAACACATAGCACCACACTCACTGACACGCACATCACCCAAACACATTGCACCACACTTACTGACACACATCACCGAAACATGTTGCACCACACTCACTGACACAATTCACCCAAACACATTGCACCACACTCACTGACACACTTCAAGCAAACATATTGCACCACACTCACTGACACACTTCACCCAAACACATTTCACCACACTCACTGACAAACACATCAGCCAAACACATTGCTCCACACTCACTGACACACTTCACCCAAACACATTGCACCACTCACTGAAGCGCTTCACCCAAACACATTGCACCACACTCACTGACACACTTCACCCAAACACATTGCACCACACTCACTGACACTCTTCACCCAAACACATTGCACCACACTCACTGACACACTTCACCCAAACACATTGCACCACACTCACTGACACACTTCACCCAAACACATTGCACCACACTCACTGAAACACTTCACCCAAACACATTGCGCCACACTCACTGATACACATAATCCAAACGCATTGCACCACACTCACTGAAAAACATCACCCAAACACATTGCACCACGCTCACTGACACACTTCACCCAAACACATAGCACCACACTCACTGACACACACATCACCCAAACACATTGCACCACACTCACTGACACACACATCACCCAAACACATTACACCACACTCACTGACACACACATCACCGAAACACGTTGCACCACACTCACTGACACACTTCACCCAAACACATTGCACCACACTCACTGACACACTTCACCCAAACATATTGCACGACACTCATTGACACACTTCAGCCAAACACATGGCACCACAATCACTGACACACATCACCCAAACACATTGCACCACGCTCACTGACACACTTCACCCAAAAACATTGCACTACACTCACTGACACACTTCACCCAAACACATTACACCACACTCACTGACACACTTCACCCAAACACATTGCACCACTCACTGACGCGCTTCACCCAAACACATTGCACCACACTCACTGACACACATCACCGAAACACGTTGCACCACACTCACTGACACACATCACCCAAAAACGTTGCACCACACTCACTGACACACTTCACCCAAACACATTGCACCACACTCACTGACACACTTCACCTAAAGATATTGCACCACACTCACTGACACACTTCACCCAAACACATTGCACCACACTCACTGACACACTTCACCCAAACACATTGCACCACACTCACTGACACACTTCACCCAAACACATTTCACCACACTCACTGACAAACACATCAGCCAAACACATTGCACCACACTCACTGACACGCTTCACCCAAACACATTGCACCACACTCACTGACACACTTCACCCAAACATATTGCACCGCTCTCACTGACACACTTCACCCAAACACATTGCACCACTCACTGACGCGCTTCACCCAAACACATTGCACCACACTCACTGACACACTTCACCCAAACACATTGCACCACACTCACTGACACACTTCACCCAAACACATTGCACCACACTCACTGACACACATCACCCAAAAACATTGCATCACACTTACTGACACACATCACCCAAACACAATGCACCACACTCACTGGCACAGTTCACCCAAACATATTACACCACACTCTCTGACACACTTCACCCAAACACATTGCACCACACTCACTGACACACTTCACCCAAACACATTGCACCACACTCACTGACACTCATCACCCAAACACATTGCACCACACTCACTGACACACTTCACCCAAACACATTGCACCACACTCACTGACACACTTCACTGAAATACATTGCTCCACACTCACTGACACACTTCACCCAAACACATTGCACCACACTCACTGACACACTTCACCCAAACACATTGCACCACACTCACTGACACACTTCACCCAAACACATTTCACCACACTCACTGACAAACACATCAGCCAAACACATTGCTCCACACTCACTGACACACTTCACCCAAACATATTGCACCACACTCATTGACACACTTCACCCAAACACATTGCACCACTCACTGAAGCGCTTCACCCAAACACATTGCACCACACTCACTGACACACTTCACCCAAACACATTGCACCACACTCACTGACACTCTTCACCCAAACACATTGCACCACACTCACTGCCACACTTCACCCGAACACAATGCACCACACTCACTGACACACTTCACCCAAACACATTGCACCACACTCACTGATACACATAATCCAAACGCATTGCACCACACTCACTGAAAAACATCACCCAAACACATTGCACCACGCTCACTGACACACTTCACCCAAACACATAGCACCACACTCACTGACACACACATCACCCAAACACCTTGCACCACACTCACTGACACACATCACCGAAACACGTTGCACCACACTCACTGACACACTTCACCCAAACACATTGCACCACACTCACTGACACACTTCACCCAAACATATTGCACGACACTCACTGACACACTTCAGCCAAACACATGGCACCACAATCACTGACACACATCACCAAACACATTGCACCACGCTCACTGACAAACTTCACCCAAACACATAGCACCACACTCACTGACACACACATAACCCAAACACATTGCACCAAACTCACTGACACACTTCACCCATAAACATTGCACCACACTCACTGACACACTTCACCCAAATACATTGCACCACACTCACTGACACACTTCACCCAAACACATTGCACCACACTCACTGACACACTTCACCCAAACACATTGCACCACACTCACTGACACACTTCACCCAAACACATTTCACCACGCTCACTGACAAACACATCAGCCAAACACATTGCACCACACTCACTGACACGCTTCACCCAAACACATTGCACCACACTCACTGACACACTTCACCCAAACATATTGCACCGCACTCACTGACACACTTCACCCAAACACATTGCACCACTCACTGACGCGCTTCACCCAAACACATTGCACCACACTCACTGACACACTTCACCCAAACACATTGCACCACACTCACTGACACACTTCTCCCAAACACATTGCACCACACTCACTGACACTCTTCACCCAAACACATTGCACCACACTCACTGACACACTTCACCCAAACACATTGCACCACACTGACTGACACACTTCACCCAAACACATTGCACCACACTCACTGACACACTTCACCCAAACATATTACACCACACTCACTGACACACTTCACCCAAACACATTGCACCACACTCAATGACACACTTCACCCAAACACATTGCACCACACTCACTGACACACGTCACCCAAACACATTGCACCATACTCACTGACACACTTCACACAATCACATTGCACCACACTCACTGACACACTTCACCCAAACACATTGCACCACACTCACTGACACACTTCACCCAAACACATTGCACCACACTCACTGACACACTTCACCCAAACACATTGCACCACACTCACTGACACACTTCACCCAAATACATTGCTCCACACTCACTGACACACTTCACCCAAACACTTTGCACCACACTCACTGACACACTTCACCCAAACACATTGCACCACACTCACTGACAAACTTCACCCAAACACATTTCAACACACTCACTGACACACACATCAGCCAAGCACATTGCTCCACACTCACTGACACACTTCACCCAAACACATTGCACCACACTCACTGACACACATCACCCAAACATATTGCACCTCACTCACTGACACACTTCACCCAAACACATTGCACCACACTCACTGACACACTTCACCCAAATACATTGCACCAAGCTCACTGACACACTTCACCCTAATACATTGCACCTCACTCACTGACACACTTCACCCAAACACATTGCATCACATTCACTGACACACTTCACCCAAACACATTACACCACACTCTCTGACACACTTCACCCAAACACATTGCACCACACTGACTGACACTCATCACCCAAACACATTGCACCACACTCACTGACACACTTCACCCAAACACACTGCACCACACTCACTGACACACTTCACCCAAACACATTGCACCACACTCACTGACACACTTCACCCAAACACATTGCACCACACTCACTGACACACTTCACCCAAACACATTGCACCACACTCACTGACACACATCACCCAAACACATTGCATCACATTCACTGACACACTTCACCCAAACACATTACACCACACTCTCTGACACACTTCACCCAAACACATTGCACCACACTGACTGACACTCATCACCCAAACACATTGCACCACACTCACTGACACACTTCACCCAAACACACTGCACCACACTCACTGACACACTTCACCCAAACACATTGCACCACACTCACTGACACACTTCACCCAAACACATTGCACCACACTCACTGACACACATCACCCAAACACATTGCACCACACTCACTGACACACTTCACCCAAACACATTGCACCACACTCACTGACACACTTCACCCAAACACATTGCACCACACTCACTGACACACTTCACCCAAACACATTGCACCACTCACTGACGCGCTTCACCCAAACACATTGCACCACGCTCACTGACAAACTTCACACAAACACATAGCACCACACTCACTGACACACACATCACCCAAACACATTGCACCACACTCACTGACACACATCACCGAAACATGTAGCACCACACTCACTGACACACATCACCCAAGCACATTGCACCACACTCACTGACACACTTCACCCAAACACATTGCACCACACTCACTGACACACTTCACACAAACACATAGCACCACACTCACTGACACACATATCACCCAAACACATTGCACCACACTCACTGACACACATCACCGAAACATGTAGCACCACACTCACTGACACAATTCACCCAAACACATTGCACCACACTCACTGACACGCTTCAACCAAACATATTGCACCACACTCACTGAAAAACATCACCCAATCACATTGGACCACACTTACTGACACACTTCACCCAAACACATTGCACCACACTCACTGACACACTTCACCCAAACACATTACAGCACACTCACTGACACACTTCACCCAAACACATTGCACCACACTCACTGACACACTTCACCCAAACAGATTGCACCACACTCACTGACACACTTCACCCAAACACATTGCACCACACTCACTGACACAGTTCACCCAAACACATTGCACCACACTCACTGACACACTTCACCCAAACACATTGCACCACGCTCACTGACACACTTCACCCAAACACATGGCACCACACTCACTGACACACATCACCCAAACACATTGCACCACACTCACAGACACACTTCACCCAAACACATTGCATCACACTCACTGACACACTTCACCCAAACACATTGCACCACACTCACTGACACACATCACCCAAACACATTGCACCACACTCACTGACACACTTCACCCAAACACATTGCACCACACTCACTGACACACTTCACCCAAACACATTGCACCGCACTCACTGACACACTTCACCCAAACACATGGCACCACACTCACTGACACACTTCACCCAAACACATTGCACCACACTCACTGACACACTTCACCCAAACACATTGCACCACACTCACTGACACACACATCACCCAAACACATTACACCACACTCACTGACACACTTCACACAATCACATTGCACCACACTCACTGACACACTTCACCCAAACACATTGCACCACACTCACTGACACACTTCACCCATACACATTGCACCACACTCACTGACACACTTCACCCAAGTACATTGCACCACACTCACTGACACACTTCACCCAATCACATTGCACCACACTCACTGACACACTTCACCCAAACACATTGCACCACACTCACTGACACACTTCACCGAAACACATTTCACCACACTCACTGACAAACACATCAGCCAAACACAGTGCACCACACTCACTGACACGCTTCACCCAAAAACATTGCACCACACTCACTGACACACTTCACCCAAACACATTGCACAACACTCACTGACACACTTCACCCAAATACATTGCACCACACTCACTGGCACACTTCACCCAAACACATTGCACCACACTCACTGACACACTTCACCCAAACACATTGCACCACACTCACTGACACACTTCACCCAAACACATTTCACCACTCTCACTGACACACACATTACCCAAACACATTGCTCCACAGTCACTGACACACTTCACCCAAACACATTGCACCACACTCACTGACACACTTCATCCAAACACATTTCACCACACTCATTGACAAACACATCAGCCAAGCACATTGCTCCACACTCACTGACACACTTCACCCAAACACATTGCACCACACTCACTGACACACATCACCCAAACACATTGCACCTCACTCACTGACACACTTCACCCAAAGACGTTGCACCACACTCACTGACACACTTCACCCAAATACATTGCACCACGCTCACTGACACTCTTCACCCAGACACATTGCACCACACTCACTGACACACATCACCCAAACACATTGCACCACACTCACTGACACACTTCACCCAAACACATTGCACCACACTCAGTGACACACTTCACCCAAACACATTGCACCACACTCACTGACACACATCACCCAAATACATTGCACCACACTCACTGACACACATCACCCAAACACATTGCACCAAACTCACTGACACACCTCACCCAAACACATTGCACCACACTCACTTGCACTCTTCACCCAAACACATTGCACCACACTCACTGACACACTTCACCCAAACACATTGCACGACACTCACTGACACACTTCACCCAAACACATTGCACCACACTCACTGACAGACTTCACCCAAACACATTGCACCACGCTCACTGACACACTTCACCCAAACACATTGCACCATACTCACTGAGAGACTTCACACAATCACATTGCACCACACTCACTGACACACTTCACCCAAACACATTGCACCACACTCACTGACAGACTTCACCCAAACACATTGCACCACGCTCACTGACACACTTCACCCAAACACATAGCACCACACTCACTGACACACACATCACCTAAACACATTGCACCAAACTCACTGACACACATCACCGAAACACGTTGCACCACACTCACTGACACACTTCACCCAAAAACATTGCACCACACTCACTGACACACTTCACCCAAACACATTACACTGCACTCACTGACACACTTCAACCAAACACTTTGCACCACACTCACTGACACACTTCACCCAACCACATTGCACCACACTCACTGACACACTTCACCCAAACACATTGCACCACTCACTGACGCGCTTCACCCAAACACATTGCACCACACTCACTGACACACTTCACCCAAACACATTGCACCATACTCACTGACACACTTCACCCAAACACATGGCATCACAATCACTGACACACATCACCCAAACACATTGCACCACACTCACTGACACACTTCACCCAAATACATTGCACCACACTCACTGACACACTTCACCCAAACACATTGCACCATACTCACTGACACACTTCACCCAAACACATGGCATCACAATCACTGACACACATCACCCAAACACATTGCACCACACTCACTGACACACTTCACCCAAACACATTGCTCCACACTCACTGACACACTTCACCCAAACACATTGCACCACACTCACTGACACACTTCACCCAAACACAGTGCATCACACTCACTGACACACTTCACCCAAACACATTGCACCACACTCACTGACACACTTCACCCAAACACATTGCACCACACTCACTGACACACATCACCCAAACACATTAAACCACACTCAATGACACACTTCACCCAAACACATTGCACCACGCTCACTGACACACTTCACACAAACACATAGCACCACACTCACTGACACACTTCACACAAACACATAGCACCACACTCACTGACACACACATCACCCAAACACATTGCACCACACTCACTGACACACATCACCGAAACATGTTGCACCACACTCACTGACACACACATCACCCAAACACATTGCACCACACTCACTGACACACATCACCGAAACACATTGCACCACACTCACTGACACACTTCACCCAAACACACTGCACCACACTCACTGACACACTTCACCCAAACACATTGCTCCACACTCACTGACACACTTCACCCAAACACATTGCACCACACTCACTGACACACTTCACCCAAACACATTGCACCACACTCACTGACACACTTCACCCAAACACATTGCACCACACTCACTGACACACTTCACCCAAACACATTGCACCACACTCACTTGCACTCTTCACCCAAACACATTGCACCACACTCACTGACACACTTCACCCAAACACATTGCACGACACTCACTGACACACTTCACCCAAACACATTGCACCACACTCAATGACACACTTCACCCAAACACATTGCACGACACTCACTGACACACATCACACAAACACATTGCACCATACTCACTGAGAGACTTCACACAATCACATTGCACCACACTCACTGACACACTTCACCCAAACACATTGCACCACACTCACTGACAGACTTCACCCAAACATATTGCACCACGCTCACTGACACACTTCACCCAAACACATAGCACCACACTCACTGACACACACATCACCTAAACACATTGCACCAAACTCACTGACACACTTCAACCAAACATATTGCACCACACTCACTGACACACTTCACCCAAACACATGGCACCACAATCACTGACACACATCGACCAAACACATTGCACCACACTCACTGACACACTTCACCCAAACACATTGCACCACACTCACTGATACACATCACCCAAACCTATTGCACCACACTCACTGAAAAACATCACCCAAACACATTGGACCACACTCACTGACACACTTCACCCAAACACATTACAGCACACTCACTGACACACTTCACCCAAACACATTGCACCACACTCACTGACACACTTCACCCAAACAGATTGCACCACACTCACTGACACACTTCACCCAAACACATTGCAAAACACTCACTGACGCGCTTCACCCAAACACATTGCACCACACTCACTGACACAGTTCACCCAAACACATTGCACCACACTCACTGACACATTTCAACCAAACACAATTCACCACATTCACTGACACACTTCACCCAAACACATTGCACAACACTCACTGACACACTTCATCCAAACACATGGCACCACACTCACTGACACACATCACCCAAACACATTGCACCACACTCACTGACACACTTCACCCAAACACATTGCACCACACTCACTGATACACTTCACCCAAACACATTGCACCACACTCACTGACAAACTTCACCCAAACACATTGCACCACACTCACTGACATACTTCACCCAAACACATTGCACCGCACTCACTGACACACTTCACCTATACACATGGCACCACACTCACTGACACAATTCACCCAAACACATTGCACCACACTCACTGACACACTTCACCCAAACACATTGCACCACACTCACTGACACACTGCACCCAAACACATTGCACCACACTCACTGACAGACTTCACCCAAACACATTGCACCACGCTCACTGACACACTTCACCCAAACACATTGCACCATACTCACTGAGAGACTTCACACAATCACATTGCACCACACTCACTGACACACTTCACCCAAACACATTGCACCACACTCACTGACAGACTTCACCCAAACACATTGCACCACGCTCACTGACACACTTCACCCAAACACATAGCACCACACTCACTGACACACACATCACCTAAACACATTGCACCAAACTCACTGACACACATCACCGAAACACGTTGCACCACACTCACTGACACACTTCACCCAAAAACATTGCACCACACTCACTGACACACTTCACCCAAACACATTACACTGCACTCACTGACACACTTCAACCAAACACTTTGCACCACACTCACTGACACACTTCACCCAACCACATTGCACCACACTCACTGACACACTTCACCCAAACACATTGCACCACTCACTGACGCGCTTCACCCAAACACATTGCACCACACTCACTGACACACTTCACCCAAACACATTGCACCATACTCACTGACACACTTCACCCAAACACATGGCATCACAATCACTGACACACATCACCCAAACACATTGCACCACACTCACTGACACACTTCACCCAAATACATTGCACCACACTCACTGACACACTTCACCCAAACACATTGCACCATACTCACTGACACACTTCACCCAAACACATGGCATCACAATCACTGACACACATCACCCAAACACATTGCACCACACTCACTGACACACTTCACCCAAACACATTGCTCCACACTCACTGACACACTTCACCCAAACACATTGCACCACACTCACTGACACACTTCACCCAAACACAGTGCATCACACTCACTGACACACTTCACCCAAACACATTGCACCACACTCACTGACACACTTCACCCAAACACATTGCACCACACTCACTGACACACATCACCCAAACACATTAAACCACACTCAATGACACACTTCACCCAAACACATTGCACCACGCTCACTGACACACTTCACACAAACACATAGCACCACACTCACTGACACACTTCACACAAACACATAGCACCACACTCACTGACACACACATCACCCAAACACATTGCACCACACTCACTGACACACATCACCGAAACATGTTGCACCACACTCACTGACACACACATCACCCAAACACATTGCACCACACTCACTGACACACATCACCGAAACACATTGCACCACACTCACTGACACACTTCACCCAAACACACTGCACCACACTCACTGACACACTTCACCCAAACACATTGCTCCACACTCACTGACACACTTCACCCAAACACATTGCACCACACTCACTGACACACTTCACCCAAACACATTGCACCACACTCACTGACACACTTCACCCAAACACATTGCACCACACTCACTGACACACTTCACCCAAACACATTGCACCACACTCACTTGCACTCTTCACCCAAACACATTGCACCACACTCACTGACACACTTCACCCAAACACATTGCACGACACTCACTGACACACTTCACCCAAACACATTGCACCACACTCAATGACACACTTCACCCAAACACATTGCACGACACTCACTGACACACATCACACAAACACATTGCACCATACTCACTGAGAGACTTCACACAATCACATTGCACCACACTCACTGACACACTTCACCCAAACACATTGCACCACACTCACTGACAGACTTCACCCAAACATATTGCACCACGCTCACTGACACACTTCACCCAAACACATAGCACCACACTCACTGACACACACATCACCTAAACACATTGCACCAAACTCACTGACACACTTCAACCAAACATATTGCACCACACTCACTGACACACTTCACCCAAACACATGGCACCACAATCACTGACACACATCGACCAAACACATTGCACCACACTCACTGACACACTTCACCCAAACACATTGCACCACACTCACTGATACACATCACCCAAACCTATTGCACCACACTCACTGAAAAACATCACCCAAACACATTGGACCACACTCACTGACACACTTCACCCAAACACATTACAGCACACTCACTGACACACTTCACCCAAACACATTGCACCACACTCACTGACACACTTCACCCAAACATATTGCACCACACTCACTGACACACTTCACCCAAACACATTGCAAAACACTCACTGACGCGCTTCACCCAAACACATTGCACCACACTCACTGACACAGTTCACCCAAACACATTGCACCACACTCACTGACACATTTCAACCAAACACAATTCACCACATTCACTGACACACTTCACCCAAACACATTGCACAACACTCACTGACACACTTCATCCAAACACATGGCACCACACTCACTGACACACATCACCCAAACACATTGCACCACACTCACTGACACACTTCACCCAAACACATTGCACCACACTCACTGATACACTTCACCCAAACACATTGCACCACACTCACTGACAAACTTCACCCAAACACATTGCACCACACTCACTGACATACTTCACCCAAACACATTGCACCGCACTCACTGACACACTTCACCTATACACATGGCACCACACTCACTGACACAATTCACCCAAACACATTGCACCACACTCACTGACACACTTCACCCAAACACATTGCACCACACTCACTGACACACTGCACCCAAACACATTGCACCACACTCACTGACACACACATCACCCAAACACATTGCACCACACTCACTGACACACTTCACCCAAACACATTGCACCACACTCACTGACACACACTTCACCCAAGCACATTGCACCACACTCAGTGACACACTTCACCCAAACACATTGCACCACACTCACTGACACACATCACACAAACACATTGCACCACACTCACTGACACACTTCACCCAAATACATTGCACCACACTCACTGACACACTTAACCCAAACACATTGCACCACACTCACTGACACACTTCTCCCAAACACATTTCACCACACTCACTGACAAACACATCAGCCAAACACATTGCACCACACTCACTGACACGCTTCACCCAAACACATTGCATCACACTCACTGACACACTTCACCCATACACATTGCACAACACTCACTGACACACTTCACCCAAATACATTGCACCACACTCACTGGCACACTTCACCCAAACACATTGCACCACACTCACTGACACACTTCACCCAAACACATTGCACCACACTCACTGACACACTTCACCCAAACACATATCACCACACTCACATATCACCACACTCACTGACACACATCACCCAAAAACATTGCTCCACACTCACTGACACACTTCACCCAAACACATTGCACCACACTCACTGACACACTTCATCCAAACACATTTCACCACACTCGCTGACAAACACAGCACCCAAACACATTGCACCACACTCACTGACACACTTCACCCAAACACATTGCACCACACTCAGTGACACACTTCACCCAAACACATTGCACCACACTCACTGACACACTTCACCCAAACACATTGCACCACACTCACTGACACACATCACCCAAACACATTGCACCACACTCACTGACACACATCACCCTAACACATTGCACCAAAGTCACTGACACACTTCACCCAAACACATTGCACCACGCTCACTGACACACATCACCCAAACACATTGCACCACACTCACTGACACACTTCACCCAAACACATTTCACCACACTCACTGACACACTTCACCCAAACACATTGCACCACACTGACACACATCACCCAAACACATTACACTACACTCACTGACACACTTCACCCAAACACATTGCACCACACTCACTGACACACTGCACCCAAACACATTGCACCACACGCACTGACACACTTCACCCAAACACATTGCACCACACTCACTGACACACTTCACCCAAAAACATTGCACCACACTCACTGACGCGCTTCACCGAAAAACATTGCACCAAGCTCAATGACACACTTCACCCAAACACATAGCACCACACTCACTGACACACACATCACCCAAACACATTGCACCACACTCACTGACACACATCTCTGAAACATGTTGCACCACACTCACTGACACACTTCACCCAAACACATTCCCCACACTCACTGACACACTTCAACCAAACATATTGCACCACAATCACTGACACACATCACCCAAACACATTGCACCACACTCACTGATACACATCTCGCAAACACATTGCACCAAACTCACTGAAAAACATCACCCAAACACATTGGACCACACTCACTGACACACTTCACCCAAACACATTGCACCACACTCACTGACACACTTCACCCAAACAGATTGCACCACACTCACTGACACACTTCCCCCAAACACATTGCACAACACTCACAGACACACTTCATCCAAACACATTGCACCACACTCACTGGCACACTTCAATCAAACACATTGCACCACACTCACTGACACACTTCACCCAAACACATTGCACCGCACTCACTGACACACTTCACCCAAACACATTTCACCACACTCACTGACACACACATCACCCAAAAACATTGCTCCACACTCACTGACACACTTCACCCAAACACATTGCACCACACTCACTGACACACTTCATCCAAACACATTTCACCACACTCACTGACAAACCCATCAGCCAAAAACATTGCTCCACACTCACTGACACACTTCACCCAAACACATTGCACCACACTCACTGACACACATCACCCAAACACATTGCACCTCACTCACTGACACTCTTCACCCAAACACATTGCACCACACTCACTGACACACTTCACCCAAATACATTGCACCACGCTCACTGACACACTTCACCCAAACACATTGCACCACACTCACTGACACACTTCACCCAAATACATTGCACCTCACTCACTGACACACTTCACCCAGACACATTGCACCACACTCTCTGACACAAATCACCCAAACACATTGCACCACACTCACTGACACACTTCACCCAAACACATTGCACCACACTCAGTGACACACTTCACCCAAACACATTGCACCACACTCACTGACACACTTCACCCAAACACATATCACCACACTCACATATCACCACACTCACTGACACACACATCACCCAAAAACATTGCTCCACACTCACTGACACACCTCACCCAAACACATTGCACCACACTCACTGACACACTTCACCCAAACACATTGCACCACGCTCACTGACACACTTCACACAAACACATAGCACCACACTCACTGACACACACATCACCCAAACACATTGCACCACACTCACTGACACACATCACCGAAACATGTTGCACCACACTCACTGACACACTTCACCCAAACACATTGCACCACACTCACTGACACACTTCAACCAAACATATAGCACCACACTCACTGACACACTTCACCCAAACACATGGCACCACAATCACTGACACACATCGACCAAACACATTGCACCACACTCACTGACACACTTCACCCAAACACATTGCACCACACTCACTGATACACATCACCCAAACATATTGCACCACACTCACTGAAAAACATCACCCAAACACATTGGACCACACTCACTGACACACTTCACCCAAAAACATTGCACCACACTCACTGACACACTTCACCCAAACACATTACAGCACACTCACTGACACACTTCTCCCAAACACATTGCACCACACTCACTGACACACTTCACCCAAACACATTGCACCACACTCACTGACACACTTCACCCAAAGACATTGCACCACACTCACTGACACACTTCACCCAAACACATTGCACCACACTCACTGACACACACTTCACCCAAGCACATTGCACCACACTCACTGACGCGCTTCACCCAAACACATTGCACCACACTTACTGACACACTTCACCCAAACACATTGCACCACACTCAGTGACACACTTCACCCAAACACATTGCACCACACTCGCTGACACACTTCACCCAAACACATTGCACCACACTCACTGACACACATCACCCAAACACATTGCACCACACTCACTGACACACATCACCCTAACACATTGCACCAAAGTCACTGACACACTTCACCCAAACACATTGCACCACGCTCACTGACACACATCACCCAAACACATTGCACCACACTCACTGACACACTTCAGCCAAACACATTTCACCACACTCACTGACACACTTCACCCAAACACATTGCACCACACTCACTGACACACATCACCCAAACACATTGCACCACACTGACACACATCACCCAAACACATTACACTACACTCACTGACACACTTCACCCAAACACATTGCACCACACTCACTGACACACTGCACCCAAACACATTGCACCACATGCACTGACACACTTCACCCAAACACATTGCACCACACTCACTGACACACTTCACCCAAAAACATTGCACCACACTCACTGACGCGCTTCACCGAAACACATTGCACCACGCTCAATGACACACTTCACCCAAACACATAGCACCACACTCACTGACACACACATCACCCAAACACATTGCACCACACTCACTGACACACATCTCCGAAACATGTTGCACCACACTCACTGACACACTTCACCCAAACACATTCCCCACACTCACTGACACACTTCAACCAAACATATTGCACCACACTCACTGACATACTTCACCCAAACACATGGCACCACAATCACTGACACACATCACCCAAACACATTGCACCACACTCACTGACACACTTCACCCAAACACATTGCACCACACTCACTGATACACATCTCGCAAACACATTGCACCAAACTCACTGAAAAACATCACCCAAACACATTGGACCACACTCACTGACACACTTCACCCAAACACATTGCACCACACTCACTGACACACTTCACCCAAACAGATTGCACCACACTCACTGACACACTTCACCCAAACACATTGCACAACACTCAAAGACACACTTCATCCAAACACATTGCACCACACTCACTGGCACACTTCACCCAAACACATTTCACCACACTCACTGACACACACATCGCCCAAAAACATTGCTCCACACTCACTGACACACTTCACCCAAACACATTGCACCACACTCACTGACACACTTCATCCAAACACATTTCACCACACTCACTGACAAACCCATCAGCCAAAAACATTGCTCCACACTCACTGACACACTTCACCCAAACACATTGCACCACACTCACTGACACACATCACCCAAATACATTGCACCTCACTCACTGACACTCTTCACCCAAACACATTGCACCACACTCACTGACACACTTCACCCAAATACATTGCACCACGCTCACTGACACACTTCACCCAAACACATTGCACCACACTCACTGACACACTTCACCCAAATACATTGCACCTCACTCACTGACACACTTCACCCAGACACATTGCACCACACTCTCTGACACACATCACCCAAACACATTGCACCACACTCACTGACACACTTCACCCAAACACATTGCACCACACTCAGTGACACACATCACCGAAACATGTTGCACCACACTCACTGACACACTTCACCCAAACACATTGAACCACACTCACTGACACACTTCAACCAAACATATTGCACCACACTCACTGACACACTTCACCCAAACACATGGCACCACAATCACTGACACACATCGACCAAACACATTGCACCACACTCACTGACACACTTCACCCAAACACATTGCACCACACTCACTGATACACATCACCCAAACATATTGCACCACACTCACTGAAAAACATCACCCAAACACATTGGACCACACTCACTGACACACTTCACCCAAAAACATTGCACCACACTCACTGACACACTTCACCCAAACACATTACAGCACACTCACTGACACACTTCACCCAAACACATTGCACCACACTCACTGACACACTTCACCCAAACAGATTGCACCACACTCACTGACACACTTCACCCAAACACATTGCACCACACTCACTGACGCGCTTCACCCAAACACATTGCACCACACTCACTGACACAGTTCACCCAAACACATTGGACCACACTCACTGACACACTTCACCCAAACACATTGCACCACACTCACTGACACACTTCACCCAAACAGATTGCACCACACTCACTGACACACTTCACCCAAACACATTGCACAACACTCACAGACACACTTCATCCAAACACATTGCACCACACTCACTGGCACACTTCACCCAAACACATTGCACCACACTCACTGACACACTTCACCCAAACACATTGCACCGCACTCACTGACACACTTCACCCAAACACATTTCACCACACTCACTGACACACACATCGCCCAAAAACATTGCTCCACACTCACTGACACACTTCACCCAAACACATTGCACCACACTCACTGACACACTTCATCCAAACACATTTCACCACACTCACTGACAAACCCATCAGCCAAAAACATTGCACCTCACTCACTGACACTCTTCACCCAAACACATTGCACCACACTCACTGACACTCTTCACCCAAACACATTGCACCACACTCACTGACACACTTCACCCAAATACATTGCACCTCACTCACTGACACTCTTCACCCGAACACATTGCACCACACTCACTGACACACTTCACCCAAAAACATTGCTCCACACTCACTGACACACTTCACCCAAACACATTGCACCACACTCACTGACACACTTCACCCAAATACATTGCACCTCACTCACTGACACACTTCTCCCAGACACATTGCACCACACTCTCTGACACACATCACCCAAACACATTGCACCACACTCAGTGACACACTTCACCCAAACACATTGCACCACACTCAGTGACACACTTCACCCAAACACATTGCACCACACTCACTGACACACTTCACCCAAACACATATCACCACACTCACATATCACCACACTCACTGACACACACCTCACCCAAAAACATTGCTCCACACTCACTGACACACCTCACCCAAACACATTGCACCACACTCACTGACACACATCACCCAAACACATTAAACCACACTCACTGACACACTTCACCCAAACACATTGCACCACGCTGACTGACACACTTCACACAAACACATAGCACCACACTCACTGACACACACATCACCCAAACACATTGCACCACACTCACTGACACACATCACCGAAACATGTTGCACCACACTCACTGACACACTTCACCCAAACACATTGCACCACACTCACTGACACACTTCAACCAAACATATTGCACCACACTCACTGACACACTTCACCCAAACACATGGCACCACAATCATTGACACACATCGAACAAACACATTGCACCACACTCACTGACACACTTCACCCAAACACATTGCACCACACTCACTGATACACATCACCCAAACATATTGCACCACACTCACTGAAAAACATCACCCAAACACATTGGACCACACTCACTGACACACTTCACCCAAAAACATTGCACCACACTCACTGACACACTTCACCCAAACACATTCCAGCACACTCACTGACACACTTCACCCAAACACATTGCACCACACTCACTGACACACTTCACCCAAACAGATTGCACCACACTCACTGACACACTTCACCCAAACACATTGCACCACACTCACTGACGCGCTTCACCCAAACACATTGCACCACACTCACTGACACAGTTCACCCAAACACATTGCACCACACTCACTGACACATTTCAACCAAACACAATTCAGCACATTCACTGACACACTTCACCCAAACACATTGCACAACACTCACTTACACACTTCATCCAAACACATGGCACCACACTCACTGACATACTTCACACAAACACATTGCACCACACTCACTGACACACTTCACCCAAACACATTGCACCGCACTCACTGACACACTTCACCTATACACATGGCACCACACTCACTGACACACTTCACCCAAACACATTGCACCACACTCACTGACACACTTCACCCAAACACATTGCACCACACTCACTGACACACTTCACCGAAACACATTTCACCACACTCACTGACAAACACATCAGCCAAACACAGTGCACCACACTCACTGACACGCTTCACCCAAAAACATTGCACCACACTCACTGACACACTTCACCCAAACACATTGCACAACACTCACTGACACACTTCACCCAAATACATTGCACCACACTCACTGGCACACTTCACCCAAACACATTGCACCACACTCACTGACACACTTCACCCAAACACATTGCACCACACTCACTGACACACTTCACCCAAACACATTTCACCACTCTCACTGACACACACATTACCCAAACACATTGCTCCACAGTCACTGACACACTTCACCCAAACACATTGCACCACACTCATTGACACACTTCATCCAAACACATTTCACCACACTCATTGACAAACACATCAGCCAAGCACATTGCTCCACACTCACTGACACACTTCACCCAAACACATTGCACCACACTCACTGACACACATCACCCAAACACATTGCACCTCACTCACTGACACACTTCACCCAAAGACGTTGCACCACACTCACTGACACACTTCACCCAAATACATTGCACCACGCTCACTGACACTCTTCACCCAGACACATTGCACCACACTCACTGACACACATCACCCAAACACATTGCACCACACTCACTGACACACTTCACCCAAACACATTGCACCACACTCAGTGACACACTTCACCCAAACACATTGCACCACACTCACTGACACACATCACCCAAACACATTGCACCACACTCACTGACACACATCACCCAAACACATTGCACCAAACTCACTGACACACCTCACCCAAACACATTGCACCACACTCACTTGCACTCTTCACCCAAACACATTGCACCACACTCACTGACACACTTCACCCAAACACATTGCACGACACTCACTGACACACTTCACCCAAACACATTGCACCACACTCAATGACACACTTCACCCAAACACATTGCACGACACTCACTGACACACATCACACAAACACATTGCACCATACTCACTGAGAGACTTCACACAATCACATTGCACCACACTCACTGACACACTTCACCCAAACACATTGCACCACACTCACTGACAGACTTCACCCAAACACATTGCACCACGCTCACTGACACACTTCACCCAAACACATAGCACCACACTCACTGACACACACATCACCTAAACACATTGCACCAAACTCACTGACACACATCACCGAAACACGTTGCACCACACTCACTGACACACTTCACCCAAAAACATTGCACCACACTCACTGACACACTTCACCCAAACACATTACACTGCACTCACTGACACACTTCAACCAAACACTTTGCACCACACTCACTGACACACTTCACCCAACCACATTGCACCACACTCACTGACACACTTCACCCAAACACATTGCACCACTCACTGACGCGCTTCACCCAAACACATTGCACCACACTCACTGACACACATCACCCAAACACATTGCACCACACTCACTGACACACATCACCGAAACACGTTGCACCACACTCACTGACACACTTCACCCAAACACATTGCACCACACTCACTGACACACTTCACCCAAACACATTGCACCATACTCACTGACACACTTCACCCAAACACATGGCATCACAATCACTGACACACATCACCCAAACACATTGCACCACACTCACTGACACACTTCACCCAAATACATTGCACCACACTCACTGACACACTTCACCCAAACACATTGCACCACACTCACTGACACACTTCACCCAAACACATGGCATCACAACCACTGACACACATCACCCAAACACATTGCACCACACTCACTGACACACTTCACCCAAACACATTGCTCCACACTCACTGACACACTTCACCCAAACACATTGCACCACACTCACTGACACACTTCACCCAAACACAGTGCATCACACTCACTGACACACTTCACCCAAACACATTGCACCACACTCACTGACACACTTCACCCAAACACATTGCACCACACTCACTGACACACATCACCCAAACACATTAAACCACACTCAATGACACACTTCACCCAAACACATTGCACCACGCTCACTGACACACTTCACACAAACACATAGCACCACACTCACTGACACACTTCACACAAACACATAGCACCACACTCACTGACACACACATCACCCAAACACATTGCACCACACTCACTGACACACATCACCGAAACATGTTGCACCACACTCACTGACACACACATCACCCAAACACATTGCACCACACTCACTGACACACATCACCGAAACACATTGCACCACACTCACTGACACACTTCACCCAAACACACTGCACCACACTCACTGACACACTTCACCCAAACACATTGCTCCACACTCACTGACACACTTCACCCAAACACATTGCACCACACTCACTGACACACTTCACCCAAACACATTGCACCACACTCACTGACACACTTCACCCAAACACATTGCACCACACTCACTGACACACTTCACCCAAACACATTGCACCACACTCACTTGCACTCTTCACCCAAACACATTGCACCACACTCACTGACACACTTCACCCAAACACATTGCACGACACTCACTGACACACTTCACCCAAACACATTGCACCACACTCAATGACACACTTCACCCAAACACATTGCACGACACTCACTGACACACATCACACAAACACATTGCACCATACTCACTGAGAGACTTCACACAATCACATTGCACCACACTCACTGACACACTTCACCCAAACACATTGCACCACACTCACTGACAGACTTCACCCAAACACATTGCACCACGCTCACTGACACACTTCACCCAAACACATAGCACCACACTCACTGACACACACATCACCTAAACACATTGCACCAAACTCACTGACACACATCACCGAAACACGTTGCACCACACTCACTGACACACTTCACCCAAAAACATTGCACCACACTCACTGACACACTTCACCCAAACACATTACACTGCACTCACTGACACACTTCAACCAAACACTTTGCACCACACTCACTGACACACTTCACCCAACCACATTGCACCACACTCACTGACACACTTCACCCAAACACATTGCACCACTCACTGACGCGCTTCACCCAAACACATTGCACCACACTCACTGACACACATCACCCAAACACATTGCACCACACTCACTGACACACATCACCGAAACACGTTGCACCACACTCACTGACACACTTCACCCAAACACATTGCACCACACTCACTGACACACTTCACCCAAACACATTGCACCATACTCACTGACACACTTCACCCAAACACATGGCATCACAATCACTGACACACATCACCCAAACACATTGCACCACACTCACTGACACACTTCACCCAAATACATTGCACCACACTCACTGACACACTTCACCCAAACACATTGCACCATACTCACTGACACACTTCACCCAAACACATGGCATCACAATCACTGACACACATCACCCAAACACATTGCACCACACTCACTGACACACTTCACCCAAACACATTGCTCCACACTCACTGACACACTTCACCCAAACACATTGCACCACACTCACTGACACACTTCACCCAAACACAGTGCATCACACTCACTGACACTCTTCACCCAAACACATTGCACCACACTCACTGACACACTTCACCCAAACACATTGCACCACACTCACTGACACACATCACCCAAACACATTAAACCACACTCAATGACACACTTCACCCAAACACATTGCACCACGCTCACTGACACACTTCACACAAACACATAGCACCACACTCACTGACACACTTCACACAAACACATAGCACCACACTCACTGACACACACATCACCCAAACACATTGCACCACACTCACTGACACACATCACCCAAACATGTTGCACCACACTCACTGACACACACATCACCCAAACACATTGCACCACACTCACTGACACACATCACCGAAACACATTGCACCACACTCACTGACACACTTCACCCAAACACACTGCACCACACTCACTGACACACTTCACCCAAACACATTGCTCCACACTCACTGACACACTTCACCCAAACAAATTGCACCACACTCACTGACACACTTCACCCAAACACATTGCACCACACTCACTGACACACTTCAACCAAACATATTGCACCACACTCACTGACACACTTCACCCAAACACATGGCACCACAATCACTGACACACATCGACCAAACACATTGCACCACACTCACTGACACACTTCACCCAAACACATTGCACCACACTCACTGATACACATCACCCAAACATATTGCACCACACTCACTGAAAAACATCACCCAAACACATTGGACCACACTCACTGACACACTTCGCCCAAAAACATTGCACCACACTCACTGACACACTTCACCCAAACACATTACAGCACACTCACTGACACACTTCACCCAAACACATTGCACCACACTCACTGACACACTTCACCCAAACAGATTGCACCACACTCACTGACACACTTCACCCAAACACATTGCAAAACACTCACTGACGCGCTTCACCCAAACACATTGCACCACACTCACTGACACAGTTCACCCAAACACATTGCACCACACTCACTGACACATTTCAACCAAACACAATTCACCACATTCACTGACACACTTCACCCAAACACATTGCACAACACTCACTGACACACTTCATCCAAACACATGGCACCACACTCACTGACACACATCACCCAAACACATTGCACCACACTCACTGACACACTTCACCCAAACACATTGCACCACACTCACTGACACACTGCACCCAAACACATTGCACCACACTCACTGACACACACATCACCCAAACACATTGCACCACACTCACTGACACACTTCACCCAAACACATTGCACCACACTCACTGACACACACTTCACCCAAGCACATTGCACCACACTCAGTGACACACTTCACCCAAACACATTGCACCACACTCACTGACACACATCACACAAACACATTGCACCACACTCACTGACACACTTCACCCAAATACATTGCACCACACTCACTGACACACTTAACCCAAACACATTGCACCACACTCACTGACACACTTCTCCCAAACACATTTCACCACACTCACTGACAAACACATCAGCCAAACACATTGCACCACACTCACTGACACGCTTCACCCAAACACATTGCATCACACTCACTGACACACTTCACCCAAACACATTGCACAACACTCACTGACACACTTCACCCAAATACATTGCACCACACTCACTGGCACACTTCACCCAAACACATTGCACCACACTCACTGACACACTTCACCCAAACACATTGCACCACACTCACTGACACACTTCACCCAAACACATATCACCACACTCACATATCACCACACTCACTGACACACATCACCCAAAAACATTGCTCCACACTCACTGACACACTTCACCCAAACACATTGCACCACACTCACTGACACACTTCATCCAAACACATTTCACCACACTCGCTGACAAACACAGCACCCAAACACATTGCACCACACTCACTGACACACTTCACCCAAACACATTGCACCACAGTCACTGACACACATCACCCAAACACATTGCACCTCACTCACTCACTCACTTCACCCAAAAACATTGCACCACACTCACTGACACACTTCACCCAAACACATTGCACCACACTTACTGACGCGCTTCACCCAAACACATTGCACCACGCTCAATGACACACTTCACCCAAACACATAGCACCACACTCACTGACACACATCACCAAAACACATTGCACCAGACTCACTGACACACTTCACCCAAACACATTGCACCACACTCAGTGACACACTTCACCCAAACACATTGCACCACACTCACTGACACACTTCACCCAAACACATTGCACCACACTCACTGACACACATCACCCAAACACATTGCACCACACTCACTGACACACATCACCCTAACACATTGCACCAAAGTCACTGACACACTTCACCCAAACACATTGCACCACGCTCACTGACACACATCACCCAAACACATTGCACCACACTCACTGACACACTTCACCCAAACACATTTCACCACACTCACTGACACACTTCACCCAAACACATTGCACCACACTCACTGACACACATCACCCAAACACATTGCACCACACTGACACACATCACCCAAACACATTACACTACACTCACTGACACACTTCACCCAAACACATTGCACCACACTCACTGACACACTGCACCCAAACACATTGCACCACACGCACTGACACACTTCACCCAAACACATTGCACCACACTCACTGACACACTTCACCCAAAAACATTGCACCACACTCACTGACGCGCTTCACCGAAAAACATTGCACCAAGCTCAATGACACACTTCACCCAAACACATAGCACCACACTCACTGACACACACATCACCCAAACACATTGCACCACACTCACTGACACACATCTCTGAAACATGTTGCACCACACTCACTGACACACTTCACCCAAACACATTCCCCACACTCACTGACACACTTCAACCAAACATATTGCACCACAATCACTGACACACATCACCCAAACACATTGCACCACACTCACTGACACACTTCACCCAAACACATTGCACCACACTCACTGATACACATCTCGCAAACACATTGCACCAAACTCACTGAAAAACATCACCCAAACACATTGGACCACACTCACTGACACACTTCACCCAAACACATTGCACCACACTCACTGACACACTTCACCCAAACAGATTGCACCACACTCACTGACACACTTCACCCAAACACATTGCACAACACTCACAGACACACTTCATCCAAACACATTGCACCACACTCACTGGCACACTTCACCCAAACACATTGCACCACACTCACTGACACACTTCACCCAAACACATTGCACCGCACTCACTGACACACTTCACCCAAACACATTTCACCACACTCACTGACACACACTTCACCCAAAAACATTGCTCCACACTCACTGACACACTTCACCCAAACACATTGCACCACACTCACTGACACACTTCATCCAAACACATTTCACCACACTCACTGACAAACCCATCAGCCAAAAACATTGCTCCACACTCACTGACACACTTCACCCAAACACATTGCACCACACTCACTGACACACATCACCCAAACACATTGCACCTCACTCACTGACACTCTTCACCCAAACACATTGCACCACACTCACTGACACACTTCACCCAAATACATTGCACCACGCTCACTGACACACTTCACCCAAACACATTGCACCACACTCACTGACACACTTCACCCAAATACATTGCACCTCACTCACTGACACACTTCACCCAGACACATTGCACCACACTCTCTGACACAAATCACCCAAACACATTGCACCACACTCACTGACACACTTCACCCAAACACATTGCACCACACTCAGTGACACACTTCACCCAAACACATTGCACCACACTCACTGACACACTTCACCCAAACACATATCACCACACTCACATATCACCACACTCACTGACACACACATCACCCAAAAACATTGCTCCACACTCACTGACACACCTCACCCAAACACATTGCACCACACTCACTGACACACATCACCCAAACACATTAAACCACACTCACTGACACACTTCACCCAAACACATTGCACCACGCTCACTGACACACTTCACACAAACACATAGCACCACACTCACTGACACACACATCACCCAAACACATTGCACCACACTCACTGACACACATCACCGAAACATGTTGCACCACACTCACTGACACACTTCACCCAAACACATTGCACCACACTCACTGACACACTTCAACCAAACATATAGCACCACACTCACTGACACACTTCACCCAAACACATGGCACCACAATCACTGACACACATCGACCAAACACATTGCACCACACTCACTGACACACTTCACCCAAACACATTGCACCACACTCACTGATACACATCACCCAAACATATTGCACCACACTCACTGAAAAACATCACCCAAACACATTGGACCACACTCACTGACACACTTCACCCAAAAACATTGCACCACACTCACTGACACACTTCACCCAAACACATTACAGCACACTCACTGACACACTTCTCCCAAACACATTGCACCACACTCACTGACACACTTCACCCAAACACATTGCACCACACTCACTGACACACTTCACCCAAAGACATTGCACCACACTCACTGACACACTTCACCCAAACACATTGCACCACATTCACTGACACACACTTCACCCAAGCACATTGCACCACACTCACTGACGCGCTTCACCCAAACACATTGCACCACACTCACTGACACACTTCACCCAAACACATTGCACCACACTCAGTGACACACTTCACCCAAACACATTGCACCACACTCGCTGACACACTTCACCCAAACACATTGCACCACACTCACTGACACACATCACCCAAACACATTGCACCACACTCACTGACACACATCACCCTAACACATTGCACCAAAGTCACTGACACAATTCACCCAAACACATTGCACCACGCTCACTGACACACATCACCCAAACACATTGCACCACACTCACTGACACACTTCACCCAAACACATTTCACCACACTCACTGACACACTTCACCCAAACACATTGCACCACACTCACTGACACACATCACCCAAACACATTGCACCACACTGACACACATCACCCAAACACATTACACTACACTCACTGACACACTTCACCCAAACACATTGCACCACACTCACTGACACACTGCACCCAAACACATTGCACCACATGCACTGACACACTTCACCCAAACACATTGCACCACACTCACTGACACACTTCACCCAAAAACATTGCACCACACTCACTGACGCGCTTCACCGAAACACATTGCACCACGCTCAATGACACACTTCACCCAAACACATAGCACCACACTCACTGACACACACATCACCCAAACACATTGCACCACACTCACTGACACACATCTCCGAAACATGTTGCACCACACTCACTGACACAATTCACCCAAACACATTCCCCACACTCACTGACACACTTCAACCAAACATATTGCACCACACTCACTGACATACTTCACCCAAACACATGGCACCACAATCACTGACACACATCACCCAACCACATTGCACCACACTCACTGACACACTTCACCCAAACACATTGCACCACACTCACTGATACACATCTCGCAAACACATTGCACCAAACTCACTGAAAAACATCACCCAAACACATTGGACCACACTCACTGACACACTTCACCCAAACACATTGCACCACACTCACTGACACACTTCACCCAAACAGATTGCACCACACTCACTGACACACTTCACCCAAACACATTGCACAACACTCACTGACACACTTCACCCAAACACATTGCACCGCACTCACTGACACACTTCACCCAAACACATTTCACCACACTCACTGACACACACATCGCCCAAAAACATTGCTCCACACTCACTGACACACTTCACCCAAACACATTGCACCACACTCACTGACACACTTCATCCAAACACATTTCACCACACTCACTGACAAACCCATCAGCCAAAAACATTGCTCCACACTCACTGACACACTTCACCCAAACACATTGCACCACACTCACTGACACACATCACCCAAATACATTGCACCTCACTCACTGACACTCTTCAACCAAACACATTGCACCACACTCACTGACACACTTCACCCAAATACATTGCACCACGCTCACTGACACACTTCACCCAAACACATTGCACCACACTCACTGACACACTTCACCCAAATACATTACACCTCACTCACTGACACACTTCACCCAGACACATTGCACCACACTCTCTGACACACATCACCCAAACACATTGCACCACACTCACTGACACACTTCACCCAAACACATTGCACCACACTCAGTGACACACTTCACCCAAACACATTGCACCACACTCACTGACACACTTCACCCAAACACATATCACCACACTCACATATCACCACACTCACTGACACACACATCACCCAAAAACATTGCTCCACACTCACTGACACACCTCACCCAAACACATTGCACCACACTCACTGACACACATCACCCAAACACATTAAACCACACTCACTGACACACTTCACCCAAATACATTGCACCACGCTCACTGACACACTTCACACAAACACATAGCACCACACTCACTGACACACACATCACCCAAACACATTGCAGCACACTCACTGACACACATCACCGAAACATGTTGCACCACACTCACTGACACACTTCACCCAAACACATTGCACCACACTCACTGACACACTGCACCCAAACACATTGCACCACATGCACTGACACACTTCACCCAAACACATTGCACCACACTCACTGACACACTTCACCCAAATACATTACACCTCACTCACTGACACACTTCACCCAGACACATTGCACCACACTCTCTGACACACATCACCCAAACACATTGCACCACACTCACTGACACACTTCACCCAAACACATTGCACCACACTCAGTGACACACTTCACCCAAACACATTGCACCACACTCACTGACACACTTCACCCAAACACATATCACCACACTCACATATCACCACACTCACTGACACACACATCACCCAAAAACATTGCTCCACACTCACTGACACACCTCACCCAAACACATTGCACCACACTCACTGACACACATCACCCAAACACATTAAACCACACTCACTGACACACTTCACCCAAATACATTGCACCACGCTCACTGACACACTTCACACAAACACATAGCACCACACTCACTGACACACACATCACCCAAACACATTGCAGCACACTCACTGACACACATCACCGAAACATGTTGCACCACACTCACTGACACACTTCACCCAAACACATTGCACCACACTCACTGACACACTGCACCCAAACACATTGCACCACATGCACTGACACACTTCACCCAAACACATTGCACCACACTCACTGACACACTTCACCCAAAAACATTGCACCACACTCACTGACGCGCTTCACCGAAACACATTGCACCACGCTCAATGACACACTTCACTCAAACACATAGCACCACACTCACTGACACACACATCACCCAAACACATTGCACCACACTCACTGACACACATCTCCGAAACATGTTGCACCACACTCACTGACACAATTCACCCAAACACATTCCCCACACTCACTGACACACTTCAACCAAACATATTGCACCACACTCACTGACATACTTCACCCAAACACATGGCACCACAATCACTGACACACATCACCCAACCACATTGCACCACACTCACTGACACACTTCACCCAAACACATTGCACCACACTCACTGATACACATCTCGCAAACACATTGCACCAAACTCACTGAAAAACATCACCCAAACACATTGGACCACACTCACTGACACACTTCACCCAAACACATTGCACCACACTCACTGACACACTTCACCCAAACAGATTGCACCACACTCACTGACACACTTCACCCAAACACATTGCACAACACTCAAAGACACACTTCATCCAAACACATTGCACCACACTCACTGGCACACTTCACCCAAACACATTGCACCACACTCACTGACACACTTCACCCAAACACATTGCACCGCACTCACTGACACACTTCACCCAAACACATTTCACCACACTCACTGACACACACATCGCCCAAAAACATTGCTCCACACTCACTGACACACTTCACCCAAACACATTGCACCACACTCACTGACACACTTCATCCAAACACATTTCACCACACTCACTGACAAACCCATCAGCCAAAAACATTGCTCCACACTCACTGACACACTTCACCCAAACACATTGCACCACACTCACTGACACACATCACCCAAATACATTGCACCTCACTCACTGACACTCTTCAACCAAACACATTGCACCACACTCACTGACACACTTCACCCAAATACATTGCACCACGCTCACTGACACACTTCACCCAAACACATTGCACCACACTCACTGACACACTTCACCCAAATACATTACACCTCACTCACTGACACACTTCACCCAGACACATTGCACCACACTCTCTGACACACATCACCCAAACACATTGCACCACACTCACTGACACACTTCACCCAAACACATTGCACCACACTCAGTGACACACTTCACCCAAACACATTGCACCACACTCACTGACACACTTCACCCAAACACATATCACCACACTCACATATCACCACACTCACTGACACACACATCACCCAAAAACATTGCTCCACACTCACTGACACACCTCACCCAAACACATTGCACCACACTCACTGACACACATCACCCAAACACATTAAACCACACTCACTGACACACTTCACCCAAATACATTGCACCACGCTCACTGACACACTTCACACAAACACATAGCACCACACTCACTGACACACACATCACCCAAACACATTGCAGCACACTCACTGACACACATCACCGAAACATGTTGCACCACACTCACTGACACACTTCACCCAAACACATTGCACCACACTCACTGACACACTTCAACCAAACATATTGCACCACACTCACTGACACACTTCACCCAAACACATGGCACCACAATCACTGACACACATCGACCAAACACATTGCACCACACTCACTGACACACTTCACCCAAACACATTGCACCACACTCACTGATACACATCACCCAAACATATTGCACCACACTCACTGAAAAACATCACCCAAACACATTGGACCACACTCACTGACACACTTCACCCAAAAACATTGCACCACACTCACTGACACACTTCACCCAAACACATTACAGCACACTCACTGACACACTTCACCCAAACACATTGCACCACACTCACTGACACACTTCACCCAAACAGATTGCACCACACTCACTGACACACTTCACCCAAACACATTGCACCACACTCACTGACGCGCTTCACCCAAACACATTGCACCACACTCACTGACACAGTTCACCCAAACACATTGGACCACACTCACTGACACACTTCACCCAAACACATTGCACCACACTCACTGACACACTTCACCCAAACAGATTGCACCACACTCACTGACACACTTCACCCAAACACATTGCACAACACTCACAGACACACTTCATCCAAACACATTGCACCACACTCACTGGCACACTTCACCCAAACACATTGCACCACACTCACTGACACACTTCACCCAAACACATTGCACCGCACTCACTGACACACTTCACCCAAACACATTTCACCACACTCACTGACACACACATCGCCCAAAAACATTGCTCCACACTCACTGACACACTTCACCCAAACACATTGCACCACACTCACTGACACACTTCATCCAAACACATTTCACCACACTCATTGACAAACCCATCAGCCAAAAACATTGCACCTCACTCACTGACACTCTTCACCCAAACACATTGCACCACACTCACTGACACTCTTCACCCAAACACATTGCACCACACTCACTGACACACTTCACCCAAATACATTGCACCTCACTCACTGACACTCTTCACCCGAACACATTGCACCACACTCACTGACACACTTCACCCAAAAACATTGCTCCACACTCACTGACACACTTCACCCAAACACATTGCACCACACTCACTGACACACTTCACCCAAATACATTGCACCTCACTCACTGACACACTTCTCCCAGACACATTGCACCACACTCTCTGACACACATCACCCAAACACATTGCACCACACTCAGTGACACACTTCACCCAAACACATTGCACCACACTCAGTGACACACTTCACCCAAACACATTGCACCACACTCACTGACACACTTCACCCAAACACATATCACCACACTCACATATCACCACACTCACTGACACACACCTCACCCAAAAACATTGCTCCACACTCACTGACACACCTCACCCAAACACATTGCACCACACTCACTGACACACATCACCCAAACACATTAAACCACACTCACTGACACACTTCACCCAAACACATTGCACCACGCTCACTGACACACTTCACACAAACACATAGCACCACACTCACTGACACACACATCACCCAAACACATTGCACCACACTCACTGACACACATCACCGAAACATGTTGCACCACACTCACTGACACACTTCACCCAAACACATTGCACCACACTCACTGACACACTTCAACCAAACATATTGCACCACACTCACTGACACACTTCACCCAAACACATGGCACCACAATCATTGACACACATCGAACAAACACATTGCACCACACTCACTGACACACTTCACCCAAACACATTGCACCACACTCACTGATACACATCACCCAAACATATTGCACCACACTCACTGAAAAACATCACCCAAACACATTGGACCACACTCACTGACACACTTCACCCAAAAACATTGCACCACACTCACTGACACACTTCACCCAAACACATTCCAGCACACTCACTGACACACTTCACCCAAACACATTGCACCACACTCACTGACACACTTCACCCAAACAGATTGCACCACACTCACTGACACACTTCACCCAAACACATTGCACCACACTCACTGACGCGCTTCACCCAAACACATTGCACCACACTCACTGACACAGTTCACCCAAACACATTGCACCACACTCACTGACACATTTCAACCAAACACAATTCAGCACATTCACTGACACACTTCACCCAAACACATTGCACAACACTCACTTACACACTTCATCCAAACACATGGCACCACACTCACTGACACACATCACCCAAACACATTGCACCACACTCACTGACATACTTCACACAAACACATTGCACCACACTCACTGACACACTTCACCCAAACACATTGCACCGCACTCACTGACACACTTCACCTATACACATTGCACCACACTCACTGACACAATTCACCCAAACACATTGCACCACACTCACTGACACACTTCACCCAAACACATTGCACCACACTCACTGACACACTTCACCCAAACACATTGCACCACACTCACTGACACACACATCACCCAAACACATTGCACCACACTCACTGACACACTTCACCCAAACACATTGCACCACACTCACTGACACACACTTCACCCAAGCACATTGCACCACACTCAGTGACACACTTCACCCAAACACATTGCACCACACTCACTGACACACATCTCACAAACACATTGCACCACACTCACTGACAAACTTCACCCAAATACATTGCACCACACTCACTGACACACCTAACCCAAATACATTGCACCACACTCACTGACACACTTCTCCCAAACACATTTCACCACACTCACTGACAAACTCATCAGCCAAACACATTGCACCACACTCACTGACACACTTCACCCAAACACATATCACCACACTCACATATCACCACACTCACTGACACACACATCACCCAAAAACATTTCTCCACACTCACTGACACACTTCACCCAAACACATTGCACCACACTCACTGACACACTTCATCCAAACACATTTCACCACACTCGCTGACAAACACATCACCCAAACACATTGCACCACACTCACTGACACACTTCACCCAAACACATTGCACCACACTCACTGACACACATCACCCAAACACATTGCACCTCACTCACTGACTCACTTCACCCAAAAACATTGCACCACACTCACTGACACACTTCACCCAAACACATTGCACCACACTTACTGACGCGCTTCACCCAAACACATTGCACCACGCTCAATGACACACTTCACCCAAACACATAGCACCACACTCACTGACACACACATCACCCAAACACATTGCACCACACTCACTGACACACATCACCAAAACACATTGCACCACACTCACTGACACACTTCACCCAAACACATTGCACCTCACTCAGTGACACACTTCACCCAAACACATTGCACCACACTCACTGACACACTTCACCCAAACACATTGCACCACACTCACTGACACACATCACCCAAACACATTGCACCACACTCACTGACACACATCACCCTAACACATTGCACCAAAGTCACTGACACACTTCACCCAAACACATTGCACCACGCTCACTGACACACATCACCCAAACACATTGCACCACTCACTGACACACTTCACCCAAACACATTTCACCACACTCACTGACACACTTCACCCAAACACATTGCACCACACTCACTGACACACATCACCCAAACACATTGCACCACACTGACACACATCACCCAAACACATTACACTACACTCACTGACACACTTCACCCAAACACATTGCACCACACTCACTGACACACTGCACCCAAACACATTGCACCACACGCACTGACACACTTCACCCAAACACATTGCACCACACTCACTGACACACTTCACCCAAAAACATTGCACCACACTCACTGACGCGCTTCACCGAAACACATTGCACCACGCTCAATGACACACTTCACCCAAACACATAGCACCACACTCACTGACACACACATCACCCAAACACATTGCACCACACTCACTGACACACATCTCCGAAACATGTTGCACCACACTCACTGACACACTTCACCCAAACACATTCCCCACACTCACTGACACACTTCAACCAAACATATTGCACCACACTCACTGACATACTTCGCCCAAACACATGGCACCACAATCACTGACACACATCACCCAAACACATTGCACCACACTCACTGACACACTTCACCCAAACACATTGCACCACACTCACTGATACACATCTCGCAAACACATTGCACCAAACTCACTGAAAAACATCACCCAAACACATTGGACCACACTCACTGACACACTTCACCCAAACAGATTGCACCACACTCACTGACACACTTCACCCAAACAGATTGCACCACACTCACTGACACACTTCACCCAAACACATTGCACAACACTCACAGACACACTTCATCCAAACACATTGCACCACACTCACTGGCACACTTCACCCAAACACATTGCACCACACTCACTGACACACTTCACCCAAACACATTGCACCGCACTCACTGACACACTTCACCCAAACACATTTCACCACACTCACTGACACACACATCACCCAAAAACATTGCTCCACACTCACTGACACACTTCACCCAAACACATTGCACCACACTCACTGACACACTTCATCAAAACAAATTTCACCACACTCACTGACAAACCCATCAGCCAAAAACATTGCTCCACACTCACTGACACACTTCACCCAAACACATTGCACCACACTCACTGACACACATCACCCAAACACATTGCACCTCACTCACTGACACTCTTCACCCAAACACATTGCACCACACTCACTGACACACTTCACCCAAATACATTGCACCACGCTCACTGACACACTTCACCCAAACACATTGCACCACACTCACTGACACACTTCACCCAAATACATTGCACCTCACTCACTGACACACTTCACCCAGACACATTGCACCACACTCTCTGACACACATCACCCAAACACATTGCACCACACTCACTGACACACTTCACCCAAACACATTGCACCACACTCAGTGACACACTTCACCCAAACACATTGCACCGCACTCACTGACACACATCACCCAAACACATTGCACCACACTCACTGACACACATCACCCAAACACATTGCACCAAACTCACTGACACACTTCACCCAAACACATTGCACCACACTCACTGACACACATCACCCAAACACAATGCACCACAATCTCTGACACACTTCACCCAAACACATTGCACCACACTCACTGACACACATCACCCAAACACATTGCACCACACTCACTGACACACTTCACCCAAACACATTGCACCACACTCACTGTCACACTTCACCCAAACACATTGCACCACACTCACTGACACACATCACCCAAACACATTGCGCCACACTCACTGACACACTTCACCCAAACACATTGCACCACACTCACTGACACACTTCACCCAAACACATTGCACCACACTCACTGACACACATCACCCAAACACATTGCACCACACTCACTGACACACTTCACCCAAACACATTGCACCACACTCACTGACACACATCACCCAAACACATTAAACCACACTCACTGACACACTTCACCCAAACACATTGCACCACGCTCACTGACACACTTCACACAAACACATAGCACCACACTCACTGACACACACATCACCCAAACACATTGCACCACACTCACTGACACACATCACCGAAACATGTTGCACCACACTCACTGACACACTTCACCCAAACACATTGCACCACACTCACTGACACACTTCAACCAAACATATTGCACCACACTCACTGACACACTTCACCCAAACACATCGCACCACAATCACTGACACACATCACCCAAACACATTGCACCACACTCACTGACACACTTCACCCAAACACATTGCACCACACTCACTGATACACATCACCCAAACATATTGCACCACACTCACTGAAAAACATCACCCAAACACATTGGACCACACTTACTGACACACTTCACCCAAACTCATTGCACCACACTCGCTGACACACTTCACCCAAACACATTACAGCACACTCACTGACACACTTAATCCAAACACATTGCACCACACTCACTGACACATTTCAACCAAACACAATTCACCACATTCACTGACACACTTCACCCAAACACATTGCACCACACTCACTGACACACTTCACCCAAACACATGGCACCACACTCACTGACACACATCACCCAAACACATTGCGCCACACTCACTGACACACTTCACCCAAACACATTGCACCACACTCACTGACACACTTCACCCAAACACATTGCACCACACTCACTGACACACTTCAACCAAACAGATTGCACCACACTCACTGACACACTTCACTCAAACACATTGCACCACACTCACTGACACACTTCACCCAAACACATTGCACCACACTCACTGACACACACATTACCCAAACACATTACACCACACTCACTGACACACTTCACACAATCACATTGCACCACACTCACTGACACACTTCACCCAAACACATTGCACCACACTCACTGACACACTTCACCCATACACATTGCACCACACTCACTGACACACTTCAGCCAAATACATTGCACCACACTCACTGACATACTTCACCCAAACACATTGCACCACACTCACTGACACACTTCACCCAAACACATTGCACCACACTCACTGACAAACTTCACCCAAACACATTTCACCACACTCACTGACAAACACATCAGCCAAACACATTGCACCACACTCACTGACACGCTTCACCCAAACACATTGCACCACACTCACTGACACACTTCACCCAAACACATTGCACAACACTCAGTGACACACTTCACTCAAATACATTGCACCACACTCACTGGCACACTTCACCCAAACACATTGCACCACACTCACTGACACACTTCACCCAAACACATTGCACCACACTCACTGACACACTTCACCCAAACACATTTCACCACACTCACTGACACACACATCACCCAAACACATTGCTCCACACTCACTGACACACTTCACCCAAACACATTGCACCACACTCACTGACACACTTCATCCAAACACATTGCACCTCACTCACTGACACTCTTCACCCAAACACATTGCACCACACTCACTGACACACTTCACCCAAATACATTGCACCACGCTCATTGACACACTTCACCCAAACACATTGCACCACACTCACTGACACACTTCACCCAAATAAATTGCACCTCACTCACTGACACACTTCACCCAGACACATTGCACCACACTCACTGACACACATCACCCAAACACATTGCACCACACTCACTGACACACTTCACCCAAACACATTGCACCACACTCAGTGACACACTTCACCCAAACATATTGCACCACACTCACTGACACACATCACCCAAACACATTGCACCACACTCACTGACACACATCACCCAAACACATTGCACCAAACTCACTGACACACTTCACCCAAACACATTGCACCACACTCACTGACACACATCACCCAAACACAATGCACCACACTCTCTGACACACTTCACCCAAACACATTGCACCACACTCACTGACACACATCACCCAGACACATTGCTCCACACTCACTGACACACTTCACCCAAACACATTGCTCCACACTCACTGACACACTTCACCCAAACACATTGCACCACACTCAATGACACACATCACCCAAACACATTGCACCACACTCACTGACACACTTCACCCAAAGACATTGCACCACACTCACTGACACACTTCACCCAAACACATTGCACCACACTCACTGACACACATCACCCAAACACATTGCACCACACTCACTGACACAATTCACCCAAACATATTGCACCACACTCACTGATACACATCACCCAAACATATTGCACCACACTCACTGAAAAACATCACCCAAACACATTGGACCACACTTACTGACACACTTCACCCAAACTCATTGCACCACACTCACTGACACACTTCACCCAAACACATTACAGCACACTCACTGACACACTTAACCCAAACACATTGCACCACACTCACTGACACATTTCAACCAAACACAATTCACCACATTCACTGACACACTTCACCCAAACACATTGCACCACACTCACTGACACACTTCACCCAAACACATGGCACCACACTCACTGACACACATCACCCAAACACATTGCGCCACACTCATTGACACACTTCACCCAAACACATTGCACCACACTCACTGACACACTTCACCCAAACACATTGCACCACACTCACTGACACACTTCAACCAAACAGATTGCACCACACTCACTGACACACTTCACTCTAACACATTGCACCACACTCACTGACACACTTCACCCAAACACATTGCACCACACTCACTGACACACACATCACCCAAACACATTACACCACACTCACTGACACACTTCACCCAAACACATTGCACCACACTCACTGACACACTTCACCCAAACACATTTCACCACACTCACTGACAAACACATCAGCCAAACACATTGCACCACACTCACTGACACGCTTCACCCAAACACATTGCACCACACTCACTGACACACTTCACCCAAACACATTGCACAACACTCAGTGACACACATCACCCAAATACATTGCACCACACTCACTGGCACACTTCACCCAAACACATTGCACCACACTCACTGACACACTTCACCCAAACACATTGCACCACACTCACTGACACACTTCACCCAAACACATTTCACCACACTCACTGACACACACATCACCCAAACACATTGCTCCACACTCACTGACACACTTCACCCAAACACATTGCACCACACTCACTGACACACTTCATCCAAACGCATTGCACCTCACTCACTGACACTCTTCACCCAAACACATTGCACCACACTCACTGACACACTTCACCCAAATACATTGCACCACGCTCATTGACACACTTCACCCAAACACATTGCACCACACTCACTGACACACTTCACCCAAATAAATTGCACCTCACTCACTGACACACTTCACCCAGACACATTGCACCACACTCACTGACACACATCACCCAAACACATTGCACCACACTCACTGACACACTTCACCCAAACACATTGCACCACACTCAGTGACACACTTCACCCAAACATATTGCACCACACTCACTGACACACATCACCCAAACACATTGCACCACACTCACTGACACACATCACCCAAACACATTGCACCAAACTCACTGACACACTTCACCCAAACACATTGCACCACACTCACTGACACACATCACCCAAACACAATGCACCACACTCTCTGACACACTTCACCCAAACACATTGCACCACACTCACTGACACACATCACCCAGACACATTGCACCACACTCACTGACACACTTCACCCAAACACACTGCACCACACTCACTGACACACTTCACCCAAACACATTGCTCCACACTCACTGACACACTTCACCCAAACACATTGCACCACACTCACTGACACACATCACCCAAACACATTGCACCACACTCACTGACACACTTCACGCAAACACATTGCACCACACTCACTGACACACTTCACCCAAACACATTGCACCACACTCACTGACACACTTCGCCCAAACACATTGCACCACATTCACTGACACACATCACCCAAACACATTGCAGCACACTCACTGACACACTTCACCCAAACACATTGCACCACACTCACTGACACACTTCACCCAAACACATTGCACCACACTCACTGACACACATCACCCAAAAACATTGCACCACACTCACTGACACACTTCACCCAAAGACATTGCACCACACTCACTGACACACTTCACCCAAACACATTGCACCACACTCACTGACACACATCACCCAAACACATTGCACCACACTCACTGACACACTTCACTCAAACACATTGCACCATACTCACTGACACACATCACCCAAACACATTAAACCACACTCACTGACACACTTCACCCAAACACATTGCACCACGCTCACTGACACACTTCACACAAACACATAGCACCACACTCACTGACACACACATCACCCAAACACATTGCACCACACTCACTGACACACATCACCGAAACATGTTGCACCACACTCACTGACACTCTTCACCCAAACACATTGCACCACACTCACTGACACACTTCAACCAAACATATTGCACCACACTCACTGACACACTTCACCCAAACACATGGCACCACAATCACTGACACACATCGACCAAACACATTGCACCACACTCACTGACACACTTCATCCAAACACATTGCACCACACTCACTGATACACATCACCAAAACATATTGCACCACACTCACTGAAAAACATCACCCAAACACATTGGACCACACTTACTGACACACTTCACCCAAAAACATTGCACCACACTCACTGACACACTTCACCCAAACACATTGCACCACACTCACTGACACACATCACCCAAACAGATTGCACCACACTCACTGACACACTTCACCCAAACACATTACAGCACACTCACTGACACACTTCACCCAAACACATTGCACCACACTCACTGACACACTTTGCCCAAACAGATTGCACCACACTCACTGACACACTTCACCCAAACACATTGCACCACACTCACTGACGCGCTTCACCCAAACACATTGCACCACACTCACTGACACAGTTCACCCAAACACAATGCACCACACTCACTGACATACTTCACCCAAACACATTGCACCACACTCACTGACGCGCTTCACCCAAACACATTGCACCACACTCACTGACACACTTCACCCAAACACATTGCTCCACACTCAGTGACACACTTCACCCAAACACATTGCTCCACACTCACTGATACACATCACCCAAACATATTGCACCACACTCACTGAAAAACATCACCCAAACACATTGGACCACACTTACTGACACACTTCACCCAAACACATTGCACCACACTCACTGACACACTTCACCCAAACACATTACAGCACACTCACTGACACACTTCACCCAAACACATTGCACCACACTCACTGACACATTTCAACCAAACACAATTCACCACATTCACTGATACACTTCACCCAAACACATTGCACCACACTCACTGACACACTTCACCCAAACACATGGCACCACACTCACTGACACACTTCACCCAAACACATTGCACCACACTCACTGACACATTTCAACCAAACACAATTCACCACATTCACTGATACACTTCACCCAAACACATTACACCACACTCACTGACACACATCACCCAAACACATTGCGCCACACTCACTGACACACTTCACCAAACACATTGCACCACACTCACTGACACACTTCACCCAAACACATTGCACCACACTCACTGACACACTTCAACCAAACAGATTGCACCACACTCACTGGCACACTTCACTCAAACACATTGCACCGCACTCACTGACATACTACACCCAAACACATGGCACCACACTCACTGACACACTTCACCCAAACACATTGCACCACACTCACTGACACACTTCACCCAAACACATTGCACCACACTCACTGAGACACACATCACCCAAATACATTACACCACACTCACTGACACACTTCACCCAAACACATTGCACCACACTCACTGACACACTTCACCCATACACATTGCACCACACTCACTGACACACTTCACCCAAATACATTGCACCACACTCACTGACACACTTCACCCAAACACATTGCACCACACTCACTGACACACTTCACCCAAACACATTGCACCACACTCACTGACACACTTCACCCAAACACATTTCACCACACTCACTGACAAACACATCAGCCAAACACATTGCACCACACTCACTGACACGCTTCACCCAAACACATTGCACCACACTCACTGACACACTTCACCCAAACACATTGCACAACACTCACTGACACACTTCACCCAAATACATTGCACCACACTCACTGGCACACTTCACCCAAATAAATTGCACCTCACTCACTGACACACTTCACCCAGACACATTGCACCACACTCACTGACACACATCACCCAAACACATTGCACCACACTCACTGACACACTTCACCCAAACACATTGCACCACACTCAGTGACACACTTCAACCAAACATATTGCACCACACTCACTGAAACACATCACCCAGACACATTGCACCACACTCACTGACACACATCACCCAAACACATTGCACCAAACTCACTGACACACTTCACCCAAACACACTGCACCACACTCACTGACACACATCACCCAAACACAATGCACCACACTCTCTGACACACTTCACCCAAACACATTGCACCACATTCACTGACACACATCACCCAGACACATTGTACCACTCTCACTGACACACTTCACCCAAACACACTGCACCACACTCACTGACACACTTCACCCAAACACATTGCTCAACACTCACTGACACACTTCACCCAAACACATTGCACCACACTCACTGACACACATCACCCAAACACATTGCACCACACTCACTGACACACTTCACCCAAACACATTGCACCACACTCACTGACACATTTCAACCAAACACAATTCACCACATTCACTGATACACTTCACCCAAACACATTGCACCACACTCACTGACACACTTCACCCAAACACATGGCACCACACTCACTGACACACTTCACCCAAACACATTGCACCACACTCACTGACACATTTCAACCAAACACAATTCACCACATTCACTGATACACTTCACCCAAACACATTACACCACACTCACTGACACACATCACCCAAACACATTGCGCCACACTCACTGACACACTTCACCAAACACATTGCACCACACTCACTGACACACTTCACCCAAACACATTGCACCACACTCACTGACACACTTCAACCAAACAGATTGCACCACACTCACTGACACACTTCACTCAAACACATTGCACCGCACTCACTGACATACTGCACCCAAACACATGGCACCACACTCACTGACGCACTTCACCCAGACACATTGCACCACACTCACTGACACACTTCACCCAAACACATTGCACCACACTCACTGACACACACATCACCCAAACACATTACACCACACTCACTGACACACTTCACCCAAACACATTGCACCACACTCACTGACACACTTCACCCATACACATTGCACCACACTCACTGACACACTTCACCCAAATACATTGCACCACACTCACTGACACACTTCACCCAAACACATTGCACCACACTCACTGACACACTTCACCCAAACACATTGCACCACACTCACTGACACACTTCACCCAAACACATTTCACCACACTCACTGACAAACACATCAGCCAAACACATTGCACCACACTCACTGACACGCTTCACCCAAACACATTGCACCACACTCACTGACACACTTCACCCAAACACATTGCACAACACTCACTGACACACTTCACCCAAATACATTGCACCACACTCACTGGCACACTTCACCCAAATAAATTGCACCTCACTCACTGACACACTTCACCCAGACACATTGCACCACACTCACTGACACACATCACCCAAACACATTGCACCACACTCACTGACACACTTCACCCAAACACATTGCACCACACTCAGTGACACACTTCACCCAAACATATTGCACCACACTCACTGCCACACATCACCCAAACACATTGCACCACACTCACTGACACACATCACCCAAACACATTGCACCAAACTCACTGACACACTTCATCCAAACACACTGCACCACACTCACTGACACACATCACCCAAACACAATGCACCACACTCTCTGACACACTTCACCCAAACACATTGCACCACACTCACTGACACACATCACCCAGACACATTGCACCACTCTCACTGACACACTTCACCCAAACACACTGCACCACACTCACTGACACACTTCACCCAAACACATTGCTCAACACTCACTGACACACTTCACCCAAACACATTGCACCACACTCACTGACACACATCACCCAAACACATTGCACCACACTCACTGACACACTTCACCCAAACACATTGCACCACACTCACTGACACACTTCACCCAAACACATTGCACCACACTCACTGACACACATCACCCAAACACATTGCACCACACTCACTGACACACTTCACTCAAACACATTGCACCACACTCACTGACACACATCACCCAAACACATTAAACCACACTCACTGACACACTTCACCCAAACACATTGCACCACGCTCACTGACACACTTCACACAAACACATAGCACCACACACACTGACACACACATCACCCAAACACATTGCACCACACTCACTGACACACATCACCGAAACATGTTGCACCACACTCACTGACACACTTCACCCAAACACATTGCACCACACTCACTGACACACTTCAACCAAACATATTGCACCACACTCACTGACACACTTCACCCAAACACATTGCACCACACTCACTGACACACTTCAACCAAACATATTGCACCACACTCACTGACACACTTCATCCAAACACATGGCACCACAATTACTGACACACATCAACCAAACACATTGCACCACACTCACTGACACACTTCACCCAAACACATTGCACCACACTCACTGATACACATCACCAAAACATATTGCACCACACTCACTGAAAAACATCACCCAAACACATTGGACCACACTTACTGACACACTTCACCCAAACACATTACAGCACACTCACTGACACACTTCACCCAAACACATTGCACCACACTCACTGACACACATCACCCAAACAGATTGCACCACACTCACTGACACACTTCACCCAAACACATTACAGCACACTCACTGACACACTTCACCCAAACTCATTGCACCACACTCACTGACACACTTCACCCAAACACATTGCACCACACTCACTGACACACTTCACCCAAACACATTGCAGCACACTCACTGACACACTTCACCCAAACAGATTGCACCACACTCACTGACACACTTCACCCAAACACATTACAGCACACTCACTGACACACTTCACCCAAACACATTGCACCACACTCACTGACACAGTTCACCCAAACACATTGCACCACACTCACTGACACACTTCACCCAAACACATTGCACCACACTCACTGACGCGCTTCACCCAAACACATTGCACCACACTCACTGACACACATCACCCAAACACATTGCACCACACTCACTGACACACTTCACCCAAACACATTGCACCACACTCAGTGACACACTTCACCCAAACACATTGCACCACACTCACTGACACACATCACCCAAACACATTGCACCACACTCACTGACACACATCACCCAAACACATTGCACCAAACTCAATGACACACTTCACCCAAACACATTGCACCACACTCACTGACACACATCACCCAAACACAATGCACCACACTCTCTGACACACTTCACCCAAACACATTGCACCACACTCACTGACACACATCACCCAGACACATTGCACCACACTCACTGACACACTTCACCCAAACACATTGCACCACACTCTCTGACACACATCACCCAAACACATTGCACCACACTCACTGACACACTTCACCCAAACACATTGCACCACACTCACTGACACACTTCACCCAAACACATTGCACCACACTCACTGACACACATCACCCAAACACATTGCACCACACTCACTGACACACATCACCCAAACACATTAAACCACACTCACTGACACACTTCACCCAAACACATTGCACCACGCTCACTGACACACTTCACACAAACACATAGCACCACACTCACTGACACACACATCACCCAAACACATTGCACCACACTCACTGACACACATCACCGAAACATGTTGCACCACACTCACTGACACACTTCACCCAAACACATTGCACCACACTCACTGACACACTTCAACCAAACACATTGCACCACACTCACTGACACACTTCACCCAAACACATGGCACCACAATCACTGACACACATCAACCAAACACATTGCACCTCACTCAATGACACACTTCACCCAAACACATTGCACCACACTCACTGATACACATCACCCAAACATATTGCACCACACTCACTGAAAAACATCACCCAAACACATTGGACCACACTTACTGACACACTTCACCCAAAAACATTGCACCACACTCACTGACACACTTCACCCAAACACATTACAGCACACTCACTGACACACTTCACCCAAACACATTGCACCACACTCACTGACACACTTCACCCAAACAGATTGCACCACACTCGATGACACACTTCACCCAAACACATTGCACCACACTCACTGACACACTTCACCCAAACACATTGCACCACACTCACTGACGCACTTCACCCAAACACATTGCACTACACTCACTGACACAGTTCACCCAAACACATTGCACCACACTCACTGACAAATTTCAACCAAACACAATTCACCACATTCACTGACACACTTCACCCAAACACATTGCACAACACTCACTGACACACTTCACCCAAACACATTGCACCACACTCACTGACACACTTCACCCAAACAGATTGCACCACACTCACTGACACACTTCACCCAAACACATTGCACCACACGCACTGACGCGCTTCACCCAAACACATTGCACTACACTCACTGACGCAGTTCACCCAAACACATTGCACCACACTCACTGACACATTTCAACCAAACACAATTCACCACATTCACTGACACACTTCACCCAAACACATTGCACAACACTCACTGACACACTTCACCCAAACACATGGCACCACACTCACTGACACATTTCAACCAAACACAATTCACCACATTCACTGACACACTTCACCCAAACACATTGCACCACACTCACTGACACACTTCACCCATACACATTGCACCACACTCACTGACACACTTCACCCAAACACATTGCACCACACTCACTGACACACTTCACCCAAACACATTGCACCACACTCACTGACACACTTCACCCAAACACATTGCTCCGCACTCACTGACACACTTCACCCAAACACATGGCACCACACTCACTGACACAATTCACCCAAACACATTGCACCACACTCACTGACACACTTCACCCAAACACATTGCACCACACTCACTGACACACTTCACCCAAACACATTGCACCACACTCACTGACACACACATCACCCAAACACATTACACCACACTCACTGACACACACTTCACCCAAGCACATTGCACCACACTCAGTGACACACTTCACCCAAACACATTGCACCACACTCACTGACACACATCACACAAACACATTGCACCACACTCACTGACACACTTCACCCAAACACATTGCACCACACTCACTGACACACTTCACCCAAATACATTGCACCACACTCACTGACACACTTCACCCAAACACATTGCACCACACTCACTGACAAACTTAACCCAAACACATTGCACCACACTCACTGACACACTTCTCCCAAACACATTTCACCACACTCACTGACAAACACATCAGCCAAACACATTGCACCACACTCACTGACACGCTTCACCCAAACACATTGCATCACACTCACTGACACACTTCACCCAAACACATTGCACAACACTCACTGACACACTTCACCCAAATACATTGCACCACACTCACTGGCACACTTCACCCAAACACATTGCACCACACTCACTGACACACTTTACCCAAACACATTGCACCACACTCACTGACACACTTCACCCAAACACATATCACCACACTCACTGACACACACATCACCCAAAAACATTGCTCCACACTCACTGACACACTTCACCCAAACACATTGCACCACACTCACTGACACACTTCATCCAAACACATTTCACCACACTCGCTGACAAACACATCACCCAAACACATTGCACCACACTCACTGGCACACTTCACCCAAACACATTGCACCACACTCACTGACACACATCACCCAAACACATTGCACCTCAGTCACTGACACACTTCGCCCAAACACATTGCAGCACACTCACTGACACACTTCACCCAAACACATTGCACCAAACTCACTGACGCGCTTCACCCAAACACATTGCACCACGCTCAATGACACACTTCACCCAAACACATAGCACCACACTCACTGACACACACATCACCCAAACACATTGCACCACACTCACTGACACACATCACCCAAACACATTGCACCACACTCACTGATACGCTTCACCCAAACACATTGCACCACACTCAGTGACACACTTCACCCAAACACATTGCACCACACTCACTGACACACTTCACCCAAACACATTGCACCACACTCACTGACACACATCACCCAAACACATTGCACCACACTCACTGACACACATCACCCTAACACATTGCACCAAATTCACTGACACACTTCACCCAAACACATTGCACCACACTCACTGACACACATCACCCAAACACATTGCACCACACTCACTGACACACTTCACCCAAACACACTGCACCACACTCACTGACACACTTCACCCAAACACATTTCACCACACTCACTGACACACTTCACCCAAACACATTGCACCACACTCACTGACACACATCACCAAAACACATTGCACCACACTGACACACATCACCCAAACACATTACACTACACTCACTGACACACTTCACCCAAACACATTGCACCACACTCACTGACACACTGCACCCAAACACATTGCACCACACTCACTGACACACTTCACCCAAACACATTGCACCACACTCACTGACACACTTCACCCAAAAACATTGCACCACACTCACTGACGCGCTTCACTGAAACACATTGCACCACGCTCAATGACACACTTCAACCAAACATATAGCACCACACTCACTGACACACACATCACCCAAACACATTGCACCACACTCACTGACACACATCACCGAAACATGTTGCACCACACTCACTGACACACTTCACCCAAACACATTCCCCACACTCACTGACACACTTAAACCAAACATATTGCACCACACTCACTGACATACTTCACCCAAACACATGGCACCACAATCACTGACACACATCATCCAAACACATTGCACCACACTCACTGACACACTTCACCCAAACACATTGCACCACACTCACTGATACACATCACCCAAACACATTGCACCACACTCACTGAAAGACATCACCCAAACACATTGGACCACACTCACTGACACACTTCACCCAAACACATTGCACCACACTCACTGACACACTTCACCCAAACACATTACAGCACACTCACTGACACACTTCACCCAAACACATTGCACCACACTCACTGACACACTTCACCCAAACAGATTGCACCACACTCACTGACACACTTCACCCAAACACATTGCACAACACTCACTGACACACTTCATCCAAACACATTGCACCACACTCACTGGCACACTTCACCCAAACACATTGCACCAGACTCACTGACACACTTCACCCAAACACATTGCACCGCACTCACTGACACACTTCACCCAAACACATTTCACCACACTCACTGACACACACATCACCCAAAAACATTGCTCCACACTCACTGACAAACCCATCAGCCAAAAACATTGCTCCACACTCACTGACACACTTCACCCAAACACATTGCACCACACTCACTGACACACATCACCCAAACACATTGCACCTCACTCACTGACTCACTTCACCCAAACACATTGCACCACACTCACTGACACACTTCACCCAAATACATTGCACCGCACTCACTGACACACTTCACCCAAACACATTGCACCACACTCACTGACACACATCACCCGAACACATTGCACCACACTCACTGCCCCATTCACCCACACATATTGCACCGCACTCACTGACACACTTCACCCAAACACATTGCACCACACTCAATGACACACACATCACCCAAACACATTGCACCACTCACTGACGCGCTTCACCCAAACACATTGCACCACACTCAATGACATACACATCACCCAAACACATTACACCACACTCACTGACACACACTTCACCCAAGCACATTGCACCACACTCAGTGACACACTTCAACCAAACACATTGCACCACACTCACTGACACACATCACACAAACATATTGCTCCACACTCACTGACACACTTCACCCAAACACATTGCACCACACTCACTGACACACTTCACCCAAACACATTGCGCCACACTCACTGACACACTTCACCCAAACACATTGCACCACACTCACTGACACACTTCACCCAAACACATTGCACCACAATCACTGACACACTTCACCCAAAAACATTACACCACACTCACTGACACACTTCACCCAAACACATTGCACCACACTCACTGACACACTTCACCCAAACACATTGCACCACACTCACTGACACACATCACCCAAACACATTACACCTCACTCACTGACACACATCACCCAAACACATTGCATCACACTCACTGACACACTTCACCCAAACACATTGCACCAAACTCAATGACACACTTCACCCAAACACATTGCACCAAACTCATTGACACACTTCACCCAAACACATTGCACCACACTCACTGACACACACATCACCCAAACACACTGCTCCACACTCACTGACACACTTCACCCAAACACATTGCACCACACTCTCTGACACACTTCACCCAAACACATTGCACCACACTCACTGACACACTTCACCCAAACGCATTGCACCACACTCACTGACACACATCCCCCAAACACATTGCACCACACTCACTGACACACTTCACCCAAACACTTTGCACCACACTCACTGACACACTTCACCCAAACACATTGCACCACACTCACTGACACACATCACCCAAACACATTGCACGACACTCACTGACACACACATCACCCAAACACATTGCACCACACTCACTGACACACTTCACCCAAACACATTGCACCACACTCACTGACACACATCACCCAAACACATTGCACGACACTCACTGACACACACATCACCCAAACACATTGCACCACACTCACTGACACATTTCACCCAAACACATTGCACCACACTCACTGACACACTTCACCGAAACACATGGCACCACACTCACTGACACACATCACCCGAACACATTGCACAGCTCTCACTGACACACTTCACCCAAACATATTGCACCACACTCACTGACACACTTCACCCAAACACATTGCACCACTCACTGACGTGCTTCACCCAAACACATTGCACCACACTCACTGACACACACATCACCCAAACACATTGCACCACACTCACTGACACACACATCACCCAAAAACATTGCACCACACTCACTGACACACACATCACCCATAAACATTGCTCCACTCTCACTGACACAATTCACCCAAACACATTGGACCACACTAACTGACACACATCACCCAAACCCTTTGCACCACACTCAGTGACACACATCACCCAAAAACATTGCAACACACTCACTGACACACATCACCCAAACACATTGCCTCACACTCACTGACACACTTCAGCCAAACACGTTGCACCACACTCACTGACACACTTCACCCAAACACATTGCACCACACTCACTGACACACTTCACCCAAACATATTGCACCACACTCACTGACACACCTCACCCAAACATATTGCACCACACGCACTGACACACTTCACCCAAACACATTACATTACACTCACTGACACACTTCACCCAAAAGCATTGCACCACACTCACTGACACACTTCACCAAAACACATTGCACCACACTCACTGACACACACATCACCCAACCCCATTGTACCACACTCAGTGAAACACATTACCCATACACCTTGCCCCACAATCACTGACACACTTCACCCAAAAACATTGCACCACACTCACTGACACACATCACCATGACACATTGCCCCATACTCACTGACACACTTCACCCAAACACGTTGCACCACACTCACTGACACACTTAACCCAACACATTGCACCACACTCACTAACGCGCTTCACCCAAACACATTGCACCACACTCACTGACACACTTCACCCAAACACATTGCACCACACTCACTGACACACTTCACCCAAACACATTGCACCACACTCACTGACACACTTCACCCAAACACATGGCACCACACTCACTGACACACATCACCCAAACACATTGCACCACACTCACTGACACACTTCACTCAAACACATTGCACCACACTCACTGACACACATCACCCAAACACATTGGACCACAATCACTGACAAACTTCACCCAAACACATTGCACCTCACTCACTGACACACATCACCCAAACACATTGCACCACACTCACTGACACACTTCACCCAAACACATTGCACCACACTCACTGACACACATCACCCAAACACATTGCACCACTTTAACTGACACACATCACCGAAACACGTTGCACCTCACTCACTGACACACTTCACCCAAAAACATTGCACCACACTCACTGACAAACATCACCCAAACACATTGGACCACACTCATTGACAAACTTCACCCAAACACATTGCACCTCACTCACTGACACACATCACCCAAACACATTGCACTGCAGTCACTGACACACTTCACCCAAACACATTACAGCACACTCACTGACACACTTCACCCAAACACATTGCACCACACTCACTGACACACTTCACCCAAACACATTGCACCACACTCACTGACACACTTCAACCAAACATATTGCACCACACTCACTGACACACATCACCCAAACACAATGCACCACACTCACTGACACACACATCACCCAAACACATTGCACCACACTCACTGACACACTTCACCCAAACATATTGCACCACACTCACTGACACGCTTCACCCAAACATATTGCACCACACTCACTGACACACATCACCCAAACATATTGCACCACACTCACTGACACACTTCACCCAAACACATTACACTACACTCACTGACACACTTCACCCAAACGCATTGCACCACACTCACTGACACACTTCACCAAAACACATTGCACCACAATCACTGACACACTTCACCCAAAAACATTGCACCACACTCACTGACACACATCACCATGACACATTGCCCCATACTCACTGACACACTTCACCGAAACACGTTGCACCACACTCACTGACACACTTCACCCAAATACATTGCACCACACTCACTAACACGCTTCACCCAAACACATTGCACCACACTCACTGACACACTTCACCCAAACACATTGCACCACACTCACTGACACACTTCACCCAAACACGTTGCACCACACTCACTGACACACTTCACCCAAACACATTGCACCACACTCACTAACACGCTTCACCCAAACACATTGCACCACACTCACTGACACACTTCACCCAAACACATTGCACCACACTCACTGACACACTTCACCCAAACACATTGCACCACACTCACTGACACACTTCACTCAAACACATTGCACCACACTCACTGACACATATCACCCAAACACATTGGACCACAATCACTGACAAACTTCACCCAAACACATTGCACCTCACTCACTGACACACATCACCCAAACACATTGCACCGCACTCACTGACACACTTCACCCAAACACATTGCACCACACTCACTGACACACACATCACCCAAACACATTGCACCACACTCACTGACACACATCACCCAAACACATTGCACCACACTCACTGACACACATCACCCAAACACATTGCACCACACTCACTGACACACTTCTCCCAAACACATTGCACCACACTCACTGACACACTTCACCCAAACACGTTGCACCACACTCACTGACACACTTCACCCAAACACATTGCAGCACACTCACTGACACACTTCACCCAAACACATTGGACCACAATCACTGACAAACTTCACCCAAACACATTGCACCTCACTCACTGACACACATCACCCAAACACATTGCACCGCACTCACTGACACACTTCACCCAAACACATTACAGCACATTCACTGACACACTTCACCCAAACACATTGCACCACACTCACTGACACACTTCACCCAAACACATTGCACCACACTCACTGACACACTTCAACCAAACATATTGCACCACACTCACTGACACACTTCAACCAAACATATTGCACCACACTCACTGACACACTTCACCCAAACACATTGCACCACACTCACTGACATACTTCACCCAAACATATTGCACCGCACTCAGTGACACACTTCACCCAAACACATTGCACCACTCACTGACGCGCTTCACCCAAACACATTGCACCACACTCACTGATACACTTCACCAAAACACATTGCACCACACTCACTGACACACTTCACCCAAACACATTGCACCACACTCACTGACACACACTTCACCCAAATACATTGCACCACACTCACTGACACACTTCACCCAAACACATTGCACCACACTCACTGACATACTTCACCCAAACACATTGCACCACACTCACTGACACTCTTCCCCCAAACACATTGCACCACACTCACTGACACACTTCCCGCAAACACATTGCACCACACTCACTGACACACTTCACCCAAACACATTGCACCACTCACTGACGCGCTTCACCCAAACACATTGCACCACACTCACTGACACACACATTACCCAAACACATTGCACCACACTCACTGACACACTTCACCAAAACACATTGCACCACACTCACTGACACACACATCACCCAGCCCCATTGTACCACACTCAGTGAAACACATTACCCATACACCTTGCCCCACAATCACTGACACACTTCACCCAAAAACATTGCACCACACTCACTGACACACATCACCATGACACATTGTACCACACTCACTGACACACTTCACCCAAACACGTTGCACCACACTCACTGACACACTTCACCCAAACACATTGCACCACACTCACTGACACACTTCACCGAAACACATTGCACCACACTCACTGACATACTTCACCCAAACACTTGGCACCACACTCACTGACACACATCACCCAAACACATTGCACCACACTCACTGACACACTTCACTCAAACACATTGCACCACACTCACTGACACACATCACCCAAACACATTGGACCACAATCTCTGACAAACTTCACCCAAACACATTGCACCTCACTCACTGACACACATCACTCAAACACATTGCACCACACTCACTGACACACTTCACCCAAACACATTGCACCACACTCACTGACACACATCACCCAAACACATTGCACCACTTTCACTGACACACATCACCAAACACATTACACTGCACTCACTGACACACTTCACCCAAACACATTTCACCACACTCACTGACACACTTCACCCAAACACATTGCACCACACTCACAGACACACTTCACACAAACACATTGCACCACACTCACTGACACACACATCACCCAAACACATTGCACCACACTCACTGACACACATCACCGAAACACGTTGCACCTCACTCACTGACACACTTCACCCAAACACATTGCACCACACTCACTGACACACTTCACCCAAACACATTGCACCACACTCACTGACACACTTCACCCAAACACATTGCACCACACTCACTGACACACTTCACCCAAACACATGGCACCACACTCACTGACACACATCACCCAAACACATTGCACGACACTCACTGACACACTTCACTCAAACACATTGCACCACACTCACTGACACACATCACCCAAACACATTGGACCACAATCACTGACAAACTTCACCCAAAGACATTGCACCTCACTCACTGACACACATCACCCAAACACATTGCACCACACACACTGACACACTTCACCCAAACACATTGCACCACTTTCACTGACACACATCACCAAACAGACTACACTGCACTCACTGACACACTTCACCCAAACACATTTCACCACACTCACTGACACACTTCACCCAAACACATTGCACCACACTCACAGACACACTTCACCCAGACACATTGCACCACACTCACTGACACACTTCACCCAAACACATTGCACCAAACTCATTGACGCACTTCACCCAAACACATTGCACCACACTCACTGACACACACATCTCCCAAACACATTGCTCCACACTCACTGACACACTTCACCCAAACACATTGCACCACACTCACTGACACACTTCACCCAAACACATTGCACCACACTCACTGACACACTTCACCCAAACACATTGCACCACACTCACTGACACACTTCCCCCAAACACATTGCACCACACTCACTGACACACTTCACCCAAACACATTGCACCACACTCACTGACACACTTCACCCAAACACATTGCACGACACTCACTGACACACACATCACCCAAACACATTGGACCACACTCACTGACACACTTCACCCAAACACATTGCACCACGCTCACTGACACACTTCACCGAAACACATGGCACCACACTCACTGACACACATCACCCGAACACATTGCACCACTCTCACTGACACACTTCACCCAAACATATTGCACCGCACTCACTGACACACTTCACCCAAACACATTGCACCACTCACTGACGCGCTTCACCCAAACACATTGCACCACACTCACTGACACACACATCACCCAAACACATTGCTCCACTCTCACTGACACACTTCACCCAAACACATTGCACCACACTCACTGACACACTTCACCCAAACACGTTGCTCCACACTCACTGACACACTTCACCCAAACACATTGCACCACACTCACTGACACTCTTCACCCAAACATATTGCACCACACTCACTGACACACATCACCCAAACATATTGCACCACACTCACTGACACACTTCACCCAAACACATTACATTACACTCACTGACACACTTCACCCAAAAGCATTGTACCACACTCACTGACACACTTCACCAAAACACATTGCACCACACTCACTGACACACACATCACCCAACCCCATTGTACCACACTCAGTGAAACACATTACCCATACACCTTGCCCCACAATCACTGACACACTTCACCCAAAAACATTGCACCACGCTCACTGACACACATCACCATGACACATTGCCCCATACTCACTGACACACTTCACCCAAACACGTTGCACCACACTCACTGACACACTTAACCAACACATTGCACCACACTCACTAACGCGCTTCACCCAAACACATTGCACCACACTCACTGACATACTTCACCCAAACACATTGCACCACACTCACTGACACAATTCACCCAAACACATTGCACCACACTCACTGACACACTTCACCCAAACACATGGCACCACACTCACTGACACACATCACCCAAACACATTGCACCACACTCACTGACACACATCCCCCAAACACATTGGACCACAATCACTGACAAACTTCACCCAAACACATTGCACCTCACTCACTGACATACGTCACCCAAACACATTGCACCACACTCACTGACACACTTCACCCAAACACATTGCACCACACTCACTGACACACATCACCCAAACACATTGCACCACTTTAACTGACACACATCACCAAACACATTACACTGCACTCACTGACACACTTCACCCAAACACATTTCACCACACTCACTGACACACTTCACCCAAACACATTGCACCACACTCACAGACACACTTCACCCAAACACATTGCACCACACTCACTGACACACACATCACCCAAAAACATTGCACGACACTCACTGACACACATCACCGAAACACGTTGCACCTCACTCACTGACACACTTCACCCAAACACATTGCACCACACTCACTGACACACTTCACCCAAACACGTTGCACCACTCTCACTGACACACATCACCCAAAAACATTGCACCACACTTGTTGTGTATGTAATATGTGTGCTACTTTGAACCTATGGACAGGACTGCACTACTTGTTGGGCGTAGTGATACGCAGTACCACTCCTGGCCATAGGGGTATAAATAGTACTGTGGGTACTGATCCCCCTCAGTTCCCGCCTGTGGGCATGAAGTAAAGACCTACGTATAGTCCCTACCTCCATCCAGTAAAGACCTGTTTTATTGTTACTGATTAAGTCTGAGTATTAATTACTTGAACAACTCACAGATTTAACACTGGCGACGAGTCTGATTCGGACCCTGCGGCAGTCATTCCACGGCAGCTTCGTCCACAGCCAGGACGTTGCAGAGAGGTTTCCACCCTCTCCACCCCACTGGAAGACATCCTGACCTCGGAGCCTCCATCGGCGACCGTCAGCTTCTTCTCCAGCTTGGTGGTGGGTAAGCCATTGTCTGAGCCGGGCAGCGACGCGACAGGCAGTCGACCGCGTTGGCCGCATGAACGGGGCTGGGGGAGCTGGAGGAATAGGGCGCGAGAGCCGCTTCGAGCGGGAGGCGTTTCAACGGAGCGATCGCATCTCCTGATAAGAGCCGAGAGCCGCTTCGCGATCCAGCGATCGCATCCGCTGATAAGGGCCGCACTCGGGCGATCGCGGCGAAGATAAGGGCCGCACTCGGGGGCTGAAGGGAGACGGCGTTGGGGGACGGGTGAAGACCGCCAAGCGCGGGAAAACCGCCATTTTGTGGGCGGAGGACGACGGCAAGAGCGGGAAGCCGCCATCTTGGATAGCAGTAAAAAAAAAAAAAATCTGAGAAATTGCAAATCTACAATGCCTAAACACGGGAATATTAGCACCTTTGATAGTGACCTTGAAGATTGGGCCATATATGTTGAAAGAGTAAAAAATTATTGTAAGGCCAATAAAATTCGTGACCAAGATAAAGCTCTAACATTATTAAATTTAATGGGTGCGAAGACATACGGGCAATTGAAACACCTGTTATCACCAGATGAACCGGCGGATAAGACGTTCGATGAGATTGTTACTGTCCTGAAAGATCATCTAAACCCCACGCCGCTGATGCTAGCGGAACGATTTAAATTTTATGACAGAAGGCAGCTACAGCATGAAAGCAATGCTGATTATTTGCTGGAATTGCGTAAATTAGCGAAATATTGCCAGTTTGGAACGGGACTGACAGAGGCACTTCGAGACAAATTTGTCTGTGGTTTATTTAAACAGGATACACAAAAGCGACTGCTCGAGGAGAATGAGCTGACGCTTGAGAAGGCGGTCACGATGGCAGCAGCACACGAAGCCGCAGCGAGAGGCACGGCAGTAATGCAGCTACGGTCACCGGAGCTCAGTGCACACAAATTGGGTGTGAGTTCTGGCAAATGTTATCGTTGTGGAAAGACAACGCATGATCAGAACCAGTGTTGGTTTAAAAACCAAGAATGTAGAACTTGTGGTAGGCTTGGACATATAGCTAGAGTATGCAGGTCAGGGAAGAAGACCAGCAACAAGAAGTCACCGCAAGGAAAATACGCAAAGGTACACAAGGTGACCGAACAGGAGTCCGATTCAGACGCTAGCAGTAATGAACTGGCTAGCTTAAGCTGTAATGAACTGGCTAGCTTAAGAGTACTCAACGCTGGTAAGGGTGCAGACCTCCAGACAATTTGGGTCACTCTTCAGATAGAAGGAGTCCAAGTAAAACTGGAATTGGACACTGGATCGGCATTGACGGTCATAAATAAGAAAGATTACGGAAAGTTATTCCAACATATTCCCCTACAGGATACGGGGATTATATTGAAAACATACACGGGGCAAAGAGTGTACCCCATCGGGAAAATAGAGGTTGCAGTGGTCCACAAGGGCGAAGACAGTCAAATAATGGACTTATATGTGATATCTGAAGGAGGTTCTCCACTACTAGGACGGGAGTGGATTAGGAAAATGAATATGGACTGGCATTTCCTACAAACAATAACGAGTGAGAACTCGGTGAAGATAGTCAGCCCAGACTCTGGAACGGATGATGGTAAGCCCAACTCAGGTGCAAAAGACAAAGTTTCAGCACAGAATTCCACTGAGCAACAACAACATAGTTTAACTGTGGATTCTGAGTCTGGCAAGTCTACTGATGTGCCCATTTCTGAGGGACATCGGGCTCGAACTCAACTCCATTTCAAACTACAACAGCAATTACAACAAATGCTTCGCCGTTTTGAGCAAGAGTTGAATGCAACGAAAGAGTTCTTTGATATAGAGTTGGAGAATCTGGAAAGACAACAGAAGCAGCTGATGGAGAAAATGGAGCAGGAGCACACAAAACGTCTGATGTCAGAGGAGTTAACGGTCAGCCAACTCCTGCATATGCTGAAGGACAGGACTCTGAAATGGGAAAAACTTGAACACGAACTTCAATATTCAAACGAAAGGGGTTCGGAGCTCTCAAAGGTTATTGGAAGAGCTGAGGTGGCAACACAGACTGAGATGACTGCAACAGAGCAGCCCTTGGATGCCAAAAGTACGCTGACTCACGTCAACGTAGAACAACAGACCGCTGAAACAGCTGCTCCGGTAGAGGGATTGAATAGTCCGATCAATCAATCTCCAAAAGAAGTTGAAGTAGTAAAATCTCAAATGAGGTCATTAGTAAACGACTTGCTGAAAGCCCAGAAAAAGCTGGATGAAGAGGTACGCATGAAGAAGTCTCTTCAGGAAAGATGTCTGGACTTGGAACAAAAGCTGGCTAACGCCCAGCTGGGTATGGAGGAAATAGAAGACCCTCTCGCTGGCCTAGATCAGGACGACACCGAATATTACTATGTCCTGTCCTGCCCTACTTGTAACTTCGACTCCCACCATACAGAAATCATGGAGGAGCACCGAAAGTCTACGGAACATCGGGAGAAGGTGGCTCTACTACGGAAAAAGGAGGAAGAGAAGGAGGAACTGCGCATGCAGCTGGCAGCTGACAGTGGAGCCCAGAGAGTCTCCAAGAAGCAGAAAAGGAAAAGTCGAAACAGAAGATGACCCATCTGAACCATTATTACCTCTACCAGATCACACACGTGGTCCCTCCGAACGGAGCCAATTCAGTTCGGAAGTTCAAACTGTTAAATCCATGGAAGGACTATTGAATGAGTCACTCCAGCAACGTGAACCGACTCCACCACAGAGATTGAATCTGTGAACTGTTTTCCGCAGAGACTGAATCTGTGATCTGTTTTGACATGAAGTTATCTATGTATCTATGTTATTCTGTTATGTAAACCTGAAGTTATATATGTATATATGTTATTACGTTATGTTAAATGGGGAGATGACTGTAAAGCTAGGAAGGGAGGAATGTTGTGTATGTAATATGTGTGCTACTTTGAACCTATGGACAGGACTGCACTACTTGTTGGGCGTAGTGATACGCAGTACCACTCCTGGCCATAGGGGTATAAATAGTACTGTGGGTACTGATCCCCCTCAGTTCCCGCCTGTGGGCATGAAGTAAAGACCTACGTATAGTCCCTACCTCCAACCAGTAAAGACCTGTTTTATTGTTACTGATTAAGTCTGAGTATTAATTACTTGAACAACTCACAGATTTAACAACACTCACTGACAAACATCACCCAAACACATTGGACCACAATCACTGACAAACTTCACCCAAACACATTGCACCTCACTCACTGACACACATCACCCAAACACATTGCACCGCACTCACTGACACACTTCACCCAAACACATTACAGCACACTCACTGACACACTTCAACCAAACATTTTGCACCACACTCACTGACACACATCACCCAAACACATTGCACCACACTCGCTGACACACTTCACCCAAAGATATTGCACCACACTCACTGACACGCTTCACCCAAACATATTGCACCACACTCACTGACACACATCACCCAAACATATTGCACCACACTCACTGACACACTTCACCCAAACACATTACACTACACTCACTGACACACTTCACCCAAACGCATTGCACCACACTCACTGACACACTTCACCAAAACACATTGCACCACAATCACTGACACACACATCACCCAACCCCATTGTACCACACTCAGTGAAACACATTACCCATACACCTTGCCCCACAATCACTGACACACTTCACCCAAAAACATTGCACCACACTCACTGACACACATCACCATGACACATTGCCCCATACTCACTGACACACTTCACCCAAACACGTTGCACCACACTCACTGACACACTTCACCCAAACACATTGCACCACACTCACTAACGCGCTTCACCCAAACACATTGCACCACACTCACTGACACACTTCACCCAAACACATTGCACCACACTCACTGGCACACTTCACCCAAACACATTGCACCACACTCACTGACACACTTCACCCAAACACATGGCACCACACTCACTGACACACATCACCCAAACACATTGCACCACACTCACTGACACACTTCACTCAAAAACATTGCACCACACTCACTGACACACATCACCCAAACACATTGCACCACACTCACTGGCAAACATCACCCAAACACATTGGACCACAATCACTGACAAACTTCACCCAAACACATTGCACCTCACTCACTGACACACATCACCCAAACACATTGCACCGCACTCACTGACACACTTCACCCAAACACATTACAGCACACTCACTGACACACTTCACCCAAACACATTTCTCCACACTCACTGACACACTTCACCTAAACACATTGCACCACACTCACAGACACACTTCACCCAAACACATTGCACCACACTCACTGACACACACATCACCCAAAAACATTGCACCACACTCACTGACACACATCACCGAAACACGTTGCACCTCACTCACTGACACACTTCACCCAAACACATTGCACCACACTCACTGACACACTTCACCCAAACACGTTGCACCACACTCACTGACACACATCACCCAAAAACATTGCACCACACTCACTGACAAACATCACCCAAACACATTGGACCACAATCACTGACAAACTTCACCCAAACACATTGCACCTCACTCACTGACACACATCACCCAAACACATTGCACCGCACTCACTGACACACTTCACCCAAACACATTACAGCACACTCACTGACACACTTCACCCAAACACATTGCACCACACTCACTGACACACTTCACCCAAACACATTGCACCACACTCACTGACACACTTCAACCAAACATATTGCACCACACTCACTGACACACATCACCCAAACACATTGCACCACACTCACTGACACACTTCACCCAAACATATTGCACCACACTCACTGACACGCTTCACCCAAACATATTGCACCACACTCACTGACACACATCACCCAAACACATTGCACCACACTCACTGACACACTTCACCCAAACATATTGCACCACACTCACTGACACGCTTTACCCAAACACATTGCTCCACACTCACTGACACACTTCCCCCAAACACATTGCACCACACTCACTGACACACTTCACCCAAACACATTGCACCACACTCACTGACACACTTCACCCAAACACATTGCACCACACTCACTGACACACATCACCCAAACACATTGCACCACACTCACTGACACACACATCACCCAAACACATTGCACCACACTCACTGGCACACACATCAGCCAAACATATTGTACCACACTCACTGACACACTTCACCCAAACACATTGCACCACACTCACTGACACACTTCACCCAAACACATTACACCACACTCACTGACACACACATCACCCAAACACATTGCACCACACTCACTGGCACACACATCACCCAAACACATTGCACCACACTCACTGGCACACACATCAGCCAAACATATTGTACCACACTCACTGACACACTTCACCCAAACACATTGCACCACACTCATTGACACACTTCACCCAAACACATTGCACCACACTCACTGACACACTCATCACCCAAACACATTGCTCCACACTCACTGACACACTTCACCCAAACACATTGCACCACACTCACTGACACACTTCACCCAAACACATTGCACCACACTCACTGACACACTTCACCCAAACACATTGCACCACACTCACTGACACACTTCCCCCAAACACATTGCACCACACTCACTGACACACTTCACCCAAACACATTGCACTACACTCACTGACACACTTCACCCAAACACATTGCACCACACTCACTGACACACTTCACCCAAACACATTACACCACACTCACTGACACACTTCACCCAAACACATTGCACCACACTCACTGACACACTTCACCCAAACACATTGCACCACACTCACTGACACACTTCACCCAAACACATTGCACCACACTCACTGACACACTTCACCCAAACACATTGCACCACACTCACTGACACACATCACCCAAACTTTTTGTACCACACTCACTGACACACTTCACCCAAACACATTGCACCACACTCACTGACACACTTCACCCAAACACATTACACCACACTCACTGACACACACATCACCCAACCCCATTGTACCTCACTCAGTGACACACATTACCCAAACACCTTGCCCCACACTCACTGACACACATTACCCAAACACATTGCACCACACTCACTGACACACTTCACCCAAACACGGTGCACCACACTCACTGACACACTTCACCCAAACATATTGCACCACACTCACTGACACACTTCACCCAAACACATTGCACCACACTCACTGACACACTTCACCCAAACACGTTGCACCACACTCACTGACACACTTCACCCAAACATGTTGCACCACACTCACTGACACACTTCACCCAAACACATTGCACCACACTCACTGACACACTTCACCCAAACACGTTGCACCACACTCACTGACACACTTCACCCAAACATATTGCACCACACTCACTGACACACTTCACCCAAACACATTGCACCACACTCACTGACACACTTCACCCAAACACGTTGCACCACACTCACTGACACACTTCACCCAAACACGTTGCACCACACTCACTGACACACTTCCCTCTCTCTTGCATTACAAGGTGGTGCATATCCGGCGACAGCAGTTGCTTACAGGCGGGGGACAAGCACGGATACTGAACCTGACCCAGCTGGAGGAGACAGTGCTAGACATCATTAGAGGAGCCATCACTGAGGCCGGGGTGATCCGCGAGGCGGAAACCATTGAAGATGACGATATGCTGATACCTAATCCTTCTTCTCACATCCCACTTCCTGCTCATCCCACAACCACTTCTCACTCACAAGCTGCTAATGGTGTAACCATGCACATTTTACTTTCCCCCCACCCCCTCACCACAACCTGACCCTTGTGCCTTTCTCCTTTCAGTTACCCAAGAACTCCAATCAGTCCAACCAGTGCAGGAAGAACAAGAGGAGAGTGAAGGAGAAGAAGAGACATCGTCACTCAAACTGACACTTGCAGGCACCACTCAGAAAATGGCATTGCACGTACTTTAGAGTGTAGTATAGAGGCGGGATCTGCATGTGCTGAGACACCGGGCACGAGTGGACTGCAGCCAGGCCAGGGGGAAAGAGTAATTCAGGTGCCAGCTCCCCGGAGGGCGTGTTCGCATGTGAGTTCTGCTGCAGAGGACTCAGATGAGGACTTCGATGGGGCGGCCTTCAGAAGAAGGGTGATGGGCAAGCACACAGAAATGCTTGGTGCATTAGCAAGCCTGCCACAGAGCCTGTTGTCAGTGTCAAGGAGCATGGAGGAGTCCGGTCCAACCTTACTCAGGGCTTTGCGCAGATCTTGTAGCTCATTGAGAAGACAATGAACTCGATTCGAGCACTTGTGGACCCAACCATGATGCAGGGTCTGATGGGCGATGTCTCAGTTTCCTTTGCAGCACAAGCGGAAGCGACCCAATGTCTGGGTACTGCAGTGGAAGCTCAGACTGCTGTCATCGTGGCTGCATTTACCAGTGTTGAAAGGGTTTTGCAGGGTGTCACAGCAGCCCAGCAATCTGTCCTCCAACCGATCACTAGGATTACTGAGGCTCCGCCTCGGGGCAGTGGCTCCGTAGAGCATGAACCTGCTGTCCTCTCTCAGGATGACAGCATTCGTCCTCCCACCCCTGCGACTCCACCACTGCCCTTGCTGTTGCCTGTCAGCCAGCGAGCCAGACTGCTGCCGCCCATGCCAAGGTGGTGCAGTCTACAGCCGAGCCTTCTCGGCCTAGAGTTCCTCAAGGTCATCCTCCAAGGCCATCTGCAGTCTCCCCCACTGAAAATCAGCAGCCTTCCACCAGCCATGCTGCAGCCACTGGGGTAGCACTGTGTTGGAGCACTAGGACAGGCAAAGGCACACACAAGACAGACACTAAGGGAATGCACAAGGGTGATTAGTTGACTTTGTTATGTAGTATTGGACTGAATCATTTGTAAATTATGTTTGGAATGTTTGTTTTGTGGTGGCTTTCATTTCAGCATTGTGGCCAAGAGGACACTGTGATGTTCCGTGATGTTACCACAGAGGGATGGTAAGGTGGGGAAGTGTTGAGCAACGGGAATCTGGGGTTTCATTCAGGGGAACTGGAGTCTGATGAGGTGCTCAAGGACAGCCTGTCCGGAATGTGAATTTGTAAGCTGCCTCCTCCCTTCCTCCTCCTCCTTCTGAGGTAGACGCAGAACCCGTGGTGGCAAGGGCTGCGCCCTCATGATGGCCAAGTTGTGGAGGATGCAGCAAACCAGCACAAATTGGGACACCCGCTCTGCTGAGTACTGGAGGGCTCCTCTCGAGCAGTCAAGGCAGCGGAACCGTTGCTTGAGCACCCCGATTGTCTGCTCGATGACGTTCCTCATGGCAACATGGCTATCATTATATGAGCATTGATAACGAGTGGTGGGGTTGTGGAGGGGAGCCATGACCCAGGTGTAGAGTGGACAGCCCTTGTCTTTGAGCAGCCTCCCTCGGGTTCGATGTGGTGGCTGGAAGATTGCTGGCACAGCGGATTGATGCAGGGTGAAGGCACCATGGCCTAGAAATTCAGTTTTGCCAGTTTTGGGGCGCTAATGTTAGCGCCCGCCCGACTTTAGCGCCCGCCCCAAAGTTGCGCCCCCTTCGCCGAAATTCAGTTGCTTCGCCCTAAGAGGTTGCTGGAGCACTAAAAGAGGCGTTACACGATTATCTTTAGGCGCTAAGCCGGCGGTGCAGAGGGATAGCGCTGAGGCGGGGCACAGCGCGGGTGCGGTCATTTTTTGATTGACAGCAGACCCCGTGGCGCCGGCCAGCCCTTAAAGGGGGAAGGGACGATTTGGTCTGCTGCCACGCCCTGCACACTGCAGCTTTCAAACTAGGCCTCAACACTGCTGCTGAGCCCAAGGAGCCATGGCAACGCATGAGAAGGCCCGTGAGCGTGCCCTGCACTTCTCAGAGCGTGATCTGGATATCATGCTGACAGCATTGGAGAAGAGGCGCAGGATCTTGTTCCCAGACAATGGCAGGAATCCCACCCACCGCGTCTACACCAAAGCCTGGAGGGAGATCGCCACCGGGGTGTCGTCCTACGGCGATGCCCCCAGGGACAAGGTGCAATGTCGGAAGAAATACAATGACCTGACCAGGATTGTCAGGGTGAGTACCCTTTCCACTCTCCTCCTCATTCTTGCATGTACACCTGACATGATGGGCAAAGGGACCTGAAAGGCCTAATAGGCAGCCCTCAGCCAGCAGCTTTGGGACAGTCATGAGCATCAATTGCACATTCTGCACTTTACACACTGGCCAAGCTATTCCACCATGAGAGGCAGTGCACACTAGATCCGGGCTACACTCTGGCCAAGCTATTCCACCATGAGAGGCAGTGCACACTAGATCAGGGCTACACTCTGACCAAGCTATTCCACCATGAGAGGCAGTGCACACTAGATCAGGGCTACATTCTGGCCAAGCTATTCCACCATGAGAGGCAGTGCACACTAGATCAGGGCTACACTCTGGCCAAGCTATTCTACCATGAGAGGCAGTGCACACTAGATCAGGGCTACACTCTGGCCAAGCTATTCCACCATGAGAGGCAGTGCACACTAGATCAGTGCTACACTCTGGCCAAGCTATTCCACCATGGGAGGCAGTGCACACTACGTCACGGCTACACACCGTACTTAGAGCCCATCCTTTCTCTTGCAGGCTAAACTTGCGAATAATCACAAGTGCCGCGACATCACCGGGGGAGGCCGCGCCAAGTTCCAGAAGCTCACTCCCCTGGAGGAGCGCGTGAGTGGCCTCATGGGAGGCCGTGTGATTGTGCCCAGAGCGTGCAGAGAAGCCGACCCTCCGCTGCCCGGCAATGGTAAGGACCTCGCCTTTTGGCCCTCTCTCGTCGCACTTGCGCATCCGAGCTACCTCCTTTGCCACTGTGCCACCAATGCGCTGAATGCCACCAGTCATGACTCCCTCGCTGACGCCCTCTCCTCACTCTGAAGCTACTCTTGTGCCTTCCTGCTTTCAGCTGGTGAAGAAGAGCTCCCTGAAGCTGCCAGTGACAGCCCCACCGAACAGGAGGAGGAGGAGGAGGAGGAGGAGGAGGAGGAAGAGCAACCCGGACCATCAGGGGAGGACTCAGGTCCCGCAGCAGAGGGCGAAGTGTTGGACATGTCTTCCTTGGACGAGAGCCTGGAGCAACTTTCAGAGGGGAGTGCAGCTGCTGGGACCAGTGGCGTCCAGCCACCCAGGAGGGCTGCGGGTGGGCCGCGGCCTTCCCCCCAGAGGGGGGAAGGATCGGAGGGGAGTGCAGTTGCTGCGGACATTCGGCACCAGCAACGTGCAAAGGGTCGCCTAGCTCGGACCCCTGCTCCCCAGCGGGAGAGTCCCGCCTCCAGTCCGGCCACCTTCACCTCGGAGGAGGTGTGCCAGCTGGACCAAATGGCTGAGGATTCGGACCGCCGCCACACAGAGCTCATGCAGGTGGTGGGATGGATGCCTGAGGCCATCGAGTCGCTGGCGACCAGTGTGCGGGAGTTTGGGGCATCAAATGCCGAGAGTGGCCAGATGATGATGGAGGTAGTGGAACGGATGCCTCCGGCGATGGAGTCGCTGGCTGATGCCGTCAAGTCAGTGGCGGATGTGATGCGGGCGCAGACCAGGGCAACAGGGGCACTCACTGCTGCCACACGCGCTGCCTCAGCCAGGCATCGCCAGGACACCCGCCGCGCTGCAGCAGCACAGCGATCCGCCCTTCGGCTGATTGGTGCGGATCGTGCAGTGCGTGCCCGGGCGAGTACCAGCGTGCGACATCACCAGCCAGCGCCTCCAATACGCCAACTTGCCCACATTGCGCCATCCGTCACCGCCACTCCCCCAGTGGAGCGTCAACGGCAAGCGGCTGGAGCTGATGGTGGGCATGCACACGTGCGCCAATCAACAGCCGGCCCCTCGAGGCCCAAAGCCCGTGTAGGCCGCCCCCCAAGGCCATCTGGCAGAAGGACACCTGACCCTCAGGCGCCTTCCCCCAGCCTCGCAGCAGCCACTGGGCAGAGCTTGCGGAGGAGCAGCAGGCCGGGCAGGGGCGCCAAAAGGCTGGACAAGGTCTCGCCCTCGCGGGCCACTAAGTAGAGGGTGTGGCCAGCTTTCATTTTATATGGCGGTGGACATCTTTATTTTGCCCATGGTTGTTTTATTTATGGGTATGTTTTTTGCGTTAAGGCCGAGGTTGAGGCCTGGTTTGTTCAAATGTGGAGTTACTCCTCCCCAGGTTGTGGGAGTGAGTCGTTTGTTGCACTTTTTGTGGGGGCCGTTGATTGTTTTTGGGATTCATGTGGGAAGGGGTTTCATTTTTGTCAAATATAAATTTATCTTTATTCAGACAGTGTCCATGGTTGTTCTTGTTAGTCTTTGTTGCCTTCGCCGGCTGAGGGCTTGCGGAGCGGCTGCATTCATCTTGCTTCATGGCCACAAGGCATTCCCTGACAGGGGGCTTAGAAGTTACGTTCAATAAGCTGGCAACGGACGGCCCTTGGACCTTGTCGCTCCCTCCTGGGAACGTACTCCTCCTCCTCCTCCTCCTCCTCCTGCTCCTCCTGCTCCTCCTCCTGAGGTGGTGGTCCAACGTCAGGTGGCAGTGCCTGAATCCTGCGGAGAGCCAGGTTGTGTAGCATGCAGCAAACTACGACAAATTGGGAGACCCGGTGCGGCGAATACTGCAGAGATCCGCCGGAACGATCAAGGCAGCGGAACCGTTGCTTGAGGACCCCAATAGTTTACTCGATGATGTTTCTGCTCGTTTGATGGCTCTCGTTGTATGCCTCTTCAGCAGCGGTCCTGGGCGCGCGGAGCGGGGTCATGAGCCAGGTACACAAAGGATAGCCTTTGTCCCCGAGTAGCCATCCTCTTGGGGGAGGCTGTGCCTCGAACATGTCATGCACAGTACTCTGCCGCAGGATAAAGGCATCGTGGCAGCTGCCTGGAAAGCAGGCATTGACAGCCAGGATGCGCTGCTTGTGGTCACACACCAGCTGCACATTGAGAGAATGGTAGCCCTTCCGGTTGCGATACTGCTCGCCATGCTCCAGAGGTGCCCGCAAAGCCACATACGTACAGTCAATGGCGCCCTGCACCAAGGGGAAGGCCGCAAGTCTAGCAAATCCCACTGCACGCTGATGCTGGCTCTCCAGGGCCATGGGGAAGGAGATGAATTGGCGTCTCCTTCTGAAAAGGGCATCGGTCACCTGGCGGATGTAGCGATGCACGCCGAACTGGGATATGTTAGCTATGTCCCCAACAGCGGATTGGAAGGAGCCGGTGGCATAGAAGTTCAATGCCACCGTCACCTTCACTTCCACCGACAGAGACGTCCTGCACCTGAGCTTTGGACGCAGATCTCTGCGAAGCAGGTGGCAGATCTCTGCAACCACCTCCTTTCGGAATCTCAGCCTTCTTACACATCGCGCGCCACTCATGGTGAGGTAGGAGCGCTGCTGGCGGTATACGCTGACTGGGTATGTTGCCCCCTCTGCCTCTAGCCAGGGCTGCCCCTCTGACCCTGCGTCTGCGAGCCCTACGCACATGGCGCTGAAACTCCGCGTTGGCACCCCATGCAGCCTCCATCAAATGCTGGCAAACAGTCAAATTTCCAACAGGGCACTTGCAGCGCTTTGGCCTGAGTCCAAAAATACCTGAGCTATTGCTGCACGAAACCAGTTAGCTCTCCTCCTTGTTGTGTGTCCAGAAATCCGTTGCACAAGAGTGTTTGCTGCAAAATGGCTGCCCTTTATACTGCAGGGGACGTGCCCTTTAATTTGCGCTCCCCGGGGCCCGCGTCGGCTGTGTTGCGTTCCATTTTACAAACGCTCTGGCCGCTAGCTGCACAATGGGGCGGTCCGACTGAAGTTTGGAATCGGGGCGCGCAAAGGGCGTTGCACGAGGATGTGGCGTCATTTTCTGCGCGCTCAGCCAGGCGGGCGCTAAACTTTGCGCCGGCGCTAAGGGTCAACTTAATTTGGGGCGAGGCGCAAACTGCGCTGCGCCCGGGCGCTACACGCATAGCGCCCAAAATTCACTTCTCTTAAGGCGCTAACTGCTGGCGCAACCAACTGAATTTCTAGGCCCATGAATGCTACCAGGATAGCGGGCAGTGGCCATCAGGATGCACTGGGCGTGGCCGCACACCAACTGCACATTAAGTGAGTGGTATCCTTTGTGGTTACAGAACATCTTACCATTGAGATACGGTGCCTACAAAGCCAGGTGTGTGTAGTCGATGGCGTCCTGCACCATGGAGAAGGCCAATATCCCGGCAAAGCCACATATGTGCTCCTCCTGATTCTCTCTGTTTAGAGAGAAGACAATGAAGTCCCTTCTCCTGGAGTACAGAGCCTCTGTGACCTCCCAGATGCAGCGATGGATGGTGAACTGGGGGATGTTAGCTATGTCACCTGTTCCAGCCTGGAAGGAGCCGCTGGCAAAATAATTCAGGGCCACAGTCAGCACTGTCGTTACCCTACTCTGAATTCTGTGTCCACCAACTTGGTGAAGCGGAGCCACCGAATACACTGCTCCTGGCTTAGGTGCAGGTAAGAGAGGTTCTCCCTGAAGACCCGAGGTGGGTAAGGCCTCCTACTGAGAGTCCCCTCCTCCTCCTCCCTCTGTGAGCAACGTATTTGCTGCCTCTGCTCCATCGCCCTGTCATGCTGAAGCCCGAGGGGGACTGTAACTAGAGCGCCCAGGACTGGGAGCAAATGGTGTACTCAGAGGCCTTCCAGTCGCAGCCATCACCTTCCCAACGTCCAGCAGCACTCCCTGCACACTTTAACAACATTTGAAATGTCTTCTAGCACCCAGTATTCATACAAACTCTGCAAAGCTAGTACAAGAGCAATAATCAACTTACCTGCAAGTTGGATGTTTCCCTTTAAGTAGCGCTGGTGTGGGATCTGTCGCACAACTGAGCGCATGTTTAGCTGTGCGCGTTTAGGAGAGGGCGTTGAATGGAGCGATGATGTCGAAAATGGCAGGTCGTGCATCAAGTCAGCGTTAAACGCTGACTGACATCACGATCTGCCTACTTTGCACGCACGTACCACCCACGCTATCACCCTCTCCAAGATGGCGAACAGCGCAGGCCCTGCCGGAAGTGGGCGGACATCATGGTTTTAAAAAAATCCAGATTAACTACCAGCACTAAGGTGCCGAATTTTGTGGCCTCTCTGTGACTGTGGTGCATTTTCCCTCCTCATCACCCTTGATTCTCTGCAGCCTGTTGACTACACCATCCATTTTACAATGTTTCTCCTCTGTTGTCCAGGACTGCCTTCGCTTGTTTCCACTCTTACCTATCCAATCATAGCCAGAGCATAGCTACCCACTCACCATCACTGGCAAAGTCCCCCAATGATCCATCTTTGGCTTCCTTTTCTTCCCCATCTATGTGCTGCTCCCTAGTGACATAATTTGCAGACATGTTGAAGCTTTGGGCTGGATTTTGCTACGGGGGCGGGTTGGGGTCGTGTTCCCCACATTTCGTGTTTCCCACACGAATCCTGAACGATGTGGGAAATTGATGCAATTTTGATTTTATAGCCCAATTGATTCCCCACGTGTGGGAACCCCTAGCCGGAGAGCTTTTCAGGTGGGAAGCTCGCCTCCGATGACATCATCACTGCTGCTTCATTTAAGGGCTTCCACAAGCCTTGCTCACTTCAGCAGACTGCCAAGCTTCTGGCCCTGGCAGCTGCTGCTACCATCATCAGTCATGGCGACACATCGGAGTAAGGCACCCCCCAGATTTGACGAGGCAGCCCTCCAGGCATTGGTGGAGGGAGCGACAGAGAGCAGGGAGGTGCTCTTCCCCTCCTCGGGGAGGAAGAAGCCACCCCAGCAAACCAAGGCTGTGTGGCTGAGGGTGGCAGAGCAGGTGAACGCCAGCTCGAATACCAGCAGAACATGGATCCAGTGTCGGAAACGCTTCCATGACCTTCTGCGCACTGGAAAAGTGAGTATGATGTTCCCATCACTCTTAATCTGATCCCCATTGCCTTTCCTCACCAGCTCTCAGCTTTACCAATCTCTTCCTCCACATCCCACTTGACACTGACATCCATGCACCCTTTCCCACTCCCTCTCTCTCTATGGTCACATTCACCTAACTAATGGACTATGCAGCCCTCACACTCCCTATCGCTGTCATGCTATGAAAACAACTTACATCACATAGGGAGGGCCCTTGGTCTTGCCATCTCACTCCATCTTTCTCTCCTTCTAAGCATCTATGCCATCGCTTCTCTACACTCACTCCTTCATTCTCGCTCAAACTCCACTTGTCTCCCCCATTGCAGGAAAAGAGAGCTCACAACCGAGCAGAGCGAGCCAGGACAGGGGGAGGGGCAGCCTCCTTAGCCCAGCTGACCCCATGGGAGGAGGCGATCCTGGAGATCGTCGGCATCCAGGACGACACACAAGTGGGGGACAGAGAGACCGGTGCAGCAGAGCAAGCTGGTGACAGAAGAGTTTTCCAACTCTCTCAATTGCATTGCATGACTCACTGATAATGACTTGGAAGCTCTAGCAGATGGACCTCTGATCATCTGCAATAAGCACTGTGCAGGTAACCCTGGCCTCTCATCTCTGACACTTTCCTTTACTCCCCCACAGGACCATCGCAAGCTCCCGTCTCCAGGACGCAGGAGGAGGTTCAGCCTCAGCATCCAGACTCCTCAGAGGAAGCTGCAACCTCTGAGGGCGCAGCGTCAGCAGAAGGCAACGCACCCAGCACCAGCGCAGACACTCACACCTCGGTGGGACCTTCGGGACATAGAGTAGTGTTGTCACCTGGTGTATCACAGCTCACAAGTGAGCCTCAGCAGATTGTGGAGACAGGGACAGCAGTGGAGAGTCCTAGTCGGAGGGTGCAGCACTCTCCCAGCTCGGCTCAGCTGCATGTCGACCCTCTGCCTCTGGGTCGATCCACAGTATCAGCGGTGATAGCACTCCAGGAAAATATGCAGGAGTCTCTGGCAGGTTTTGTCTCCAGGGTTGCTGCGAGTGTGGAGCGAATGGAGGAGTCCGTCGCTAACATGAGCAGAGCCTTTGTGGAGTCATTGGCGCATCAACGCATTACCACGGAAAGGATGGCAACCTCCGTGGAAAGGCTGGCTACGGCCATGGAGGAGGTAAGTCGCGCGAGTGTTGAAAACATGGTGAGTGTTCAGACTAGACTGACATCTCTGGAGGAGCGATGGGCAGCTATTGAACAGAGAAACCAGACCTTCATGGCAGTCCCTCTGAGAAGGACTGCCAGTCCCGACACGGGCCCCCATGGCTCCCCTGATGTGCAGCAAGGTGCTCTCTCACCACTTGCAAGCGCTGAGGGGGACCTGACCCATGAGAGGGATGATGGTGGCAGAGAACAAGGAGGTGGGGGCTCCTCTCCAAGCGCTCAAACTTCCATGCCACTGACAAGTCCTCGGTCAGAGCCCCACCTGAGTCAGCACCCAAGTGAGATCGGCGTCTCAACCCCTGCACAGCTGCAGGAGCAGCAGACTGTTGCGCAGCCCTTACAGGCTCGCAACCCCAGAGGACGCCTGCCAAAGGTGTCCAGACAGGAGCAGCAAGGAAGTGAGCAAGGGGCCTCCACATCTGCTGATGCCACTGGGGAACCACTACGTAGGAGCACGCGTAAGAGAAAGAAACTGCACAAATAGTCACAAGGGTAGTCACTTGGGTGGAATTTAATCTGTTATGGTTGAAAGCCATCAGAATAATGGTAATAATTCATCTGTTGGCTACTGCTGTAGTTGTGGCGTGTGTCATTTCGCGAATGGGACTTTCACTTTGAGGTCAGTATGGTGGTCACATCGCTAGAACTCAGCTGCTCCCTGGCTATTGTCAGTGCTCAGGTAAAAGGATGCGAGGCAATAGTCCCTCATGGGTGAGGCTCAGCAAATCTGGCCACTATGAGCGCGTTCCTTGCATGCCGGCCACCAATGTTCTCGTGCACTGCTGCCGCTGGTTGATGAGCCTCTGCAAGATGTTCGTCTTCGCTCTCCTCCTCCCCCTCCTCCTCCTCCTCATCTGAGGAGGATATGTCAGGAGCCACTTGGTCCTCGGCCATCTGCAAGCCACGACGCTGTGCCATGTTGTGAAGCACACAGCAAACCACAACGATTCTGGAGACCCTGGCTGCTGAGTATTGCAGGGCTCCACCTGATCTATCCAGGCATCTGAAGCGCATCTTCAGCAGACCAATGGTCTGCTCGATCATGGCTCTGGTGGAAAGGTGGCTGGAGTTGTAGTTCTCCTCAGCTGCGTTGGCTGGCCTCCTCAGCGGCGTCAATAGCCACGTCCTCAAGGGATAGCCCTTGTCTCCAAGTAGCCATCCGTTAAGTTGGTGTGGCGGACTGAATAGCGGAGGCACAGTAGACTGGCGCAGTATGAAGGAGTCATGGCAACTGCCAGGGTACTTGGCACAAACATGCAAAATTTCCTTCTTGTGGTCACACACCAGCTGAACGTTGAGGGAGTGGAAGCCCTTGCGGTTGACAAAAATACCAGGATTGCGATGGGGAGCCACATGTGTGCAATCAACGATGCCCTGCACCCTTGGAAAACCTGCAAGATTAGCAAATCCAACCGCTCTCGCCATGACACTTGCTCGATCCTTGGTGAAATGGATGTGATTGTGCGCGATGGCAAAGAGGGCATCGGTTACCCGCTTGATGCAGGTGTGTGCGGCCGCCTGGGAGATGCCGCTGATGTCTGCCGCTGATCCCTGGAATGAGCCTGAGGCAAAAAAGTTGAGTGCGGTGGTGATTTTGACGGCCACTGATAAGGAGTGTCCAGCTGCTCCTCTGGGCTCCAGGTCTTGCTGCAGCATTGCGCAGATGTCAGCCACTATCTCTCGCGAAAGTCGGAGCCGCCTTTGGCACTGCCGCTCAGACATGTCGAGGTAGCTGACCCTGCGTCTGTAGACCCTGTTTGGGGGGTATCTCCTGCGCCTACGGCCTTCCATGTGCTGGCCCCTTCTGGCCTGTGCATCCTCAGGTGGGGCAGCAGCAGCTTGGCGCAACTGTTGTTGCTGCTGCTGTTGGGCGGCCTCATGTAATATCCAGAAGGGCAGGCCAAAAACAGCTCCCATGCTTCTGGTAGATGCCTCAGTTGAGGAAGCGCTCAGTGAAGGTGGCGAGAGGGGTTTCCCAGGAGGTCACACTGGAGATGGTTGTCAGGCTGCAAACTTCCAGAGCTGTGGGTATGCCTTCTGAAAGATCCCCCAGACCTGAGAGAGCAAAGTTATGCCACCTGCAATTAAAGCCTGTTCAAATCTGCCATTTAATGGTTGAGCTGCAGCTGCTACTCCGCAAGCCAGTTGTGCTCCCGCCAGGTTTCAGATGTGTGTTTCCCACCAGGCGTGTTTCACGTGGGAAAACGATTAAACTTGCAACTGGTTAGGAAATTGGGATTATAGAGCCAATTGAGGGCTTGTTAAGGGCCTTAAGGGCCTATCCCGCCTCCTGGAGGCGGGACGGAGTCGGGACCAGCAGACACGAATTTAGGAAAATTGCGTGGAGGCGGGATGGAGGCGGGTTTGGGCCCGCACGCCAGTTTTGCGATTTTTATCCCCCACACGCCTCCAATCCCGCCTCCCCGGCCCTAGCAAAATCCAGTCCTACATCTCTCCACCACTTCTCCCACCCCTCCATGCCTCTGTGTTGCCAGATTGCTTACCCAACTCCCAGTCTTGGATGAGCTGTGGTTTCCTCCAGCTAAACATTGGGAAGACCAAAGTCATTTTTTCGGCACCCACCACCGACTTCATTCCTCTCTCTGGCCACAATCTTGGACAGAACCAAATGCCCTGGAATTCTCTCACTAAACCCCTCCACCCATCTTCATTGAAGACCCTCCTTTAAACCCACTTCATTGACCAAGCTTTTGGTGACCCCTTCTAATAAGCTTTTATTAGGCTCAGCATCCAGTTATTTCCTTACACCTCTGTAAAATACCTTATTTTCTTTACATTGAATGTGCTATATAAATGTAGGTTGTTGTTGCTGTTGTAAGCTTTGCCCACCTTGTACCTAAGCTCTCTGGATATTGGAAATGTGCTTGTCCCTACAAAGAGAGATTGTCATAGAGTCAGAACGGCACAGAAGGCAGCCATTCGGCCCATCGAGAAAAATATTTCCCCTGGGAGAGTCCAGAACAAAGGGCAGAACCTTAAAAATAGAGCCAGAGCATTCAGGGGTGATGTCAGGAAGCACATCCTCACACAAAGGGCAGTGGAAACCTGGAACTCTCTCCCCGAAAAGCTGGTGAGGCTGGGGGTCAATTGAAAATTCAAAACTCTGTAAGCAACTCAGGGAGAAGTGGTTTCCTCTGGCAAGAGGTCACCAATTTAAAATCATTGACAAAAGAATTAGAGGGGAAATGAGGAGAGATTTTTTCACACAGAGGGCTGTTAAGATCTGGAACGCACTACCGGAAAGAGGGGTGGAATCAGATTCCATAGGAACTTTCAAAAGGCAATTGGACAGGTACTTGAAGAGGACTGATTTTCAGGATTATGGGGGAAAACCTGTTCTGTAGTGGAGCTTGTGCAAAGAGCACAGGCATGAGGTGCCGCATCGCCTCCTTTTGCGCTGTAAGATTTTATGATAGATTTTTGTTAGGCAAGGATATTAAGGGTTACGGATCCAAGACGGGTAGATGGAGTTAACATACAGATCAGCCATGATCTAATTGAATAGGTTTGAGGGGCTGAATGGCCTCCTCCTGCTCCTGTTTATGTTAATTCACAAATCAAACACTCTGGCCGGATTCTGCAGAACTACCGAGTTTGGGTTTCCAGTCTTGATTTTGGAAACAGGGAAGGAGAATAGAGCTTCCATTTTAACTCTAATTATTTCAAGCCTGTATGAAAATACTGGAATGTCCTTATTTGTCACAATGGCAACTCTATTTATTGTAGAATATACTGGTCCTAGAATCAAGTGTAGTTGCTGTGACATCACAGTAGTTACATTAGTTATTCTGTATGTCATCATGTGTTAATTTTACAGCATGCATTGTGACAAATAAATCTAAAACTCAATTAATATCGAAGTACAATATATATTTAGGAGAGTGATTTCACAGCAGCTGTTTCATTACCTCCATACTCAACTATTCCAATGCCCTCTTGGCTGGCCTCCCAGCTTCCATCCTCCATAAACTTAAGCCCATCTAAAACTCTGCTGTCCGTATCCTAACTCGCACCAAGGCCTGTTTACCCACTACCCCGTGACCACTAGCCTACATTGCAGCCCAGTCCACAAACAACTCTATTTTAAAATTATCTTCCTTGTTTTCAAGTCAATCCATGGCTTCACCCCTCCCCACCTCTGTACCCTCCTCCAGCCCTACAACTCTCCAAGAATGCTGCGATCCTCCAACTCTGGCCTCTTATGCAACCCCCACTTCCTCCATCCCACCATTGACGGCCATGTAACTAGCAGAATCGATAAGGGGGAACCAGTGGTGGATGTGGTGTATTTGGATTTTCACAAGGCATTCGATAAGGTGCCACACAAGAGGTTATTAAACAAAATTAGGGCTCATGGGATTGGGGGTAATATACTAGCATGGATTGAGGATTGGTAAACGGACAGAAAACATGGGTAGGAATAAACGGGTCATTTTCGGGTTGGTGGGACCTAACTAGTGGGGTATCACAATGATCAGTGCTTGGACCTCAGCTATTCACAACCTACATCAATGATTTGGATGAGGGGACCAAATGTAACATATCCAAGTTTGCTGATACAAAGCTGGATGGGAATGTAAGTTGTAAGGAGGATGCAAGGAGGCTTCAAGGGGATATAGACATGCTAAGTGAGTGGGCAAGAACATGGCAAATGGAATATAATGTGGAGAAATGTGAAGTTATCCACTTTTGTAGGAAAAATAGAAAAGCAGAGTGATGTAAAAAGACTACTGAGTGTTATGTTCATAAATAAATAGACATTATCATTATGAACAGCTAGCTTGAGCTAGTCACTTTATTCAGCCATATGGACTTCGTGTGCAGGCATCCATCTTGATTACTGCCTTGTGGGTAACCTAGTGCATCGTGGGTAGCCCACTCTTATATACATACAGCTCCACCTAGTGTACCATTCTAGGATGACATGTTACTGATCATTACATCCCCCTTTCTTTGAGGTTAAACAAAATCAGTATCAATCAATATCAATCAATCATAACGACATAAACATCTTCACAACAGTCAATACATTTTCAATATAGTTTTCTTTGTATTCAGGCTTTTTTACTTCACGTGTGGATCTTCTCAGCATGGGTAAGTCTGATGTGTTTTCATGAGAGCCTGTATGTGTGTTTGTGTTAGATTGTTCCAGTGGTGAGTGACAAGATTCAGTTGCGGCATTGTCATCGATTTGCTCTTGGATGGTCTCTTGTGTTTTTAGGAGGGAACAGCGATTCCTCCTGAGAATCTGTCCTTCCTCAGTTCTAACAGTGTATGACCTTGGTCCTACTTCCTCAAGAACTATAGCTTTCCTGTTCCATGCATCTGGATCCTCAATCCTGACAACATATTCCCTTGTCAATGGTTTCAGAGTTTTGGATGACTTGTCACAGTTTGATTTCTGTTTCAGCTTTAACAGTTGAAGTCTCTGTCTTAGTTCCTTACTCTGCTTTTCTTTTGCACAGCAGGGTAGCGTGGTGCGCAACTTGCGACCCATTAGGAGTTCAGCAGGTGAAGAACCAGAGTCTAAAGGTGAGGCTCGGTAGCTCAGCAGGGCGAGATAAGGATCAGACTTGCTTTCTGTCGCTTTCTTCAGTAGCTGTTTGAGAACTTGAACACCTTTTTCTGCCTTACCATTCGACTGAGCATACAAAGGACTGGATGTGATGTGCTGAAAGTCATACTGTGCTGCAAACTGTTGCCACTCCTTACAGTTGAAGCAAGGACCATTGTCGCTAACGGCAATCCTGGGAATTCCATGTCTGGTGAAGATGGATTTCACATGCATTATGACACTGCTTGCTGTGGTGCTTGAGAGCAGCGCCATCTCAGGATAGTTGGAATAGTAGTCAATCACTAATAGATATTCTTTACCATTCAAATGAAAAAGGTCCATACCAACCTTTTGCCATGGTGCTGTTGGTAAGTCAGCTACTATCATTGGTTCCTATGCTTGTTTGTTTTGGTGATTCTGACATGTCTCACATTTGCCTATCATGTTCCCAATGTCCTTTTTTATGCCAGGCCAATAACAGGGGAACCAATATCTTTGCGGGGAGGTTTGCTAGCACTGCTGGGGGGGGTTTAAACTAACTTGGCAGGGGGATGGGGTACAGAGTGGAGCTATAGCAGGGGGTGATTTACAGCCAAATACAGAGAAAAAAACAAGGCAGAGCAAATATGCGAAGGCAAAAGGGAATATGGCAGGGCTGGAAGGCATCTATTTTAATGCAAGGAGTCTTGCAAATAAGGTGGACGAACTGAAGTTGTTGTTGAACACATGGGAGTACGATATTGTTGCTATCACGGAGACATGGTTGAGGGAGGGTCAGGACTGGCAGCTCAATATTCCGGGGTATAGAATCTTCAGGCGAGACAGAGGGGGGTGTAAAAGGGGAGGGGGTGTTGCAATATTAATTAAGGAGTCAATTACTGCTGTAAGGAGGGATGATATATTAGCGGGTTCCTCTAATGAGGCCATATGGGTAGAACTTAAAAACAAAAAGGGGGCAAGCACTTTGCTGGGAGTGTACTGTAGGCCCCCAAACAGTCAGGGGGAGATAGAGGAACAGATATGTAGGCAAATCTCAGAAAAGTGCGAAAAGAATAGGGTAATAATAGTGGGGGATTTCAACTTCCCCAATATAAATTGGGATAGTCAGAGTGTGAAAGGCTTAGAGGGTGCAGAATTCTTAAAGTGCATCCAGGAGAGCTTTTTGAGCCAACATGTAGAAAGTCCTATAAGAGAGGGGGCGATACTGGACCTAATTCTGGGGAATGTAGCCGGGCAAGTGGTGGAAGTGTCAGTAGGAGAGCATTTTGGCGATAGTGACCATAATTCGGTGAGATCTAAGGTGGTCATGGAAAAAGACAAAGACGACCCGGAAATAAGGGTTCTAAATTGGGGGAAGGCCGATTTTAATATGATAAGGCAGGATCTGGCCAAAGTGGACTGGGAGCAGCTACTTATAGGAAAATCCACATCAAGACAGTGGGAGACTTTCAGAAGGGAAATAGAGAGAGTACAACGCCAACATGTTCCTGTAAAGGTCAAGGGTGGGACCAACAAGCAAAGGGAACCTTGGATGACAAGGGATATACAAAAATGCATTAGAAATAAAAGGGGGGCTTTTGGCAGTTACAAAAGACTAAAGACGGAGGAAGCCCTAGAGGAGTATAAAAAGTGCAGGGGCATACTTAAAAAAGAAATTAGGAGGGTGAGGAGGGGCCATGAAATAACACTGGCGAGCAAAATAAAGGAAAATCCTAAGACGTTTTATAAGTATATTAAGGGCAAGAGGATAACCAGGGAAAGGGTAGGGCCCATTAGGGACCAAAGTGGCAATCTGTGTGTAGAGCCAGATGATGTAGGCGGGGTTTTAAATGAATTTTTTGCATCTGTGTTCACTATGGAGAGAGACGATGCAGACATAGAAATCGGGCAAGGGGACTGTGACATACTTGAACATATTAGCATCGAGAGGGAGGAGGTGCTAGCGGTTTTAACAGGCCAAAAAGTGGATAAATCCCCAGGCCCGGACGAGATGTATCCCAGACTGCTGTGGGAGGCAAAGGAGGAGATTGCAGGGGCTCTGACACAAATTTTCAGAACCTCTCTGGCCACAGGATGAGGGAAATGCTGTGGATGTGGTTTACATGGACTTCAGTAAAGCTTTTGACAAAGTCCCGCATAGGAGACTGGTCAAGAAGGTAAGAGCCCATGGGATCCAGGGTGCCTTGGCGCGTTGGATCCTAAACTGGCTGAGTGGCAGGAGGCAGAGGGTGATGGTCGAAGGATGCTTTTGTGACTGGAAGCCTGTGTCCAGTGGGGTACCTCAGGGATCGGTGCTGGGTCCCTTGTTGTTTGTGATCTACATAAATGATTTGGATGAGAATGTAAAAGGTATGATCAGTAAGTTCGCAGATGACACGAAAATTGGTGGGGTGGTAAATTGCGAGGAGGAAAGCCTCAGGCTACAGGACGATATAAACGGGTTGGTCAGATGGGCGGAAAAGTGGCAAATGGAATTTAACCCTGAAAAGTGCGAGGTGATGCATTTTGGACGGACAAATAAGGCAAGGGAATACACAATGAGTGGTAGGACCCTAGGAAGTACAGAGGGTCAGAGGGACCTTGGTGTACATGTACATAGATCTCTGAAGGCAGCGGAACAGGTAGATAAGGTGGTTAAAAAGGCATATGGGATACTTGCCTTCATTAGCCGAGGCATAGAATATAAGAGCAGGGAGGTTATGATGGAGCTGTACAAAACGCTGGTGAGGCCACAGCTGGAGTACTGTGTGCAGTTCTGGTCGCCTCACTGTAGGAAGGATGTGATTGCTTTGGAGAGGGTGCAGAGAAGATTCACCAGGATGTTACCTGGGATGGAGCGCCTCAGCTATGAAGAGAGGCTGGACAGGCTGGGGTTGTTTTCCTTGGAGCAAAGAAGGCTGAGGGGGGACCTGATTGAGGTGTACAAAATGATGAGGGGCATAGATAGGGTAGATAAAGAGGAACTTTTCCCCTTAGTAGGGGGGTCAATAACAAGGGGGCATAGATTCAGGGTAAGGGGCAGGAGATTTAGAGGGGATTTGAGGAGGAACTTTTTCACCCAGAGGGTGGTTGGAATCTGGAACTCACTGCCTGAAAGGGTGGTAGAGGCAGGAACCCTCACAACATTCAAGAAGCATTTGGATGAGCACTTGAAATGCCATTGCATACAAGGCTATGGACCAAATGCTGGAAAATGGGATTAGACAGGACAGGGGTGGATGGGCGGCGCAGACACGAAGGGCCGAAGGGCCTCTTTCTGTGCTGTAAAACTCTATGACTCTATGACTATGACTCTCCTTTTGCATTTTTCAATTCTGAGGTGTCCCTCATGAATCCTTTTGAGCATGTCTTGACGTAGAGCCTGTGGAATGACTATTCTGTTCTGTTTTAGTAATAGTCCACTTGTGGCACTCAATTCTGACCTGATGTAAAAGTACTTTGGACAGGAACCTTTTGGCCAACCATGGTGAATGTTCTCTATTACTGTTTGTATCACTGTATCTTTTACTGTTTCTTCTGCTATTTGCTTTGATTTTGTGTCTGACACGGGCAATGCAGCAGTGACCATGCTCACATGAACATCCACGTCTTCTTCAGTAGAGCTCACATGACTCATTGTGGGTGCTTGGGATAGTGCATCTGCTAACACTATGGGCTAAAAATTCGGTATCGCCGCGCCAGGTCTTTAGTGCCCGAAATTTAGCGCTGGGCCGGATTCCCCTAGCGCCCGCCTGAAATTCAGTAGCGCCGCCCCAAGACGGAGGCGGGCGCTATTGGAGGGTTTGGCCGCCTCGTTTGGGGCGAAGAATGTCAGTTTCCGGCGCCCAGCTGCCGCTGCGGCAACCGATGCGGTGCGGCAGGCTGGGGTACTGCAGGCCTCCTCCTTCTCTTAAGGAGGAGCTGCCTGCAGCCGTGAGATCGCCGCTGGATTCCCCCGTCAAATGAGCCCGGCACCACGGAGAAGTGCCGGGCTCGCGGGAGTCACACACCAATGCCGCGGGGGGGTGGTGCAGGAGTCCGGGGAGGGAGGTGCGGCCAGGCGGCCGCCGGGAAAGCAGCCGGCCTCCCCTCCACCTTTATGCGCCGGCCTCTCGGAGCTGTAAGGCACCGTTTTGCAAACGCTGTTTGTGGCCGCGACGGGCGAGGCGGCCGCAACTGAATTTGGCCATCGGGACGGATTACCATTGGAACCGGGGTGCTGCGCACACCGATGACGTCATCGGTGCTGGCACAGCGCTACCGGCTAACGCCGATGTTAGGGACCAACTCAATTTTGGGCGCTAAAAAACTTCCGGCGCAAACCACTTTATAGCCAATAAGTGGGCGCAAACGCGACTGAATTTCTAGGCCTATGTGTTTGCCTGGTGTCTAGATCAGCTCAAAGTCATATCTTTGCAGCTTCATCATGAGTCGTTGAATCCTTGGAGACATCTCATTCAGGTTTTTTTTAATGATGGCAACCAGTGGGCAGTGGTCTGTCTCAACTGTGAAGGTGGGAGGTCCATATATGTAGCCATGGAACTTTTCTAGTCCAACTACCAAGCCTAGACATTCCTTTTCAATCTGGGCGTATCGACACTCAGAATCAGTCATAGACCTGGAGGCGTAGGCAACAGGCTTCCAATCTTCACCCTCTGCTTGTAGCAAGACCGCGCCTAGGCCATCTTTTGATGCATCCGTTGACACTTTGATTCTCTTTGTTGGGTCAAAGAAGGTGAGTACAGGTGTGGTTGTCAGCACTGTTTTGAGGTTCATCCACTCTTGTTCATGTCTTTCTGTCCATGCGAACTCATTTGTTTTACGTAGCAGGTCTCGCAGACAGGCTGTCTTGGCTGACAAGTTAGGAATGAACTTTCCGATGAAGTTTATCATCCCCATGATGCGTAGCACTCCTTTTTTGTCAGTGGGTCGGGGCATTTTGAGTATGGCGTTTACTTTTTCCATATCTGGCTCTATTCCTTTACCAGATAGATTAGTTCCTAGGAAAGTGACTTCCTGGACACCAAACTGACACTTGGCTTTGTTGAGCTTCAATCCATTCTGGCGTATGCTCTGTAGCACTTTAGTCAGTCTCTCATTGTGTTCTTTCAGTGTGGAGCCCCAGATGATGATGTCATCAACATAGACCCGAACTCCTTCCAGACCTTCAATTATGTGTTCCATCGCTCTATGAAAGATTTCAGATGCAGATATTATCCCGAAAGGCATTCTGAGGAAACAATACCTGCCAAATGGTGTGTTGAAGGTACAGTATTTGGTGCTCTTTTCATCCAGTTTTAGTTGCCAAAATCCTTGTGAGGTATCGAGCTTTGTGAAGTATCTGGCACCTGACATTTCACTGGTGATTTCTTCTCGCTTGGGAATCTGGTAGTGTTCACGTTTTATGTTTGCATTTAAGTCCTTTGGATCCATGCATATTCTTAGATCATTGTTCTTTTTCTTTGCACATACCATGGAGTTAACCCAGTCTGTTGGCTCTTCGACTTTCCTGATGACTCCTAGTGTGGCCATTCTGTCCAGTTCATTCTTGAGCCGGTCATGCAGGGGTGCTGGAACTCTCCGTGGAGCATGTACCACTGGCTGAGCATTCTCCTTTAGCTGGATCTTGTATGTGAATGGTAGAACTCCAAATCCTTTGAACACATCCTGGAAATTACTCACTACAGAATCCATTGATTCATCTGGTCTGCTTATGGCACAGTTTATACGGTAGACTCTCTTGACCAGTTCTAAGTCCTCCCAAGCTTTGTCACCTAGTAGTGAATCAAGTCCTTCAGCCACAACAGAAAACATGAGATGATGCACTTTGTCTTTGACTGTCACTTAAAGTCTGCATACACCTAAGCTATCTATTTTCTGTCCATTATAGTCCTTCAGTAGTACTGACTTTTTCTGTATTTTGGGCTTTTCTTTCATATTTTTAATGTCACTCATACTGATTAAGTTTGCTTTTGCCCCAGTGTCTAGTTTAAAGTGACTAATGCTCCATTTACCTGCAGTGACATCATCCATTTGTCCTCTTTTACTGCATTAACTTTATGTTCAGCATTGTCCATTCCTGAGGGCTGCACATTTTCTGTATCCTTTTCTATATTGTCACATGACACCATTCCTACAGAAAATGTCTCACTTAAATCAGTGTCCTCAATCACATTGACTTTTTGCCCTTTCTTTGTTTTTACTTTTGAAAAGCGTTGTTTGGCAAAGTGATTCTTTCCATTACATTTTGTGCACATTTTCCCAAACGCTGGGCATTGTCGTGACTGGTGTTTGTAACCACAGCATTTACAATTTAAAATTCCTTCCTCCGATTGCTTTTCATTTCTGTTCTGCCCATGTTTCTTCCCCTTGAAGGACACAGCACCGACAGCAGCATTATCCTCATTACAATTGCATCATTATTGATTTCACTGAAAGTCTTCACGTGCTTTTGAGCTAGCTCACTGGCTTGGCATATTTTCACAGCATTCTCCAATGTTAGTTCGGTTTCACTCAACAAATGTTCCCTGACCTTTTTATCATGAATACCAAACACAATCTGGTCACGAATCATGGATGATTTCAGTTCAGAGAAATTACATGTCTGTGCTTTCAGTTTCAGATCAGTCATAAAGCTATCAAAAGTCTCGTTTTGCTGCTGTGTCCATGAACGGAACTCATACCTCTCATAGGTTTCGTTCTTTTTGGGAGAACAATGTGTATCAAACTTCTTTAGCACATCGTCCAATTTTTCTCTGTCCTCCTCTTGATCAAATACAAACATATTAAATACCTCTATCACCTGCGGGCCTGCAACCGTGAGCAGCAACGCTATTTTCCTTGCGTCTGGCTTCCTGCCGAACCCGATGGCAGCAATGTGGAGTTCGAATTGTTGTTTGAAAGTCCGCCAATTGCAGTCGATATTCACAGAATCACAGAATCACAGAATCTACAGTGCAGATAGAGGCCATTTCGGCCCATCGAGCCTGCACCGACACATATCCCACCCTATCCCCGTAACCCCACGTATTTAATCCCCTAACACTAAGGGTCAATTTATCATAGCCAAATCAACCTAACCTGCACATCTTTGGACTGTGGGAGGAAACCGGAGCACCCGAAGGAAACCCACGCAGACACAGGGAGAATGTGCAAACTCCACACAGACAGTCGCCCGAGGCCAGATTTGAACCCGGGTCCCTGGCGCTGTGAGGCAACAGTGCTAACCACTATGCCACCGTGAGTTTCAAACCCTCCGGTGGCTTCAAAGTCTCCATGTCGCGTTTCACAATATTCAGCAGATTTTACCACTCCTGGTACCATGTTATGTTCATAAATAAATAGACATTATCATTATGAACAGCTAGCTTGAGCTAGTCACTTTATTCAGCCATGTGGACTTTGTGTGCAGGCATCCATCTTGACTACTGCCTTGTGGGTAACCTAGTGCATCATGGGTAGCCCACTCTTATATACATACAGCTCCAACTAGTGTACCATTCTAGGATGACATGTTACTGATCATTACACTGAGCACTTGGTTTGAGTATAAAACAAGGCTTTAATCAACTGTTTCAAAACCATGAGATTTCTAGTTACAATCACTAGTCCCTGGTTACAGAAACATCCTGAGCAAGCTGGGCCCACGCCCGAGTATTTATACTCCTTGGACGGCGCCACCAGCTGGCCGCCCAGTGTTACTTCATGAGTCATGATAAGATTCATGACACAGAGTAATTTTTAAATGGTGAGAGATTGGGAAATGTTGGTGTTCAGAAGGACCTGGGTGTCCTTGTACACGAATCACTGACAGTTAACATGCAGGTACAGCAAGCAATTAGGAAAGCAAATGGTATGTTGGCATTTATTACAAGAGGATTTGAGTATGAGAGTAAAGCACCTTACTGCAATTATATAGGGCCCTGGTGAGAACACACCTGGAGTATTATGTACAGTTACCTAAGGAAGGATATACTTGTCACAGAGGGAGTGCAACGAAGGTTCACCAGACTGATTCCTGGGATGGGGGATTGTCCTATGAGGAGAGATTGAGTAGACTAGGCCGATATTCTCTAGAGTTTAGAAGAATGAGAGGTGATCTCATTGAAACATAGAAAATTCTTACAGGGCTTGACAGGGTAGATGCAGGGAGGATGGTTCCTCTGGCTGAGAACCAGGGGTCACAGTCTCAGAATAAGGGGTCGGCCATTTAGGACTGAGATGAGGAGAAATTTCTTCACTCAGAAGGTGGTGAATCTTTGGAATTCTCTACCCGAGAGGGCTGTGGAGGCTCAGTCGTTGAGTATATTCAACGGAGGCAGTGCAACGAAGGTTTACTAGATTGATTCCTGGGATGAGAGGGCTGTCCTATGATGAGAGGTTGAGTAGAATGGGCCTATACTCTCTGGAGTTCAGGAGAATGAGAGGTGATCTCATTGAAACATACAAGATACTGAAGGGGATTGACAGGGTAGAGGCTGAGAGGTTGTTTCCCCTGGCTGAAGTGTCTAGAACTAGGGGGCATAGTTTCAAGATAAGGGGTAGGCCATTTAAGACCGAGATGAGGAGGAAGTTCTTCATTCAGAGGGCTGTGAATGCTGAGTCTTTGAGTATATTCAAGGCTGAGATCGATAGATTTCTGGACTCTAGGGGAATCAAGGGATATGGAGATCGGGCGGGAAAGTGGAGTTGAGGTCGATGATCAGCCATGATCTTATTGAATGGCAGAGCAGACTTGAGGGGCTGTACGGCCGACTCCTGCTCTTATTTCTTATGTTCTTATGATAGATTTTTGGATATTAAGGGAATCAAGGGATATGGGGATAGTGCAGGAAAGTGGAGTTGGTGTTGTAGATCAGCGGAGCAGGCTCGAGGGGCCAAATGGCCTACTCCTGCTCCTATTTGTTATGTTCTTATATTCTAAAAACATTTCCCTGTGTAAACAGGGGTTTGTGCTGAATTTAAAATAGTGGAACTGGGAAAGCCCTGATGAAATTCCTCCCCTCTCTAGCTGTTATTTTTATGTGTGCTAAACTGCAATGGCTTAATATTTTTATTAAACATACGTACTAATTCTTTGCTTTATAAAGCAAAGTTTTATAAATTGAACCGAATTTTATCTGTTTTTTAAGCGGGGAGTATTTCCATACCCCTTCATTCGGAAGAGATTTAACAGTTCAAACGTAAGAGATAGGAAGCAATCTTTACTTAAAAAATACGAATCTCTTTCCTTTCCTGACTTCTTAATTTTAGTGAATTGGAGATTTACTGCTCGCTTCCTCTTTGTGAATCAAAAGTTGCCTGGATGGAAGCCACTTGCTGGTGGGAAACTGCTGGCCTCCATCTCACCCGTGACGGAAAGTATTTCTTTTTTCACATTTTGCAGTTTATTTTAACAAAACATTTAGATTTCACTTCTCACCAACATTGACTGTCTGCAGACCTTTGCAGGATGTGACTCATCCGGCACAGGCACGATGGGCTGAATGACCTCCTTCTGTGCTGTAAGATTCGATGCTTTCATCCATTTAGGCCGGAAACTCTGGAATTCCCTCCCTAAATCTCTTCACCTCTCTCTCCTCCAAGATGATGCTTAAAGCCTACCTCACTTGTCCTAATTACTCCTTTTTTGGCTTGGTTAATTTTTGTCTGATTACATTCCTGTGACGGGCCCTGCAACATTTTAATATGGTAATGGTGCTATTTAAATGCAAATTGTTGTTGAGAGACTAAGATAATGTAATGCATGATATAGTATTTTCAGCACCGAAACAGGCCATTCGGCCCAACTGTTTATGCTCCACACAAACCTCCCCCATCCTTCTTCATCTAACCCCATCAACATATCCTTCTCTTCCCTTCTCCCTCTAGCTTCCCCTTAAATGCATCCATGCTCGTCACCTCAACCACTCCCTGTGGTAGCGCATTCCATATTCTAGTCACTCTCTGGGTAAAGAAGTTTCTCCTGAATTCCATATTGGATTTATTTATCTTATATTTACAGCATCATTGGAATCTCTCAATCCCAAGGTATATAATTATTCTTGGTGAAAGCTGGATCAGGCACTCTCCTGTAATTCACCCCGTGGGTGGTGGGGGTGGGTCATGGGTGGTGGGGTGGGGGCGGCGGAGTGCGGAAGCAAGCACCAGTAAAACTGCAGATTTTATAACATGATCCAACATGAGCCTTCCGTCACACAATGAATAACATTGCTTTCATCAGAACAGCATTGTAATATCTCATCAACAGCACAAGACAGAAAAAATCATATTTGATTTGTATTACGAAGGCAATATGTAAATTCCCTGGCAGTAACCTGCATAAACTAAACACAATGAGCTCCTGTGACTAGTGCTTTTTAATTCACTTACTTACTTATACTTCCCTAACGAAGCACAGACTGAGGGCGCTGCTGCTCTGTATAACTCAGTATGACATCAGACAGTACATTACACATCAAGCTATTGAGGGCTGGGGGCATGAAAAGTTAACTTAAGCAAGTTCAAGAAAAAGCAAATAATTGTGCTCTTTTTGCACTTGGAGTGCTTATTGGTGGCCCAGGGTGCCTGGAATGGAACGTGCCATTGCCTAGCATTAACATGCTGCACCTTGATGGGCACAAAATTCACAATATTTTTTTTTATAACGCAAATAATCTTTTGATAAACCAGGCTGTATATTACCATAGAGGTTCAGAGAGGAATTTCAGAATCTTCTTTTGAGAAGGCTGCAGGTATTTTTTTCAGTATTTTGCCTCTTAATGGGTGGACAAATAGTGTACATGGTTGTACCATATCCAATGGTCTGGTTAGCCTGAGGGTCTTTTCCTGTCCTTTCTGTATGTTTGTATATCTCAGTTTGTTGCATTGAGGTTAGTTCTCACGTGTCAAAGGGGTAGGAGCAGGAGGGAATGAGAATTTAAACATGTTTAACGGTGGGGATGGTAGTGGGGCTCAGTCCATCTCAGGTTTGACGTATGTAGATGGTTCATCCACTCTAGCTTTTAAAATATATATATATATTCTGGTGACCCATGTTCCCTGCAATTTTGTTTGGCGTTGTGCAGGCCATTCAAAATACTGCGCATACGCGGTTTTCTTATTGAAAAGCCAGCAAGCCGGCTGCGCAAGATCGCACAGCTTACAGGGAACATTGCTGCTGACTAAATAGCAATGGTTTGGCACATACTGGCCGCAAAACTCGGGGTTGTAGCACCGGCCATTAAGGCTGGTTTTGTTGAAAAAATGGCGGCCGCCTCGCTTCCACCCACTTTCAGCATGGAACAGAGGTCGGCAGCGCTGCTGTTGCTTGCTCTTATTGCAGTCCCCCTTGGGCCACTGCAGCACATGGAAATGAAGCAGAGGCAGCAAAGGGGACAAGCTGCTCATAAAGGGAAGAGGAGGAAGCGGAAGAGGAGGAAGCGGAAGGGGAGGAAGCGGAAGGGGAGGATGCAGAAGAGGAGGAAGCGGAAGAGGAGGAAGCGGAAGAGGAGGAAGCGGAAGGGGAGGAAGCGGAAGGGGAGGATGCAGAAGAGGAGGAAGCGGAAGAGGAGGAAGCGGAAGAGGAGCAAGCGGGAGAGGAGGATGCGGAAGAGGAGGAAGCGGAAGAGGAGGAAGCGGAAGAGGAGGATGCGGAAGAGGAGGAAGCGGAAGAGGAGGAAGCGGAAGAGGATGAAGCGGGAGAGGAGGAAGCGGGAGAGGAGGATGCGGAAGAGGAGCAAGCGGAAGAGGAGGAAGCGGAAAAGGAGGAAGCGGAAGAGGAGGAAGCGGAAGAGGAGGAAGCGGAAGAGGAGCAAGCAGGAGAGGAGGAAGCGGAAGAGGAGGAAGCAGAAGAGGAGGAAGCAGAAGAGGAGGATGCAGAAGAGGAGGATGGGGAAGAGGAGGAAGCGGAAGAGGAGGTTGCGGAAGAGGAGGTTGCGGAAGAGGAGTAAGCGGAAGAGGAGGAAGTGGAAGAGGAGGGAGCGGAAGAGGAGGGAGCAGAAGAGGAGGGAGCGGAAGAGGAGGGAGCGGAAGAGGAGGATGCAGAAGAGGAGGAAGCGGAAGAGGAGCAAGCGGGAGAGGAGGATGCAGAAGAGGAGGAAGCGGAAGATGAGGAAGCGGAAGAGGAGGATGCGGAAGAGGAGGAATCGGAAGAGGAGGAAGCGGAAGAGGAGGATGCGGAAGAGGAGGATGCGGAAGAGGAGCAAGCGGGAGAGGAGGATGCAGAAGAGGAGGAAGCAGAAGAGGAGGAAGCGGAAGATGAGGAAGCGGAAGAGGAGGATGCGGAAGAGGAGGAAGCGGAAGAGGAGGAAGCGGAAGAGGAGTAAGCGGAAGAGGAGGAAGTGGAAGAGGAGGAAGCGGAAGAGGAGGATGCGGAAGAGGAGGAAGCGGAAGAGGAGGAAGCGGAAGAGGAGGAAGCGGGAGAGGAGGATGCGGAAGAGGAGGAAGCGGGAGAGGAGGATGCGGAAGAGGAGGAAGCGGGAGAGGAGGATGCGGAAGAAGAGGAAGCGGAAGAGGAGGAAGCGGAAGAGGAGGAAGCGGAAGAGGAGGATGCGGAAGAGGAGGAAGCGGAAGAGGAGGAAGCGGAAGAGGAGGATGCAGAAGAGGAGGAAGCGGAAGAGGAGGAAACGGAAGAGGAGGATGCGGAAGAGGAGGTTGCGGAAGAGGAGTAAGCGGAAGAGGAGGAGGTGGAAGAGGAGGGAGCGGAAGAGGAGGGAGCAGAAGAGGAGGGAGCGGAAGAGGAGGGAGCGGAAGAGGAGGATGCAGAAGAGGAGGAAGCGGAAGAGGAGCAAGCGGGAGAGGAGGATGCAGAAGAGGAGGAAGCAGAAGAGGAGGAAGCGGAAGAGGAGGAAGCGGAAGAGGAGCAAGCAGGAGAGGAGGAAGCGGAAGAGGAGGAAGCAGAAGAGGAGGAAGCGGAAGAGGAGGATGCGGAAGAGGAGGATGCGGAAGAGGAGGAAGCGGAAGAGGAGGAAGCGGAAGAGGAGGTTGCGGAAGAGGAGTAAGCGGAAGAGGAGGAAGTGGAAGAGGAGGGAGCGGAAGAGGAGGGAGCAGAAGAGGAGGGAGCAGAAGAGGAGGGAGCGGAAGAAGAGGATGCAGAAGAGGAGGAAGCGGAAGAGGCGCAAGCGGGAGAGGAGGATGCAGAAGAGGAGGAAGCAGAAGAGGAGGAAGCGGAAGATGAGGAAGCGGAAGAGGAGGATGCGGAAGAGGAGGAAGCGGAAGAGGAGGAAGCGGAAGAGGAGGATGCGGAAGAGGAGGAAGCGGAAGAGGAGGATGCGGAAGAGGAGTAAGCGGAAGAGGAGGAAGCGGAAGAGGAGTAAGCGGAAGAGGAGGAAGTGGAAGAGGAGGATGCGGAAGAGGAGGAAGCGGAAGAGGAGGAAGCAGAAGAGGAGGAAGCGGGAGAGGAGGATGCGGAAGAGGAGGAAGTGGGAGAGGAGGATGCGGAAGAGGAGGAAGCGGGAGAGGAGGATGCGGAAGAAGAGGAAGCGGAAGAGGAGGAAGCGGAAGAGGAGGAAGCGGAAGAGGAGGATGCGGAAGAGGAGGAAGCGGAAGAGGAGGAAGCGGAAGAGGAGGAAGCGGAAGAGGAGGAAGCGGAAGAGGAGGATGCGGAAGAGGAGGAAGCGGAAGAGGAGGAAGCGGAAGAGGAGGATGCGGAAGAGGAGTAAGCGGAAGAGGAGTAAGCGGAAGAGGAGGAAGCGGAAGAGGAAGATGTGGAAGAGGAGGAAGCGGAAGAGGAGGAAGCGGAAGAGGAGGAAGCGGGAGAGGAGGAAGCGGGAGAGGAGGATGCGGAAGAGGAGGAAGCAGAAGAGGAGGAAGCAGAAGAGGAGGAAGCGGAAGAGGAGGATGCGGAAGAGGAGGAAGTGGAAGAGGAGGAAGCGGAAGAGGAGGATGTGGAAGAGGAGGAAGCGGAAGAGGAGGAAGCGGAAGAGGAGGATGCGGAAGAGGAGGAAGCGGAAGAGGAGGAAGCGGAAGATGAGGAAGCGGAAGAGGAGGATGTAGAAGAGGAGGAAGCGGAAGAGGAGGATGCGGAAGAGAGGGATGCCGAAGAGGAGGAAGCAGAAGAGGAGGAAGCGGAAGATGAGGAAGCGGAAGAGGAGGATGTGGAAGAGGAGGAAGACACAAAAGAGGAGGAAGGAAGGAGGCAAACCAGGCAACCCCGTTCTGGCTGGGATATCCGGGATGGAATCATCCGCCTGCGATACCAGTGACCACAATGCCAATTCCCCTTTCAACATTTGTCCCACACCTTACATTACCTCAAAAAATCAACTAATCACCCTTGTGCATTCCCTTAGTGAGTGTCTTGTGTGTGCCTTTGCCTATCCTAGTGATGTCACGCAGTGCTACCCCAGTAGCTGCGGCAGGGCTGGTGGAAGACTGCTGACTCTCAGTGGGGGGCACAGCAGATGGCCTTGCAGGGTGACCTCGAGGAGCTGGTGGCTGGGAGTGTGAAATCGAGGGATGGTGTTTCTTCTTCTTCATTCTCCTCTGCCTGTTCTTTTTCAACCACTGGCTGGGTTGGCTGGATTTCTTGGGTGTCTGAAATGAGGAAGGCACAAGGGTAGGGTTGTGGTGGGGGGAAGGCAGGAAAGCAAGAGGTTCATGCTTACAGCTTGTACATCAGAAGAGTTTGTGGGATGAGGGGGAAGTGGATGTGAGAAGGAGGATAACTTATGAGGATCATGCATTCTTTCAGCCCTGCCACTGGCCAAGGGCTCAGCCATGCCCCTGCCAAGAATGGCCAGCACCGTCTCCTCCAGGGGTGAGCTAGGAATTTGAGGTGTGCCTCATGTTTGGCAGAGATTGTTGGTAGGTGAGTGATTGGGGGGTGGGGAGGGGTGTCGTGCAATGAGCAGAGTCTGAAGCTAGTGGTGCAGTTGGTAGGAGATGGCTTTTGAAGATGCATTCACTGACCATGACCTCTCATCTGAGGTCATGAAACTTCTTTGGGCACTGGAGCCAGGTCCTGGAGGAGCAACACTGCTGCTGGCAATGACGGTCTCGGCAATCTGGTCCCACATCCTTCTTTCTGGAGGGCCTGCTGGCCCCTGTGGGTAGAGGACCTCTCTTCCAGTGTTGACCCCCTGAACAAAGCTCAAGTGCTGCACCCTTGGCGCCCTTTCTTTGGCCTGTTGAGACATTTGTGTTAGTGCTGAAGCAATTTTACCATTTTTATGTGCAGAAGGCAGTTTAGCTTTAACAGCTACAGACTGCCTGTGTTTGAATGATTTTTAATTTTTTTTTCAGAAGGCAGTTCACATGTAAGTGCTCGAGGCTGCTTTCAAACCTGAAAGCCTTGCTTTAAGAAAATGTAGCATCGTTACAGCAATGTGACCTTGGGTCTCCGGCTGAGCACACAGCCGGCCAACAGTGCGATAGTCGCTGGTCTGTGCGCTAAAATCATTTCAATTAGCAGGCAGCGTCAAATTAACATGCTGCCTGCACTTTCTAAATGGGCGCGAGTAAATCTCGCCCCACGATGCCCCCATCCGTATCGGGTTTCCCGGCCACTGTGTTGCACAAAGTTTGTCATTTTAATGTAAATGATGAAAATCTGCATAAATTGGAGTCTTCAATTAGCATAACATTGGATTATTTAAATAGCTCTGACAAGTAGAGGGTGTAGCCAATACTGTAAATTCATAAATATGGAGTTAGAAGAATGATAATACCAATTAATACTTTATACAGTATCAGCCTGTTCCTTTTATTCAACTTAATTCAAAATTCATTACCAAAAGTCTCTCATCTTGTTTGGCCTGTCTGCAGAGAGTCAAAAAGGGGTTTATCTGCAGCACATGATGCATTCAATAATACTTCAGCGCTTTTAACTCCCATAACATAGTCCACTCCTTAGCCATCTTGAAGTCGAGATAAAATGAAAAGACTGCAAATGCTGCACATTAGAAACAACAGGTGCTTCAGGATCTGAAGAGGGTCAATTAGTGTTCTGGTTAAGCAGTTGTTTCTTCAGTCCTGCAGTAGGCTCTTTTATCTGTGTGCTTGAACTGTTAACATAAAGCGCAACAGAACTCTTCATTCACTATGTTGATAAAGATCATTTAAAATCACATGGATGAATTTTAGATTTCACTGCAAGGGGGGTAATCTGGCAGAGCAGATCGCCAGCCAATTGTAGAACTTGCCCGATTTTCATTCCATTGAAATCAGGATGTACAATGTCACAAGGTTCTTGCTGCGGAGTGTGTAAGCAGGCTAGTGCATGGGCATATTGGCTCAACAGTCAATCTGTTGATTTCAGTGGAAAAAGAAAAAAGGCAGACTTGCATTTCTATAGCAACTTTCACCACCTCAGGACGTCCCAAAGCGCTTTACAGCCAATTAAGAACATTTTGAAGTGCAGTCACTGTTGCAATGTAGGAAACACGGCAGCCAATTTACGCACAGCAAGCTCCCACAAACAGCAATGTGATAATGACCAGATATTCTGTTTTAGTGATATTGATTGAGGGATAAATATTGGTCAGGACACCGGAGATAAATCCCCTGCTCTCCTTCGAAATAGTGCCATGGGATCCTTTACGTCCACCTGAGAGAGCAGACGGGGCCTCGGTTTAACGTCTCATCTGAAAGGCAGCACCTCTGACAGTGCAGCACTCCCTCTGTACTGCACTGGAGTGTCAGCCTAGATTTTTGTGCTTAAGTCCCTGGAGTGGGACTTGAACCCACAACCTTCTGACTCAGAGGCGAGAGTGCTACCCACTTTTTTATTTTATTATTAATATACTTTATTGAACATTAAGAACATTTACAACATCGTGATCATTTCATTCTGTCGCTCTGCACAGCCATTCCGCCATCACATTTTAACATCAAAACCTGAAGTTTAATTTGTCTCCTGTAACATATATTAATCGATTGTACTTTAAAAATTGATTGAAAAATACTATCTTTAAATTCTTTCGGAATAAAACATCCACACAGCCTTTTAGCTTATATTTAAAACTAGCTGGAGTGCCCGGCAGTGCCGGTGCAAAGTCCGCCCCTGTGCCTTGTTGATTGACATTGCGGGGAAGGAGAGAGAGAGAGGGGTAATGAGAGAGAGAGAGAGAGGGAAGGAGAGAGAGACAGAGAGAGAGAGGGGAGGAGAGAGAGACAGAGAGGGAAGGAGAGAGAGAGAGAGAGAGTCTGGGGGGAGAAGAGAGAGAGAGAGACTGGGGGGGGAGAGAGGCCCGGGGATGGAGAGACTGGGGGGAGAAGAGAGAGACGGGGGAGAGAAGAGAGAGACGGGGGGGGAGAGAGGGGCTGGGGGGAAGAGAGAGAGAGACTGGGGGGGAGAGAGAGACGGGGGAAGAGAGAGAGAGAGAGACTGGGGGGAGAAGAGAGAGACGGGGAGAGAGAGAGAGACTGGTGGGGAGAGAGAGAGAGACTGCCGGGATTAGCCTGGAGAGAGAGGGGGGGAAGGAGCATCTGAGGCCAGGCCCGACTCACCTCTGCTGAGCTGCCGCTCCGGCCCGAGCCCCGGACCCGACTCACCTCGGTACCAGACGGAGTCAGTCCGACACCGGGAGGCCGGGTGGCCATCGCTCCGAAGCGAGCCCGGGGTTCCTCATGGTTAACGCGGTGGGCCTTTGGACCCAGTTGGCCGGGCGGCAATGGAACGCCTTTCGCTGCGGACTCCCATGTCCGATTTCGGTCGGGGACGGCTCGTGTGAAAGCCCCGGTTTTGCCGGTCCCGCACTCATGGCAAGAGAGAGAGGGGGAAGGAGAGAGAGAGAGAGAGGGAAGGAGAGAGAGAGAGAGGTGGGGGAAGGAGAGAGAGAGAGAGAGAGAGGGGGAAGGAAAGAGAGAGAGAGAGAGAGAGGGGGGAAGGAGAGAGAGAGAGAGAGAGACATTTTTTTAGCTTCAGGCCCGGCCGGTGTGTAATGGCCGCCACTCAGCTCACCAACGGCAGTTTGAAGGATTAGGCCCCGCCCACAAACGCCATGAAACGCCCCCCGTGATGCAGCACGTGGATTGGTCAACCATCACGTCACTCAATGCTAATGAGCAGTAGGATTGGTCAACCGCTAATGAGCGGAGTTTTTTCCATTTTTTGAAAGTTATTTGTCTACTGTCCGAACAATTTTTGTCTGACCAAAAAGTAAATATGCCTAGGACACTCTGCTAATCATGACCTTTCTTTTGATATAACATATGTGTAGGTACGCTCTATAACTTTTGAGTGATGCCGGGACAGACAGACCAACACCATGATCCTTTCATATATACTTGCTGGGGGTGCCGAGGCTTTTTTGAGGGCATGTTGTTGTTGGAAGAGAGAGAGAGAGTGACTGGGGGGAAGAGAGAGAGCGACTGGGGGGAAGAGAGAGAGCGACTGGGGGGAAGAGAGAGAGCGACTGGGGGGGAAGGGAGAGTGCGACTGGGGGGAAGAGAGAGAGCAACTGGGGGGAAGAGAGAGAGCGACTGGGGGGGAAGAGAGAGAGCGACTGGGGGGAAGAGTGAGAGCGACTGGGAGGGGAAGAGAGAGAGCGACTGGGGGGGAAGAGAGAGAGCGACTGGGGGGGAAGAGAGAGAGTGACTGGGGGGAAGAGAGAGAGCGACTGGGGGGGAAGAGAGAGAGTGACTGGGGGGAAGAGAGAGAGCGACTGAGGGGGAAGAGAGAGAGCGACGGGGGGGAAGAGAGAGAGCGACTGGGGGGGTGGGGGGAGGGGAGGGGGAGGGGGAGGGGGGAGGGGGTAGGGAGGGGGACGGGGGGTAAGGGGGAGGGGGGAGGGGGGAGTAAGGGAGGGGGGGAGCCAGCAGACCCTCTCCCCTCTGCCAGTGTTGAGAGTTGCGCTGCCGGCGGCGGTTGGAGAAGGCTAGGCCCCGGGGCCTGTGGCACTCGCACTGACATGGCCCAGCCGAGCACAGCGCCCCGGTCAGCCCGAGCTCCGGAGCCGCCGTTCGGCCGCAGGCCACAAAGCACCTGAGGCCAGCACTGGCAACGGCTCCATGGAGCTCCATGCCGCCCCACGCACTGACATGGCCCAGCCGAGCGCAGCGCCCCGTCAGCCCGAGCCCCACCCTCCCCTCCCCGAGCCCCGCCCCCCCCTCCCCAGGCCGGGCCTGAGGCGGCTTGAGACGACGATTGCGGCTGGCCCGGCCCGGTTGCCGGTGTAACCCTCCTCCCCTCTCCGCCCTCTCGATCTCCAGGACCGGGCCTGAGTGGCTTGAGACGGCTGATTGCGGCTGGCCGAGCCCGGTTGCCGAGGTTACCCTCTCCGCTCCCCCTTCCCGCTACCCCCCTCCCCCTCCCCTCCGGAGCCCCGCCCCCCTGCTAACCTGCTCGATTGCATCTGCCCGCGCTCTGTGGGCCCTGTGTGGAGGTGTGCGTGCGTCGTGCAGCGCGAGCGCGAGCGCGAATGAAGCACGATCAGCTTGCAGTGAGCCCAGCCAGCCTTTACCAAGATGGCTGGCTGCTGGTTCGGAATCGGGCCCAGCTGGACGGCAGGTGCGTAGCTCGGGCGTGGCTGGCAAGGAGAGGCCCCGGCTTCAAGGCTGAGGCCTGCAGGCAGCAGACCTGGAGAAATCAAACAGATAATGGACTCATTTATTACACACAAATTATATAATGAGTTACTTGGGCTCCTAAGTACCAAATTTCTGGTGGATAAAATGCCCTCCACACACAGACAAACAATCAAGGGACGAATCAAGATGGCGGCAGCTCAGCTCGGGTCAGAACGATTAGGCCCGCCCACACACGCAATGTGACGGACCGATTGGTCAACCATCAGGTCACTGAACTGTAGGATTGGTCAATCGTCACATCACTCAACTGTAGGATGGCCCGCCCGCACACGCAAGGAACCCGCCCCCGTGACACAGCGATTGGTCGACCGTCGGGTCGCTCGACTGTACGATTGGTCGACCTTCACGTCACTCGATGATAATGAGCGGAATTTTGGATAACAAGCGGTATTTTGAAAGTTTTTTGGATACCGCGGGCGCAATTTTTGTCCGACCGAAAAGTAAATACGCTTATGACCGTTCCGGAATGGTAAGCTTTCTTTTGATGTAACGCACGTGTAGGTACGCTCTATAACTTGAGAGTGTATAGCCGGAGAGACAGACAGAAGGATAGAAGTAAAGCTTTATATATAGAGATATACTAGCTGGAGTGCCCGGCGGTGCCGAGGCTTTTTCGAGGGCATGTTGTTGTTGGAAGAGAGAGAGAGAGCGACTGGGGGGAAGAGAGAGAGCGACTGGGGGGAAGAGAGAGAGCGACTGGGGGGAAGAGAGAGAGCGACTGGGGGAAGAGAGCGAGCGACTGGGGGAAGAGTGAGAGCGACTGGGGGAAGAGAGAGAGCGACTGGGGGAAGAGAGAGAGCGACTGGGGAAAGAGAGAGAGCGACTGGGGGGAAGAGAGAGAGGGGGAGGAAGGGGAGGGGGAGGGGAGGGGGGGAAGTATGGGAGGGAAGGGGGGTGGGAGGGGGAGGGAAGGGGGGGTTAGCGGGGAGGGGGTCTGTGGGGGGGGAAAGGGGGGTGGGAGGGAGGGGGGAAGGGAGAAAGGGAGGGAGGGGGGAAGGGAGAAAGGGAGGGGGGTGAGAAAGGGAGGGGGAACCAGCAGACCCTCTCCCCTCTGCTGGCGATGGCTCCACGGAGCTCCGTGCCGCCCCACGCACTGACATGGCCCAGCCGAGCGCAGCGCCCCGGTAAGCCCGAGCCCCACCTCCCGAGCCCCGTCCCACGCCCTCCCGAGCCCCGTTGCCGGGGTTACCCTTCCCCCCCCTCCCGCTCTCCCGAGCACCGGCCTCCCGAGCTCCGCCCTCCCGAGCACCGGCCCCCCACCCGAGCCGCGGGGGGGAAGGAGAGTGAGCCGCCGCTCCTCCGGTCGATGTGTTGCTGGCTGACCCCTGATGAGCACCCGATCAGCTGAGCCCGAGCCCCGCGCTAGGCTCCCTCCCGCCCCAGAAAAAGGCACACCTGCCTGTTACATGCTCCAGAATTGTGGTCAGACATCAATAGATGACTTACCCAAATGGGTAAAATGGACCAAAAAGGGGAAAAGGCCATTCCCACCGGATGGTACATTTAATCTAGACCGAATAACGTGTCTCGAGGGGTGTCTCTTAGAAAGGGACCCAGGGAGAAGTGGTAGAAAGAAAGTAAACTGGTCGGCATTTGGAGATTGGAAACGGGAAGCTGAGAAAAGACGCGAACGAAGTATTGAAGCTAGTAACGCAGGACGTAGTGAGAAAAAGCGAGTCGAAGAAGGTAAAGGGGATGTATGTATCCAAAAACAAATGGTACTAAGAAGGGCACAAAGAAACAAGCCCGCTGCCCCTCGTTGGCTGCAGAGGAAAGGGATGAAGTAGATGATGATTGGCCGGGGTATCCACCCCTGCCACCACCTGATAATAATAACCCCCTTGTTGGTAACAATGATAGATTGCCGGCTCTACCACCCCCACCCCCGTAGACAATGATGAAACACAAAACCCTCAGCCACAGGCAAATGGCGAAAGGGGGAAGGTCTGGCTGCCTACACTCATAGTCAAAGGTCCGGTGATCCGTCCACATCAACACCCACCAGTATGTACCCTCTTAGGTACTTTCCTAACAACAACCCAGCTGGTGGAGACCCGATAGGGGTCCATAGACCATGGACGGCTGCAGAACTTAAAGCCATGGTAGATGGGCTCCCAGATCCCCGATTAGACATAGAAAAATCCATAGACCAACTAAATTGTTCTCTGTCATGAACCAAGTATTCTGGATGCGGAACAATTGTTTAAAGCCTGGATGAAAGACTCAAAATTAAGGCTTTTGAGGAAGGGGACGATGGGTTTAAAGGATTTAGGGACCATCGAGGGTCACAAAACCCAGGTCCTACTACCATGCCCGATGCTAATTTCTGGAATAACTGTTGGGCCGCAATGCATGCTAAATGCCCAAAGAAGAGGAATTGGGCAAAAATTATGGAAACAACCCAGAAAAAGGATGAGGATATAGACGATTATGTAGAAAGATTGGAGGAAATAATGGTCCAACATTCGGGATTGCCAAAAGAATCCCAAAAAGCACCCATGGTCAACGCATTAGTAAATGGCCTTAGACCAGAATTAAAAGACCCTCTAAAATTGGTTTGCCTGGGATGGAGACAGAAAAACCTTCCAGAGTTGGTGGCCATATTGCAAAACTTACAGAAATTCCGAATCTAAGAATAAGGTCACCGTTCTTATGGAACAAACCACTGAACCCACAATGCATTACCAAGGCCAACAGTATCCCCAGCAAAATAGGGGAAGGGGCCGAGGTTTCGGAAACAAAAGAGGATTTGGAGGTAGAAATAGAGGAGGTATGGGACGAGGGGGTCAGTGGAACAAAGGTGGGGGAAGTACAAGCTGCTATAATTGTGGACAAATGGGACATTGGAAAGCCAATTGCCCTTGCCCACCACGCTAACAACAACAGCAAAACTGGCAATTACAACAAAATGGGGGACAAGGTAATGAATTTACCCAGGGAAATGGTTCTACCCAAGCGCAGGCTCACACCCGCCCTCAAGCGAATTTTTCAGTCCACAACCCATGGGGCGCACAAAATGCTACCCAGAATCAAAGTGGACAAAGTTTAAATTTACCCTGTTCAGCATGACGCCTGGGACCTGACCCACAGATTGCCCAAAAGCAATTACCCCTAGTACGATTGCCTGCAGTTTCAACCAATATGACAGAAGAGCCCACCTTAGTAATAAATATGGAGGGAAAAGAAATTCCTTTTCTGGTAGATACGGGAGCCACCAATTCAGTGTTGACAAAACAATATGCAGAAGGAATTCCGTGTACAGCCAGTAGTGCCAGTTGCGTAGGATTGTCAGGAGTTACTCAGACCATGACTTGGTCAGAACCCCTCAATGTGCAAGTAGATAATTACAGGAATCAACATACCTTTTTACTGTCTCAAGAAGTACCAGTGAATTTATTAGGAAGAGACTTATTATGCAAAATGAAGGCAACGATTGTTTGCTCTGAAAAAGGACTTGAAGTCCATGTTCCCGTAGACAGATGTGGTATGTACCCACTACAGATCAAATTGTCCCCCGGTCCTATACACATGGCAGACTTGTGAAGATGGTCTTATCAAAACATTGTCAACTATTATAGGCTCCCTCCAATTTGTCCTTAGATCGGTGTCCGAATACCAGAAAGAATTGCATTTGGGCCATTGGCATACAGAGCTCCACTGCACAGCCTTTTATGATGAGACAGGAATGGACAAATACCACAAAAGATATTATAAGGCCCGTTCTACAACACAGATATTTGCTGAAAATTCGGGAAATTTTAATTGGTCCCGACGGCATAGCCGCCGCTGTTCTTTTTACCCATGGAAGCATAGGACCTGTTTAAAGAAAAAGACAGTAAACCACATTGCACCCTAGCGGTGGCACAAGGGCATGCACCAAGGGACTTGGGACCAATGGTTAAAAGAATGGGAGGACAAGGAATAGAAAAAGAGTGGCAAGTGCCTCAGGGTACCTTGGTCCAGTATGAAGAAAAGCAGGGATACGGGGTGGAGTTGCAGACAAGCCTGCTGTTCAAAGGCAAATTTGAGGCAAGGGTGTTGGACATCCATAACTTCCCGCTCCTACCAGAAGTAGAGAAACTTCTGAGTCAAATCCCCAAGCAAGTATGGTCTAGCCACCCCAATGAGGTCGGAAAGATGTTAACTGCACAACCCTACAAGGTTACCCTCAATCCTGCAGTCCCACTCCCAAGAAAGGCACAATATCCTCTCTCCCAAGCAGCAGAACAAGGCATTGAACCAGTAATCAAGTCCTTACTTGACCAGGGCATTATAATACCAACAAGAAGTCCCTGCAACACCCCTATCCTCCCGGTCCAGAAAGCCAATAGTGATAAATGGCGGCTTATACAGGACCTTCGAGCAGTGAATGAGTCCGTTTTTCCCATCTATGCAGTGGTGCCAAACCCTGCAATTATTTTAACAAGTATCCCCGTGGGATCACTGTACTATACGGTCATCGACCTATGTTTGGCCTTCTTTTCTATTCCAGTTCATCAGGACTCACAGTTCCTATTTGCCTTCTCATTCAAAGGAACTCAGTATACATGGACAAGACTCCCACAAGGTTATACTGAGAGCCTAACAATTTTCTCCCAATGTCTGAAAAAGGACTTAGAAGATGTTGTATTGCTGGCAGGCTCAACCCTCGTCCAATATGTAGATGATTTGCTATTGGCTTCACCCGATAAGCAAACCTGTGAAACTGACTCACTAATATTGCTACAGGCTTTGGCCCAAAAAGGCCATAAGGTCTCAAAATCAAAATTGCAGTTTGTGTCCGAAAGGGTCTGATATTTGGGTCACGAACTGTTCCGTGACACTCGTCAATTGGCCCAAGATAGAGTGCAGGCAATATGCTCAGCCCCATTGCCCACCACCAAGAGGGGAATTAAGCACTTCCTGGGCATGTCAGGATATTGTAGACAGCGGATTGTTGGCTATGCAGAGTTAGTACGGCCACTTCTAGACATCTCCATGCCCTCAGAGGACGATTCCTTGGTCTGGAACCAGAAGGCAAACGACGCTTTTGCCTCACTCAAACAGGCCCTAGTTTCTGCGCCTGCCCTGGGGCTCCCCGATTACGAGAAGCCGTTTCATCTGTTCGTCCACCACAGATCAGGCTTTGCTCAATCAGTCCTCACCCAAAACCATGGAGACAATCAGCGACCCATCGCCTATTTCAGTACCCAATTGGACCCAGTAGCCAGAGGTCTGCCGGGATGCCTGCCTGCACTAGCCTCCGCTTACTATGCTGTACAACAAGCACAAACTGTGACTCTAAATCATCATACAGTACTACATGTCCCACACTCTGTCGAAGTGCTGTTAACCAAATGCGCCACTCAGCACCTAACATCAGCACGTGCCATTAGGTACGAGGTAGAATTACTGTCCAATTCAAATTTGACCATAAAGCGATGCGCAACCCTAAATCCAGCTACGCTCCTCCCGACCATTGAGGATGGCACACCCCACTGCTGTGAGACGGTAACCCAGCTGATCACCAAACCCCGAGCGGACTTAAGTGAAACACAGCTAGAAAATCCAGATTTAATATATTTCGTCGACGGCTCAGCCCTCCGAGATGACAAAGGTACTTTCCGCACTGGCTACGCCATCATGACGGACAATTCAACTGTAGAGGCAATGTCGTTACCAAACTCCTTTTCAGCACAATGTATCTTGGCCACAGGCAAAACTGTTAATATTTATACAGATTCAAGGTATGCCTTTGGAGTTACCCATGATTATGGACGGATCTGGAAATTTAGGGGTTACTTGACCTCCGCAGGCTCAACGATCAAGAATGCAGAACAAGTTGACAATCTTTTACGTGCTGTCCAGTGTCCACGTAAAATTGCTATTATTAAATGTCAAGCACACACAGGCAATCAGGACCAAATTGCATTGGGCAATGACAGGGCTGCAAAAGGTGCTGCTTTGTCAGATACAGGTTCCCAGGTGTCAGTCTATGTTCTTAAAAACACAAAACCCGTTGATTTGCTGCCCACATTGGATGATGTATTGGCCTTTCAGTCACAGGCCAGGTCCATGGAATATGCTGCCCCAAAAAGCTGTAGAAGCTACATCATTACATAAATTTAAAACAGAAATAGACAGTTTCCTAGAAGTAAAGGGAATTAAGGGTTACGGGGAGCGGGCAGGAATTTGGGCATGAGTCTAGGTTCGGATCGGTCATGGCCCTGTGGGTAGCGGAGCGGGCCCAGGGGCCGTTGTAGCCTGATCCTGCTCCTATTTTGTGTGTCTAATTCTGTTAGATTCAGGAGCTGGTTCTGTGATAGTGGATTGGCGGTTAGGATCAGATCAACCATGATCTTATTGAATGGCGGAGCAGGCTCGAGGGGCCGATTGGCCTACTCCTGCTCCTATTTCTTTTGTTCTTATGTTCTTACTGAGGAGGTGTTAACCTGGGCACAAGATCAATGTGATAAAACACCTGAGGGAGTGTGGGTTCACCATGACGGCCGCGTGGTGGCACCCAGATCTTTGCTCCCATGGATTGCCCGCTGTGTTCATACTTTCACACATGCGGGCAAAGGGGGGATGGCAGACTATATCGCACAGATATGGTATGCACCGGATATTTCAGCAATTGCAAAACAAATTAGTGAAAAGTGCACTACCTGTCAGACGATGAATCCGGGAAAAACGGAGAAAGTACAGTCTGCCTCCCACCCAAATCCAACAGGACCTTTTGTGAATTTGCAAATGGATTTTATTGAATTACCCACATGTATGGGTTTTAAGTATGTATTGGTTATTATAGATGTGTTTTCTAAATGGGTTGAAGTTTTCCATGTAAAAAGAATGACGCTGTTACTGTCGCTAAACATTTGTTAAAGGAAATTGTACCACGATTTGGTATACCTGTACAACTCTCGAGTGACAATGGGTCACATTTTACTGGGACAATTATGCGAGAGATGTGTAAGGCTTTGCAAATCAATCAGCATTTTCACTGCAGCTATCATCCACAGTCAGCTGGGCTGGTGGAGCGATATAATGGAATGTTGAAAAATAAGTTAGCTAAGCTATGTGATGAGACTGGACTCAAATGGTTCGAACTGTTACCCCTAGCATTGATGATAATGCGGTCAGCAACAAATAGAACAACAGGATTATCACCACATGAAATCATTATGGACGTGTAGGGGTAGGGGTTGCGGGGAGGGGTTGGTGTAGGGGTTACGGGGATCGGGTGGGATATGTGTCGGTGCAGGCTCGATGGGCCGAAATGGCCTCTATCTGCACTGTGGGGTTTCTGTGATTCTGTGATTCTGTGACGTCCCCAACGATTGCCTTTTTCCGCACCGTTTACTGCTAAACAAATGGACATTCACAAAATGGAAGAAAATATGCTAAACTATTGCATTGCTCTAACAAAATGTATTTCTAGTTTCCATTCGCAGGTAAAAGAAGCCCAAGTTGACCCTGCCGAAGGAAGATGCCATAGCTTGGAGCCCAGCGAGTTCGTCTACGTAAAGGTGCTCAAGAGAAAGAGTAGCCTTCACCCAAGATTTGAGGGTCCGTTCCAGATCCTGTTAACCACCAACACTGCTGTAAAGGTGAAAGAGAGACCAACATGGATCCACGCCTCGCACTGCAAAAGAGCCCCAAAACCCGAGGAAGAGGAATCGCCAACCCCATCAGTAAATGGAAATGGACATTAGGACTATGTTTCCTTGTGACACTTATAATACCTGTAATGCCTGAATTGCATGTAAACACCTTTTTGTATATGTCTTACACTTATGCTAGGGGAACTAATGCCTCCAGTTGTTGGGTATGCACACAGGTGCCCATCCATATGAAGGGAGGAATTCCATTAAGATCTATCCCCTTTAATTCCAATGAAATGGCATATTGGCTGTTTCAACAAAATGGGACTAAGAATGGAATAAGGGATGGACAAGGTACTTGCGGAGGAACTTATAAGGTTCAGATGGATGGATTGGCTGAGAAATATAAAATTGAAACTAGATGTAGCCTTACATGCCTTGATGGTTGGCATCAACCAAAGTATAATCGGTCGAGAGATAAACCCCCATTCCTGGTGTTAATTAACACTTCAGGGGCCGGAAGACCCCGAGGGGAAATATGCTTAACCCGTAACCAAACAGGTGGGACAAAGATGGGAAAAAGTAAATGCTCCCAGTACTTTAACTTAACCAATGATCAATTGAACGGAAAGCCGTCGCCCTTGCGGTTAAGCTGCAGTGGGGGAGGAAATTACACAAATCTGATATCAGCAGAAATTATACCCAGCCCCACTGCATACAACGGCACCTACTTTATATGTGGCTATAAAGCATACCCATGGCTGCCGAATGATTGGACGGGCTCTTTTTACTTGGGGTATGTGGTTCCCTGCATACACTACCTAAACTCCCTCAAAGAACATCCCCACCACACCAGGACTAGAAGGGCCATTACGGAAACAGAACGGTTCTTCGCTATCCTATTCCCCGGGTATGGAACGTCCAGGGCAATACAGGAAATTCAGCTTGTAGCCTCGATCCTTGAGGAGGTAGCCAATGACACGGCTGAATCACTGAGTGAAATCAATGCCGAGATGGTGGCAATGCGCACAGTTGCCCTACAAAATAGAATGGCTCTAGACTATCTGTTAGCAGAAAAGGGTGGAACATGTAGGATCTGAGTGTTGCACATACATTCCTGAGAATTCTGAGGAAATAATTAACCTGGCAGACCACATCCAGAAAGAAGTTGAAAAGTTAAAAGAACCAAGTTCTTGGAACATATTTGACTGGATGGGCGGATGGCTGGGGTCCATAGGACGGTCCTTAGTGTAAGGACTGATCATAGTCCTGTTCATTTTCTTTGCCCTATATTTGGTATTTGCCCTGATAAAATGCTGCTGTGTGCGACTAGGGGCTATAGCTGTACCGGAGGGAACAGTCACCACCATGATGATAGCTAGAACCTCCGCTGCTTCAGAAAAGGCAGAAGCCATGGAGTTAGAAAGGCTCCAAAGAATCCAGATCTGATTAGATTATTTTCCTAGTTAGGACAAAAGGGGGGAATGTGGAAATTGACATTATACTTAGCATGCTGGGTAGAATAAAATGGCCAAGTAAAAATAAACTATCAAGGGGTTAAAAGAACAAACTTGCTTAGGTTGTAGCTAAAGCATAGAAGCAAATGTGTCACAACGTGTCTAGGACCAAGAGACCTTTCCAAATACACACCCACATTGATGATGTGATAACAGCTGTCTTTACTCACTAGCACAAGGGAGGCATAAGGCTATAGAATACATAAACTATTAATGATTGTCGCTAGACAAAGAAGCAAAACTATTGAGTAAGCTGATCATTTTGGTAACAAGATTCAGACATGAGTAAGCTGATCATTTCGGTAACAAGATTCAGACAGAACCTCCTGACAGGATATATGATTAACTAACCTTGTCTGGGGACATTTCTGTCCTGCTGACCTTTTGATTGTCCTTGTGCAAACTCTTAATTTGTTCAAAATGATACAAAGATACAATACATTACACGTGATATATGGAACGCTTGCTTGTTTGAGTGTATAAATATGCTGCATTCGCTGATGTTCTTTGGAGTTGTTGGCCTAGCCTTTGTCCAGGCAGCTCTCCCCTTGTGCAAGTAAAAAATAAAATAAACTAACAATCTGACGGTACTGATTGTGTTTTAGAGTCTTACTCGGAGTTGAGATTTCGACATCACCCCCTCGAAAAATTCAATCAAATTGGTTAGACATGATCTCCCCCTGACAAAGCCATGCTGACTATCCTTGATTAATGCTTGCCTCGCCAAGTGGAGACTAATACTGTCCCTCAGAATTGTTTCCAATAATTTCCCTACCACTGATGCTGGGCTCACTGGCCTCATTAGCATTGAGTGACGTGAAGGTTGACCAATCGTACAGTCGAGCGACCTGACGGTCGACCAATCGCTGCGTCACGGGGGCGGGTTCATTGCGTGTGCGGGCGGGCCATCCTACAGTTGAGTGACATGATGATTGACCAATCCTACAGTTCAGTGACCTAATGGTTGACCAATCGGTGCGTCACATTGCGTGTGTGGGCGGGCCTAATCCTTCTGACCGGAGGTGAGTGGCCGCCATCTTGATTCCTAACTTTATTTATTTTTGCCACTTTCTGTGTGTTAGGGAACTAAGGAAAAGAACAATTTATTTCAGTTTTAAATTGTATTTAGGAACAGTTAGAAATGAAGTGATCCCCTGCCTTTCGCCCGGAGGCTCGCCTACTTTGACGGGCATTTCGAGCGGCTGTGCCGGCGCCGGGTGTGGCCTAGCAACCCGGGAAGCCTGGGCCTTGAGTTGAGCGGATTCCCGGTGCGATGCCGCTGCCCCCTGGGCCCGAGGCGGACGCCGATCGATTTGTTTTAGTCGCCAGTTTAGAAAATGCCTGGAACCTGCTGAAGGCCGTTCATTTCTGCGACCAGGTCACCGTCTTCACCTCAGCCAACGGCATCAGGGTTCGGCTCAGTTTGCGGCTGCAGCCCGGGGACTCACTCGGGCTTTCACCCCTTTGGCCCGGTCCCGGGGCTCCCCGTGGCATCAACCGTGCCGCCCGAGAGCCGGACCCAAAGCCACCAGGTGACCGGCCGCGGCGGTCCGTGCCGGGAGCCGCCGTGCACAAAACTTCCCCACGGCGTCAACAGACCCACCCCAGAGCCCGACACAAAGCCACCAGGTGAGCGGCCGCGGCAGCCCAGTCTCTCTCTCTCTCTCACACTCCCAATCTCGCTCTCTCTCTCACTCCCAGTCTCTCTCTCTCTCTCACACTCCCAGTCTCTCTCTCTCACACTCCCAGTCTCTCTCTCTCTCTCTCTCTCTCTCACACACTCCCACTCTCTCTCTCTCTCTCTCTCACACACTCCCAGTCTTTCTCTCTCTCTCAAACACTCCCAGTCTCTCTCTCACTCCCAGTCTCTCTCTCTCTCTCACACTCCCAATCTCTCTCTCTCTCACACTCCCAATCTCTCTCCCTCTCACACTCCCAGTCTCTCTCTCTCTCACACTCCCAGTCTCTCTCTCTCTCTCTCACACACACTCCCAGTCTCTCTCTCTCTCTCTCTCTCACACACACACTCCCACTCTCTCTCTCTCTCTCTCTCTCTGTCACACACTCCCAGTCTCGCTCTCTCTCACACACACTCCCACTCTCTCTCTCTCTCACACTCCCAGTCTCTCTCTCTCACACACTCCCACTTTCTCTCTCTCTCTCTCTCACACACTCCCAGTCTCTCTCTCTCACACTGCCACTCTCTCTCTCTCTCACACTCCCAGTCTCTCTCTCTCTCTCACACTCCCAGTCTCTCTCTCTCACACACACTCCCAGTCTCTCTCTCTCACACACACACTCCCAGACTCTCTCAATTCAATTCAATTCAAATGCTTTATTGGCATGAAAGTTTACAGGGAACCATATTGCCAAAGCTTACATAACAAAAAGTACAGTTTTCCAACATTCTGTAGGTGTCAAACAATTTTGACCTTCGTTGGGTACAGACAATATTAATTTAAACAGTCGTTGACCCTCGTTGGGTACATTCAGTATTAATTTTTAAACAGTCGTTGGGTACATTCGGTATTGATTTAAACATTCTTAATGTTTATATATGCTATGGGTGTGCTCGTTAGTCCCTCACTGTTCCTCAGGTTGTGACATGTTGTTACATATTGGGCACCAAGGTATGGTCTGTCTCCTTCTCCCAGGGCTAATCTTAATTTTGACAGGTCATCCAATTCTTTGAAATCTGGGGTTGTTCGGCTGAGCTTGTCAAAATATATGTTTCTTGTTTTGTTGAATTTTTCGCATTTTAGGAGGAAGTGCATCTCTGTCTCAACCTCGCCGGCCAGACATTGATCACATATTCTCTCTAGGCTGCCAGGATTTCTTGTATCTTCCTTTTTCAATTGCCAGTTGGTGGTCGCTTAGTCTGTACCTGGTGAGGGTCTGTCTCTGTTTTGTGTCTCTGATGGTCGAGAGATAGTCTGCCAGTTTATATTCTCTTTTTAGGGCCCGGTAACATTCTAATCTGCTTTGGCTTTTGGTTATTTTGTTCCAATGTTCCAGGTAGGTTTCTTTGCATTGTTTAATGATTTGGTTCACGCGGATTGGTGTTTGGAGGGCAGTGTTGGTCTGGGACTGGTCAGGGTCTGGCTGAGTAGGAGTACTTAATTTCAGTAGCAGCTGACTCAGGGGACTCATTTCTGGGTTCAGCTCTTGGGTCTGGAGGGCTTTAAAATGAAGGGTGTCTGGGGAACTAGATTTGAGGTGATTTAGAAAGTTTAGTGCTCGTTTTTGGATGTTTATTATCAGTGGGTATCTGCCTAGTTCGGCTCTACATGCATTTGTTGGTGTTTTCCTTTGGGTGCGAAGAATGCTTCGGCAAAATTCTGCATGTAGGGCTTCTATTGTGTGTTTTTCCCATTTAGTGTAGCTATGGTGATTGAGTGGGCCCCATACCTCACTACCGTACAGCGCAATGGGCAGGATTATGCTGTCAAATATTTTGAGCCAGATTTTGATTGGAATTTGTATGTTGTAGAATTTTCTTTTTATTGCATATGGGGCTCGTCAGGCTTTTTCTTTTAGTGCATTCACTGCTATGCTGAAGCTCCCTGATGCTGTGATGGTTAGACCAAGGTAAGTGTAGCTCATAGTGTGTCCTATGATGATATCACTGAGAGTAAACTGGTATTTGTTTTCCTGACATCTGGGCCTTTTTTGAAAAATCATGATGTTGGTTATCTTTAGATTTATTGTCAGGGCCCAATTTTGGCAGTATTTGTCGAGTCCCACTCTCTCTCTCAGACTCCCAGTCTCTCTCTCTCACACTCCCAGTCTCTCTCTCTCTCTCACACACTCCCACTCTCTCTCTCTCTCTCTCTCACACTCCCAGTCTCTCTCTCACTCCCAGTCTCTCTCTCTCTTTCTCTCTCACTCCCAGTCTCTCTCTCTCTCTCTCACACTCCCAGTCTCTCTCTCTCTCTCTCACATTCCCAGTCTCTCTCTCTCTCTCTCTCTCACTCCCAATCTCTCTCGCACTCTCTCACTCCCAGTCTCTCTCTCTCACTACCAGTCTCTCTCTCTCACACTCCCAGTCTCTCTCTCTCTCTCTCACTCCCAGTCTCTCTCTCTCTCTCTCACTCCCAGTCTCTCTCTCTCTCTCACACTCCCAATCTCTCTCTCTCACACTCCCAGTCTCTCTCTCTCTCTCTCTCCCAGTCTCTCTCTCTCTCTCTCACTCCCAGTCTCTCTCTCTCACACTCCAAGTCTCTCTCTCTCTCTCACTCTCAGTCTCTCTCTCTCTCTCTCACTCCCAGTCTCTCTCTCTCTCTCACACACACATTCCCAGTCTCTCTCTCTCTCTCACTCCCAGTCTCTCTCTCTCTCTCTCTCTCACACTCCCAGTCTCTCTCTCACTCCCAGTCTCTCTCTCTCTCTCTCTCTCTCACTCCCAGTCTCTCTCTCACTCCCAGTCTCTCTCTCTCTTTCTCTCTCACTCCCAGTCTCTCTCTCTCTCTCACACACTCCCAGTCTCTCTCTCTCTCTCTCTCTCACTCCCAATCTCTATCTCTCTCTCTCACTCCCAGTCTCTCTCTCTCTCTCTCACACACATTCCCAGTCTCTCTCTCTCTCTCTCACTCCCAGTCTCTCTCTCTCTCTCTCACACACTCCCAGTCTCTCTCTCTCTCTGTCACACACATTCCCAGTCTCTCTCTCTCTCTCTCACTCCCAGTCTCTCTCTCTCTCACACTCCCAGTCTCTCTCTCTCTCACACACTCCCAGTCTCTCTCTCTCTCTCTCAGACACACTCCCAGTCTCTCTCTCTCACACACTCCCAGTCTCGCTCTCTCTCTCACACTCCCAGTCTCTCTCTCTCACACACACACCCCAGTCTCTCTCTCTCACACACTCCCAGTCTCTCTCTCTCTCTCACACTCCCAGTCTCTCTCTCTCACACACACACTCCCAGTCTCTCTCTCTCTCTCTCTCACACACACTCCCAGTCTCTCTCTCTCTCTCTCTCACACACACTCCCAATCTCTCTCTCTCACACTCCCACTCTCCCTCTCACATTCCCAGTCTCTCTCTCTCACACACTCCCAGTCTCTCTCTCTCTCTCACACACTCCCAATCTCTCTCTCTCTCTCTCACACTCCCAGTCTCTCTCTCACTCCCAGTCTCTCTCTCTCTTTCTCTCTCACTCCCAGTCTCTCTCTCTCTCTCTCACACTCCCAGTCTCTCTCTCTCTCTCTCACGCCCAATCTCTCTCTCTCTCTCTCGCTCACTCCCAGTCTCTCTCTCTCTCTCTCTCACACTCCCAGTCTCTCTCTCTCTCTCACATTCCCAGTCTCTCTCTCTCTCTCTCTCTCTCTCTCTTCCAATCTCTCTCTCTCTCTCTCACACTCCCAGTCTCTCTCTCTCTCTCACTCCCAGTCTCTCTCTCTCTCTCACTCCCACTCTCTCTCTCTCTCTCTCACACACTCCCAGTCTCTCTCTCTCTCACTCCCAGTCTCCCTCTCTCTCTCTCTCACACATTTCCAGTCGCTCTCTCTCTCACTCCCAGTCTCTCTCTCTCTCTCTCTCTCACACTCCCAGTCTCTCTCTCACTCCCACTCTCTCTCTCTCTCTCACTCCCAGTCTCTCTCTCTCTCTCTCTCTCACTCCCAGTCTCTCTCTCTCACACTCCCAGTCTCTCTCTCTCTCACACACTCCCAGTCTCTCTCTCTCTCTCTCACACTCCCAGTCTCTCTCTCTCTCACACACTCCCAGTCTCTCTCTCTCTCACACACTCCCAGTCTCTCTCTCTCTCTCACGCACTCCCAGTCTCTCTCTCACACACTCCCACTCTCTCTCTCTCTCACACTCCCAGTCTCTCTCTCTCTCTCACACTCCCAGTCTCTCTCTCTCTCACACTCCCAGTCTCTCTCTCTCTCACACACTCCCAGTCTCTCTCTCTCTCTCTCTCTCACACACTCCCTCTCTCTCTCTCTCTCTCTCTCTCACACTCCCACTCTCTCAATTCAATTCAATTCAAATTGCTTTATTGGCATGACAAGGTACATCTTATGTTGCCAAAGCACAGAAATACATGTATGATTGACCACATAAACACCGATCTAGACATACAGTGTATAGACAAGTATACCCATGTATACATAGGTATATGCACATATAATATGCATATAATCTTTTCTTAGATTTAATGTGTCCCTGGTTGTCCCTCTGCTTGTGGCAAGCTGTAACCTAGTTTGCCGCTATAGTTACACATTTTCTCTGTTCCCCCAATAGATATGGGAGTTTTTGGAGGTCATTCAAATTTTTGAATTCAGGGCATATTTTTGTGAATTTTGGGTAGAAATTCTCCCTCATGTCCTGATAGTTTCCACAAGTTGTGAGGAAGTGCATCTCTGTCTCCACCACTCCCTGACTGCAGTGAGAGCATATCTTGTCCTCTCTTGGCAGCCAGGTCTGCCTGTGTCTGCCTTTTTCGATGGCCAGGCTATGTTCACTAAGTCTGTACATTGTCAAGGTTTTTCTCAGTTTGCTATCTGTAGTAACCTGGGAGGTTATGAGTTACCTGATCCACCAGGTGGTGCTGTGGCAATTGGTCTCCTGAGTTAAGTCTGATCTGTACGGGTTGTACTCTTTGTTTTTGCTGCCTCATGGCAGAAGCTTTTATGTGCAAGTGTTGATTAAACCATGTTAAGGAGTTAACCTGTGTCTGTCTTCATCTATGGCAACGACGAGAATAAAGGACAGAAAAGTTTTGGTGGATCAGTCATAGTTAGGGAGTATTCGGAAGAGGTGCTCGGGTTGGTTAGCAAACTAGTCAGAAAAGCACGAGGCGAGGCCGCGGGAGTCGAAACAGAGTTTGATTTTTTGGCTGAAGTGACCGGACTCCAAGGATGGCATGAACGGTAGGCTCCGTGGCACCTTTTGACAGCAAGTCGCAGTCTTGGGAGGAGTATATTGAAATACTGAGCCATTTCTTTATGGCAAACGAGGTGGACAGTGCTGAAAAGAAAAGGGCCATTTTGCTGAGTTGTGTGGGAGCGCAAACCTCTTCATGGATGAGGAATCTGCTGAGCCCGGAGCGGCCAGGAGAAAAATCTTTTGACGAGTTGGTGAGTCTACTAAAGAATCATTTCAATCCGAAACCTAGTGAAATAGTACAGAGATGGAAATTCAATTCGAGGATTAGGAGGCCGGAAGAAAGCGTTACTGAGTATGTGGAGGAGCTTCGGAAGCTCGCACAGGACTGTAATTTTGGAAATGCGCTCACAGTCATGTTAAGGGACAGACTAGTATGCGGAGTTAACGACGACAGTATACAGCAAAGGTTGCTGTCAGAAGAAGGATTAACGTTTGAGACGGCACTTAAAAAGCACAAGCCATGGAGACGGCTAACAAGGACATTAAGGACTTAAACAGTATGAGCAAGGGGAAATGGAGTAAACCAGTGGGAGGAGCTGTTTTCAAGATGGAAGCTGGCGCAAAAAGTCCACCAGTCGGGGTTGGGGATTGCTACCGATGTGGCGGGATGAGCCATTATGCAAAGGACTGCAGGTTTGCAAAGGCAAAGTGCCACAATTGTGGAAAATTAGGGCACTTAAAGAAAGTCTGTAAAAGGGCAGTGAGTGAGAGAAGCAGTGCTAAAGGGGCAAAGCATGCAAAAGGGGGGAGGGAGTACACAAAGCGGGCAAATTACATACAAGAGGAGGAAGAGTCTAGTGAGTCTAGTGAGGAGGTTTTCACTGTATACAGTATAGACACTTCAAGGCCCAACGTACCCCCTCTCACTCAGTATTTGATAGTGAACGGAGGTCAAGTAAAGTTTGAGATTGACACCGGATGTAGTGTAACCATAATGTCGCAGACTGAGTACACCAAGCTATGGGGGGAAGCAAAAGTACCAGAGCTAGATACATGCCCCATTAGTCTCAAAACCTACACAGGACAGAAGGTGAACATTTTGGGGGCGGCCGAAGTACAAGTGGAACACAAAGGAGTCATAGAGTCATAGAGTAATACAGCACGGATAGAGGCCCTTCGGCCCATCGTGTCCGCGCCGGCCATCAAGCCCTGCCTAATCTAATCCCATATTCCAGCATTTGGCCCGTAGCCTTGTATGCTATGGCATTTCAAGTGCACATCCAAATGCTTCTTAAATGTTGTGAGGGTTTCTGCCTCCACAACCCTTTCAGGCAGTGAGTTCCAGACTCCAACCACCCTCTGGGTGAAAAAGTTCTTTCTCAAATCCCCTCTAAACCTCCCGCCCTTTACCTTGAATCTATGCCCCCTAGTTATTGACCCCTCTACTAAGGGAAAAAGCTCCTCAGCATCCATCCTATCTATGCCCCTCATAATTTTGTACGCCTCAATCATGTCCCCCCTCAGCCTCCTCTGCTCCAAGGAAAACAAACCCAATCTGCCCAGTCTCTCTTCATAGCCGAAGCGCTCCAGCCCTGGTAACATCCTGGTGAACCTCCTCTGCACCCTCTCTAACGCGATCCCATCCTTCCTGTAGTGTGGCGACCAGAACTGCACACAGTATTCCAGCTGTGGCCTAACCAGTGTTTTATACAGCTCCGTCATAACCTCCTTGCTCTTATATTCAATGCCTCGGCTAATGAAGGCAAGTATCCCATATGCCTTTTTTACCACCTTAGCCACCTGTTCCGCCGCCTTCAGGGATCTGTGTACTTGCACACCCAGATCCCTCTGACCCTCCGTCTTGCCTAGGGTCTTTCCATTCATTGTGTATTCCTTTGCCTTGTTAGTCCCCCCAAAGTGCATCACCTCGCACTTTTCCGGGTTAAATTCCATTTGCCACTGTTCCGCCCATCTGACCAACCCATCTATATCGTCCTGCAGACTGAGGCTACCCTCCTCGCTATTTACCACCCTACCAATTTTTGTATCATCCGCGAACTTACTGATCATACCCTTTACATTCATATCCAAGTCATTAATGTAGACCACAAACAGCAAGGGACCCAGCACCGATCCCTGTGGTACCCCACTGGCCACAGGCTTCCAGTCACAAAAACAACCTTCGACCATCACCCTCTGCCTTCTGCCACTAAGCCAGTTTTGTATCCAATGTGCCAAGGCACCCTGGATTCCATGGGCTCCAAAGAGCTTACGGTGGTAGTGGTAGCAGGGTCAGGGCCAAACCTGTTAGGGCGAGGGTGGATCAGTGAGTTGAGTGTGTACTGGCAGGCAATGAATAAAATGGAGGACATTACAGAGGCACTGCAAGAAGTGCTGATGAAGCATGAGTTAGTGTTCAAGGACGAACTGGGCACCTTAAGGGGAGCCACAGCCAAGATTCATGTAGCCAGTGATGCCACGCCTCGTTTCTTTAAACCAAGGTCAGTACCTTTTGCAATGAAAACCAAGGTTGAGGCGTAACTAGATCGCCTGCTAAGGGACAAAGTAATAGAACCAGTGAAATTTTCAGACTGGGCGGCACCAATAGTCCCGGTATTGAAGCCCGACGGTAACGTAAGGGTGTGTGGTGACTATAAGTTAACAGTGAACAGAGTATCATCACTGGAACAGTACCCCATTCCGAGAATGGAGGACATGTTAACATCGCTCGCTGGGGGAGAAAGATTCAGCAAACTGGACATGAGTCATGCGTATCAGCAGATATTGCTAGATGAAGAATCAAAAAAGTTTGTCACGGTGAACACGCACAAGGGGCTGTTCACGTATGCCAGGTTACCATTTGGTGTCAGTTCTAGCCCAGCAATATTCCAACGGACTATGGAGGGCATTCTGCAGGGCATTCCAAAGGTGGCCGTGTACTTAGATGATATTCTGCTAACAGGAAGTGACGATCAGGATCACTTAAAAACACTGGACAAAGTGCTACAGCGGCTGGAAGAGGCGGGGCTACGCCTGAAACGGAGTAAGTGTAGTTTCATGGAGAAGGAAGTTACATTCCTGGGACATCAGGTGGATGCCATCCATTACCAGGGAAAGTGCGGGCAGTGCAGGATGCACCGGCACCCACCTCAGTGACTGAACTGAAAGCTTATCTAGGGCTCCTGAATTATTATAACCGGTTTCTTCCAAACTTATCGATGCTGCTGGCACCCCTGCACAAACTGATGAGAAAGGAGGAGCCATGGCATTGGGGGTCGGAGCAAGCGAAAGCGTTTCAGCAGTCAAAGGAGCTACTTCAGTCCAGCAGGGTGTTAGTGCATTACGATGAGAAGAAGGAGCTGATAATGTCCTGCGAAGCATCACCCTATGGAGTGGGGGCAGTGTTGGCCCACCGCATGCCAGATGGAGCGGAAAGGCCCATCGGGTTTGTTTCACGCATGCTCACAGCTGCAGAAAAGAACTATTCACAGCTTGATAAAGAGGGGTTGGCCATTATATTTGGAGTAAAGAAATTCCATAAGTACATATATGGGAGGAAGTTTGTAATCAGTACTGACCACAAGCCGCTTATTAGCTTACTGAATGAGATGAAAGCGGTGCCTCAAATGGCATCACAGAGAATAATGAGATGGGCAGTAATACTAAGAGCCTATGAATATGTGATCACGTACAGAGCCGGCAAGGAAAACGGGAACGCGGATGCTCTCAGCCGCCTGCCCCTCTCAAAATCTCCTCGCAGTACTTCCCATGAGGAGCACGTCCTGATGCTGGATCAGGAGATCAGTCCTCTGATGACTTCAGTGCAAATCCAGGGCTGGACAGCCAAGGACCCCGTTCTGTCAAGGGTCCGTGAGTATGTGTTGAAAGGCTGGCCAGATCACCGTGAGGGACCAGAGTTCGCGCCGTACAGACAGAGACAGCACGAGCTCAGTGTCCAAGATGGATGTGTGCTATGGGGAGCATGCATCATAGTCCCAGAGTGGGGACACTCTACTTTGATGGAACAGTTGCATCAACCGCACCCAGGAATGACTAGAATGAAAGGACTGGCTAGGAGCTTCCTGTGGTGGCCTAACTTGGATGCTGAAATTGAGAAGGTAAAGTCATGCACTATATGTCAGGAACAGAGGAAAGCACCTGCCGGGGCACCACTCCATCCCTGGGAGTGGCCCAGCAAACCCTGGAGGAGAATTCACATAGACTATGCGGGACCTTTTATGGGCAAAATGTTTTTGGTGCTGGTAGACGCTCACTCAAAGTGGATCGATATTTATCCAGTGAGCTCTGCAACGACTGATGCCACACTGAATTGTCTCAGGAACAGCTTCAGCACACATGGTATTCCAGAAATGATTGTATCCGACAATGCACAGTGTTTTGTTAGTGAAGGGAGCAAAGAATTCATGGTAAGGAATGGAATCACACATGTCACCTCGGCTCCATATCACCCAGCCTCAAATGGGTTAGCCGAGCGAGCCGTGCAGACTTTTAAGGAGCTCATGAGGAAGAGCTCAAGTGACACCCTGGAAACCAAGCTCAATAGAGCCTTGTTTAGTTATCGTATAACACCCCAAGCTACCACGGGGCTTTCTCTGGCTGAGTTGATGATGGGGAGAAAGTTGCGGTGCATGTTAGACCTGATACACCCAGATCGCAAAAGCAAGGTTGAGACAAAACAAACAAATCAAAAAGCGTACCATGACAAACATACTAAAGCTCGCCATTTCGCCATAGGGGACTCTGTGTACACCAGGAACTTCGGCTTTGGACCTAAATGGATACCAAGACTAATCCAGGACATTACAGGAGCAGTGTCATACTCCGTGTTACTAGGGGATGGTCGAGGGGTTTGTCGGCATGTGGATCAGCTTTTCAGCCGGCAGCAGGGGGAACTGCCTCAGATGGAACAAAGGGCAGCAGAGGAGGCTGTTCCAGGACCCAGCATGGCTTATAAGGTGCCAGTGGACACTGGCACTGCCAGGTCACAGCGGGAAAGAATAAAACCAACATCAGAGACTACTCCAATATCAAGTGCGAATGAATCTGAGAATCCACCACAAGTGGAATTAAGACGTTCACAAAGGATTCACAAGCAACCAGAAAGACTTATACAAACCTGTTAAATTAGTCAGGGGTTAACCATGGTTAGAGCATACTGGTTAATTAAAACGTAGTACCTAGTAAGGGTTATTGGTTAAGAATTGCACACGGCAATCTTAAGGGGGGAGGAGTGTAGTAACCTGGGAGGTTATGAGTAGCCTGATCCACCAGGTGGTGCTGTGGCAATTGGTCTCCTGAGTTAAGTCTGATCTGTACGGTTGTACTCTTTGTTTTTGCTGCCTCATGGCAGAAGCTTTTATGTGCAAGTGTTGATTAAACCATGTTAAGGAGCTAACCTGTGCCTGTCTCCATCTATGGCCACTTCAAGATACCACACTATCCTTTACCATGGTCAGGTATTCAGCCATGGTGTATTGTCTGTTTAGGGCCAAATAGCAATCGAGTTCCCCCCAATCTCACTCTCTTTCTCTTCTCCCCTCAGTCTCTCTCTTTCTCTTCTCACCCCAGTCTCTCTCCCTCTTCCCCCAGTCCCTCTCTCCTTCCCCCTCTCTCTCTCCTTCCCTCTCTCTCTCCTTCCCTCTCTCTCTCCTTCCCTCTCTCTCTCTCCTTCCCTCTCTCTCTCTTCCCTCTCTCTCTCTCCTTCCATCTCTCTCTCTCTCCTTCCCTCTCTCTCTCCTTCCCTCTCTCTCTCTCCTCTTCCTCTCTCTCTCTCTCCTTCCCTCTCTCTCTCTCTCCTTCCCTCTCTCTCCTTCCCTCTCTCTCTCTCTCCTTCCCTCTCTCTCTCTCTCCTTCCCTCTCTCTCTCTCTCTCTCCTTCCCTCTCTCTCTCCTTCCCTCTCTCTCTCTCTCCTTCCTCTCTCTTCCTTCCCTCTCTCTCTCTCCTTCCCTCTCTCTCTCCTTCCCTCTCTCTCTATCCTTCCCTCTCTCTCTCTCTCCTTCCATCTCTCTCTCTCTCCTTCCCTCTCTCTCTCTCTCTCTCCTTCCCTCTCGCTCCTTCCATCTATCTCTCTCTCCTTCCCTCTCTCTCTCCTTCCCTCTCTCTCTCTCCTTCCCTCTCTCTCTCCCTTCCATCTCTCTCTCTCTCCTTCCCTCTCTCTCACTCTCCTTTCCTCTCTCTCTCTCTCCTTCCCTCTCTCTCTCTCCTTCCCTCTCTCCTTCCATCTCTCTCTCTCTCCTTCCCTCTCTCTCCTCTCCTTTCCTCTCTCTCTCTCTCCTTCCCTCCCTCTCTCTCACCTTCCCTCTCTCTCCTTCCCACTCTCACTCTCTCCTTCCCTCTCTCTCTCTCTCCTTCCCTCTCTCTCTCTCTCTCTCCTTCCCTCTCTCTCTCCTTCCCTCTCTCTCTCCTTCCCTCTCTCTCTCTCCTTCCCTCTCTCTCTCTCTCCTTCCATCTCTCTCTCTCTCCTTCCCTCTCTCTCTCTCTCCTTCCCTCTCTCTCTCTCTCTCCTTCCCTCTCTCTCTCTCTCTCCTTCCCCCTCTCTCTCTCTCCTTCCCTCGCTCTCTCTCCCCTTCCCTCTCTCTCTCTCTCCTTCCCCCTCTCTCTCCTTCCCTCTCTCTCTCTCTCCTTCCCTCTCTCTCTCTGTCTCCTTCCCTCTCTCTCTCTCCGTCTCTCTCTCCCTCTCTCTCCTTCTCTCTCCTTCCCCCTCTCTCTCCTTCTCTCTCCTTCCCTCTCTCTCTCCTTCTCTCTCCTTCCCTCTCTCTCTCTGTCTCTCTCTCCTTCCCTCTCTCCTTCCCTCTCTCACTCACTCTCTCCTCTCTCCTTCCCTCTCTCTCTCCTTCTCTCTCCTTCTCTCTTTCTCTCTCTCTTCCCCCCCAGTCGCTCAGTCTCTCTTCCCCCCAGTCGCTCTCTCTCTCTCTCTTCCCTCCAGTCGCTCTCTCTCTCTCTTCCGCAATCGCTTTTTCTCTCTCTTCCCCCAATCGCTCTCGCTCTCTCTTCCCCCCAGTCGCTCTCTCTCTCTCTTCCCCCAGTCGCTCTCTCTCTCTTCCCCCCAGTCGCTCTCTCACTCTTCCCCCAGTCGCTCTCTCTCTCTCTTCTCCCCAGTCGCTCTCTCTCTCTTCCCCCCAGTCGCTCTCTCTCTTCCCCCCAGTCGCTCTCTCTCTCTCTTCCCCCCATTCGCTCTCTCTCTCTCTTCCCCCCAGTCGCTCTCTCTATCTGTTCCCCCCAGTCGCTCTCTCTCTCTCTTCCCCCAGTCGCTCTCTCTCTTCCCTCCACTCGCTCTCTCTCCTCCCCCCACTCGCTCTCTCTCCTCCCCCACTCGCTCTCTCTCCTCCCCCCACTCGCTCTCTCTCCTCCCCCCACTCGCTCTCTCTCCTCCCCCCACTCGCTCTCTCTCCTCCCCCCAGTCGCTCTCCCTTCCCCCCAATCGCTCTCTCTCTTTCCCCCACTCGCTCTCTCTCTTCCCCCCACTCGCTCTCTCTCTTCCCCCCACTCGTCACTCTCTTCCCCCCACTCGCTCTCTCTCTTCCCCCCCACTCGCTCTCTCTCTCTTCCCCCCACTTGCTCCCTCTCTCTCTTCCCCCCAGTCGCTCCCTCTCTCTTCCCCCAGTCGCTCGCTCTCTCTCTTCCCCCCAGTCGCTCCCTCTCTCTCTTCCCCCCGTCGCTCCCTCTCTCTCTTCCCCCCAGTCGCTCCCTCTCTCTCTTCCCCCCAGTCGCTCCCTCTCTCTCTTCCCCCCAGTCGCTCCCTCTCTCTCTTCCCCCCAGTCGTTCGCTCTCTCTCTTCCCCCCAGTCGCTCCCTCTCTCTCTTCCACCCAGTCGCTCCCTCTCTCTATTCCCCCAGTCGCTCCCTCTCTCTCTTCCCCCCAGTTGCTCCCTCTCTCTCTTCCCCCCAGTTGCTCCCTCTCTCTCTTCCCCCCAGTCGCTCCCTTTCTTCTCTTCCAACAACAACATGCCCTCAAAAAAGCCTCGGCACCGCCGGGCACCCCCAGCTAGAATTCTATATATATAAAAGAGCTCTTCTGTCTGTCTGTCTGTCTGTCTGTCTGTCCATTCTCTATACGTTCAAAAGTTATAGAGCTTACCTACACGCGCGTCACATCAAAAGAAAGCTTATGATTACGGACCGGTCATAGGCGTATTCACTTTTCCGTCAGACAAAAATCGTGCCCACGGTATCCAAAAAAGGTTCAAAATTCCGCTCATTAAATGGGATAAATTCCGCTCATTTACTCATTAGCATTGAATGACGTGAAGGTTGACCAATCGTGTGGTCGAGTGACCTGACTGTTGACCGACGGTCGACCAATCGCTGCCTCGCGGGGGCGGGTTCATTGCGCGTGCGGGCGGGCCATCCTACAGTTGAGTGTTGAGTGACTTGACGATTGACCAATCCTACGCTTTGGTGACCTGACGGTCGACCAATCGGTGCGTGTGTGGGCGGGCCTTATCATTCTGATCCGAGGTGAGTGGCCGCCATCTTGATTCTTCACGATTTTTTTTCCACACTTTGTGTGTTAGGGAATTTATTTGAATTATGTGTTAGGGAATTAAATAACAATTTATTTGAGTTTTAAATTGTATTTAGCAACAGTAGGAAATGAAGTGATCCTCTGCCCTTTCCCCGGAGGCTCGCCTTCTTTGACGGCCATTTTGAGCGGCTGTGCCGGCGCCAGGCGCGGCCTAACAGCCCGGGAAGCCTGGGCCTTGAGTTGCGGGCCGTGCCGGAAGCTGCCGCGCACAAAACATCCCCACGGCGTCAACAGCCCCGCCCCAGAGTCGGACCCATAGCCACCAGGTCACCGGCCGAGGCGGGCCGTGCCGGGAGCTGCCGCGCACAAAGCCTCCCCGCGGCGTCAACAGCACCGCCCCAGAGCCCGACCCAAAGCCATCAGGTGAGCGGCCGTGGCGGCCCAGTCTCTCTCTCACACTCCCAATCTCTCACTTTCACACTCCCAATCTCTCACACTCCCAATCTCTCTCTCTCTCACACTCCCAATCTCTCTCTCTCTCACAATCCCAATCTCTCTCTCTCTCTCTCTCTCTCTCTCACACTCCCAATCTCTCTCTCTCTCACACTCCCAATCTCTCTCTCTCTCACACTCCCAATCTCGCTCTCTCTCACACTCCCAATCTCTCTCTCTCACACTTCCAATCTCTCTGTCTCTCACACTCCCAATCTCTCTCTCTCACACTCCCAATCTCTCTCTCTCTCAGACTCCCAATCTCTCTCTCTCTCACACTCCCAATCTCTCTCTCTCTCTCACACTCCCAATCTCTCTCTCTCACACTCCCAATCTCTCTCTCTCTCTTACACTTCCAATCTCTCTCTCTCACACTCCCAATTTCTCTCTCTCTCTCACACTCCCAATCACTCTCTCTCTCACACTCCCAATCTCTCTCTCACACTCCCAATCTCTCTCTCTCTTACTCCAAATCTCTCTCTCTCTCACACTCCCAATCTCTCTCTCTCTCACACTCCCAATCTCTCTCTCTCTCACACTCCCAATCTCTCTCACACTCCCAATCTCTCTCTCTCACACTCCCAATCTCTCTCTCACACTCCCTCTCTCTCTCACACTCCCTCTCTCTCTCTCACACTCCCAATCTCTCTCTCACATGCCCAATCTCTCTCTCACACTCCCAATCTCTCTCTCACACACACCCAATCTCTCTCTCTCACTCCCAATCTCTCATTCTCTCTCACACTCCCAATCTCTCTCTCTCTCACTCACTCCCAATCTCTCTCTCTCTCTCACTCCCAATCTCTCTCTCTCTCTCACTCCCAATCTCTCTCTCTCTCTCTCACTCCCAATCTCTCTCTCTCACATTCCCAATCTCTCTCTCTCTCACTCTCCCAATCTCTCTCTCTCTCACACTCCCAATCTCTCTCTCTCTCTCTCAGACTCCCAATCTCCCTCTCTCACACACCCAATCTCTCTCTCTCTCTCACACTCCCAATCTCTCTCTCTCACACTCCCAATCTCTCTCTCTCTCACACTCCCAATCTCTCTCTCTCACACTCCCAATCTCTCTCTCTCTCTCACTCCCAATCTCTCTCTCACACTCCCAATCTCTCTCTCTCTCTCACACTCCCAATCTCTCTCTCTCTCACACTCCCAATCTCTCTCTCTCTCTCACACTCCCAAACTCTCTCTCTCTCTCTCCCACTCCCACTCTCTCTCTCTCTCACTCACTCCCAATCTCACTCCAATTCCAATTCCAATTCCAATTAAAATGCTTTATTGGCATGAAAGTTTACAGAGAACCATATTGCCAAAGCTTACATAGCAAAAAGGTACAGTTTTCCAACATTCTGTAGGTGTCAATCGATTTGACATTTGTTGGGTACATACAATATTACTTTTAAACAATATTAATTTTAAACAGTCTTTGTACTTCATTTGGTACGTTCAATATTAATTTTAAACAGTCTTAATTTTAAACAGTCCTCAGGTTGTGACATGTTGTTACATATTTGGCCCCAAGGTATGGTCTGTCTCCTTCTCCTAGGACTAATCTCAATTTTGACAGATCATCCAATTCCTTGAAATCTGGGGTTGTTTGGCTTAGCTTGTTGAATAATATGTTTCTTGATGTGTTGAATTTTTCGCATTTTAGGAGGAAATGCATTTCTGTTTCAACCTCGCCAGCCAGACATTGATCGCATATTCTATTCTCTCTAGGCTGCCAGGATTTCTTGTATCTGCCTTTTTCAATTTCCAGTTGGTGGTCGCTTAGTCTGTACCTGGTGAGGGTCTGTCTCTGTTTTGTGTCTCTGATGGTCGTGAGGTAGTCTGCCAGTTTATATTCTCTTTTTAGGGCCCGGTAACATTCTAATCTGCTTTGGCTTTCGGTTATTTTGTTCCAATGTTCCAGGTAGGTTTCTTTGCATTTTTTAATGATTTGGTTCACTCGGATTGGTGTTTGGACGGCTGTGTTGGTCTGGGGCTGGTCAGGGTCCGGCTGAGTACTTAGTTTCCGTAGCAGCTGACTCAGGGGACTCTTTTCTGGGTTTAGCTCTTGGGTCTGAAAGGCTTTGAAATGAAGGGTGTCTGGGGAGCTAGATTTGAGGTGATTTAGGAAGTTTAGTGCTCGTTTTTGGATGTTTATTATCAGTGGGTATCTGCCTAGTTCGGCTCTGCATGCATTTGTTGGCGTTTTTCTTTGGGTGCGAAGGATGCTTCGGCAGAATTCTGCATGTAGGGCTTCTATTGTATGTTTTTCTCTCTCTCTCACTCCCAATCTCTCTCTCTCTCTCACTCCCAATCTCTCTCTCTCTCACTCCCAATCTCTCTCTCTCACATTCCCAATCTCAGTTCAGTTCAGTTCAGTTCAGTTCAGTTCAAATGCTTTATTGGCATGAAAGTTTACAGAGAACCATATTGCCAAAGCTTACATAGCAAAAAGGTACAGTTTTCCAACATTCTGTAGGTGTCAATCGATTTGACATTTGTTGGGTATATACAATATTACTTTTAAACAATATTAATTTTAAACAGTCTTTCTACTTCATTTGGTACGTTCAATATTAATTTTAAACAGTCTTACTTTTAAACAGTCCTCAGGTTGTGACATGTTGTTACATATTTAGCCCCAAGGTATGGTCTGTCTCCTTCTCCTAGGACTAATCTCAATTTTGACAGATCATCCAATTCCTTGAAATCTGGGGTTGTTTGGCTTAGCTTGTTGAATAATATGTTTCTTGATGTGTTGAATTTTTCGCATTTTAGGAGGAAATGCATTTCTGTTTCAACCTCGCCAGCCAGACATTGATCGCATATTCTATTCTCTCTAGGCTGCCAGGATTTCTTGTATCTGCCTTTTTCAATTTCCAGTTGGTGGTCGCTTAGTCTGTACCTGGTGAGGGTCTGTCTCTGTTTTGTGTCTCTGATGGTCGTGAGGTAGTCTGCCATTTTATATTCTCTCTCACTCACTCCCACTCTCTCTCTCTCTCACTCACTCCCAATCTCTCTCTCTCTCACACTCCCAGTCTCTCTCTCTCACACACTCCCAATCTCTCTCTCTCTCACAGTCCCAATCTCTCTCTCTCTCTCACACTCCCACTCTCTCTCTCTCACTCACTCCCAATCTCTCTCTCTCTCTCACTCCCAATCTCTCTCTCTCTCACACTCCCAATCTCTCTCTCTCTCTTACTCCCAATCTCTCTCTCTCTCACACTCCCAATCTCTCTCTCTCTCACACTCCCAATCTCTCTCTCTCTCTCACACTCCCAAACTCTCTCTCTCTCTCTCCCACTCCCACTCTCTCTCTCTCTCACTCACTCCCAATCTCTCTCTCTCTCTCACTCCCAATCTCTCTCTCTCTCACACTCCCAATCTCTCTCTCTCACACTCCCAATCTCTCTCTCTCTCACACTCCCAATCTCTCTCTCTCTCTCACACTCCCAATCTCTCTCTCTCTCACACTCCCAATCTCTCTCTCACACTCCCAATCTCTCTCTCTCTCTCACACTCCCAATCTCTCTCTCTCTCACACTCCCAATCTCTCTCTCTCTCACACTCCCAATCTCTCTCTCTCTCTCACTCCCAGTCTCTCTCTCTCTCTCACACTCCCAATCTCTCTCTCTCTCACACTCCCAATCTCTCTCTCTCTCACACTCCCAATCTCTCTCTCTCTCACACTCCCAATCTCTCTCTCTCACACTTCCAATCTCTCTGTCTCTCACACTCCCAATCTCTCTCTCACACTCCCAATCTCTCTCTCTCTCTCACACTCCCAATCTCTCTCTCTCTCACACTCCCAATCTCTCTCTCTCTCACACTCCCAATCTCTCTCTCTCTCTCACTCCCAGTCTCTCTCTCTCTCTCACTCCCAATCTCTCTCTCTCTCTCACTCCCAATCTCTCTCTCTCTCTCACTCCCAGTCTCTCTCTCTCTCTCTCACTCCCAATCTCTCTCTCTCTCTCTCACTCCCAATCTCTCTCTCTCTCTCACTCCCAATCTCTGTCTCTCTCACACTCCCAGTCTCTCTCTCTCTCACACTCCCAATCTCTCTCTCTCTCTCACTCCCAATCTCTCTCTCACACTCCCAATCTCTCTCTCTCTCTCACACTCCCAATCTCTCTCTCTCTCACACTCCCAATCTCTCTCTCTCTCTCCCACTCCCACTCTCTCTCTCTCTCACTCACTCCCAATCTCACTCTCTCTCTCACTCCCAATCTCTCTCTCTCTCTCACTCCCAATCTCTCTCTCTCTCACTCCCAATCTCTCTCTCTCACATTCCCAATCTCTCTCTCTCTCACTCTCCCAATCTCTCTCTCTCTCTCACACTCCCAATCTCTCTCTCTCACACTCCCAATCTCTCTCTCTCTCAGACTCCCAATCTCCCTCTCTCACACTCCCAATCTCTCTCTCTCTCTCACACTCCCAATCTCTCTCTCTCTCACACTCCCAATCTCTCTCTCTCTCACACTCCAAATCTCTCTCTCTCTCACACTCCCAATCTCTCTCTCTCTCTTACACTCCCAATCTCTCTCTCTCTCACACTCCCAATCTCTCTCTCTCTCACACTCCCAATCTCTCTCTCTCTCACACTCCCAGTCTCTCTCTCTCTCACACTCCCAATCTCTCTCTCTCACACACACTCCCAATCTCTCTCTCTCTCTCACACTCCCAAACTCTTTCTCTCTCTCTCCCACTCCCACTCTCTCTCTCTCTCACTCACTCCCACTCTCTCTCTCTCTCTCACACACTCCCAGTCTCTCTCTCTCTCACACTCCCAATCTCTCTCTCTCTCTCACTCCCAATCTCTCTCTCACACTCCCAATCTCTCTCTCTCTCTCACACTCCCAATCTCTCTCTCTCTCACACTCCCAATCTCTCTCTCTCTCTCCCACTCCCACTCTCTCTCTCTCTCACTCACTCCCAATCTCACTCTCTCTCTCACTCCCAATCTCTCTCTCTCTCTCACTCCCAATCTCTCTCTCTCTCACTCCCAATCTCTCTCTCTCACATTCCCAATCTCTCTCTCTCTCACTCTCCCAATCTCTCTCTCTCTCTCACACTCCCAATCTCTCTCTCTCACACTCCCAATCTCTCTCTCTCTCAGACTCCCAATCTCCCTCTCTCACACTCCCAATTTCTCTCTCTCTCTCACACTCCCAATCTCTCTCTCTCTCACACTCCCAATCTCTCTCTCTCTCACACTCCAAATCTCTCTCTCTCTCACACTCCCAATCTCTCTCTCTCTCTTACACTCCCAATCTCTCTCTCTCTCACACTCCCAATCTCTCTCTCTCTCACACTCCCAATCTCTCTCTCTCTCACACTCCCAGTCTCTCTCTCTCTCACACTCCCAATCTCTCTCTCTCACACACACTCCCAATCTCTCTCTCTCTCTCACACTCCCAAACTCTTTCTCTCTCTCTCCCACTCCCACTCTCTCTCTCTCTCACTCACTCCCACTCTCTCTCTCTCTCTCACACACTCCCAATCTCTCTCTCTCTCACACTCCCAATCTCTCTCTCTCTCTCACACTCCCACTCTCTCTCTCTCTCACTCACTCCCAATCTCTCTCTCTCTCACTCCCAATCCAATTTCCAATTCCAATTAAAATGCTTTATTGGCATGAAAGTTTACAGAGAACCATATTGCCAAAGCTTACATAGCAAAAAGGTACAGTTTTCCAACATTCTGTAGGTGTCAATCGATTTGACATTTGTTGGGTACATACAATATTACTTTTAAACAATATTAATTTTAAACAGTCTTTGTACTTCATTTGGTACGTTCAATATTAATTTTAAACAGTCTTAATTTTAAACAGTCCTCAATCTCTCTCTCTCTCACACTCCCAATCTCTCTCTCTCTCTTACTCCCAATCTCTCTCTCTCTCACACTCCCAATCTCTCTCTCTCTCACACTCCCAATCTCTCTCTCTCTCTCACACTCCCAAACTCTCTCTCTCTCTCTCCCACTCCCACTCTCTCTCTCTCTCACACTCCCAATCTCTCTCTCTCTCTCACACTCCCAAACTCTCTCTCTCTCTCTCCCACTCCCACTCTCTCTCTCTCTCACTCACTCCCAATCTCTCTCTCTCTCTCACTCCCAATCTCTCTCTCTCTCACACTCCCAATCTCTCTCTCTCACACTCCCAATCTCTCTCTCTCTCACACTCCCAATCTCTCTCTCTCTCTCACACTCCCAATCTCTCTCTCTCTCACACTCCCAATCTCTCTCTCACACTCCCAATCTCTCTCTCTCTCTCACACTCCCAATCTCTCTCTCTCTCACACTCCCAATCTCTCTCTCTCTCACACTCCCAATCTCTCTCTCTCTCTCACTCCCAGTCTCTCTCTCTCTCTCTCACTCCCAATCTCTCTCTCTCTCTCACTCCCAATCTCTCTCTCTCTCTCACTCCCAGTCTCTCTCTCTCTCTCTCACTCCCAATCTCTCTCTCTCTCTCTCACTCCCAATCTCTCTCTCTCTCTCACTCCCAATCTCTGTCTCTCTCACACTCCCAGTCTCTCTCTCTCTCACACACACTCCCAATCTCTCTCTCTCTCTCACTCCCAGTCTCTCTTTCTCACACTCCCAATCTCTCTCTCACACTCCCAGTCTATCTCTCTCTCTCTCTCACTCCCAATCTCTCTCTCTCTCACACTCCCAGTCTCTCTCTCACACTCCCAATCTCTCTCTCTCTCACACTCCCAATCTCTCTCTCTCACTCACACTCCCAATCTCTCTCTCTCTCTCACAATCGCAATCTCTCTCTCTCTCACACACTCCTAATCTCTCTCTCTCACACTCCCAGTCTCTCTCTCTCACACTCCCAATCTCTCTCTCTCACACTCCCAATCTCTCTCTCTCTCACACTCCCAATCTCTCTCTCTCTCACACTCCCAATCTCTCTCACACTCCCAATCTCTCTCTCTCACACTCCCAATCTCTCTCTCTCACACTCCCTTTCTCTCTCTCACAATCCCTCTCTCTCTCTCACACTCCCAATCACTCTCTCACACTCCCAATCTCTCTCTCACACTCCCAATCTCTCTCTCACACTCCCAATCTCTCTCTCACACACTCCCAGTCTCTCTCTCACACTCCCAATCTCTCTCTCTCTCACACACTCCCAATCTCTCTCTCTCACACTCCCACTCTCTCTCTCTCTCTCTCTCACACACTCCCAGTCTCTCTCTCACACTCCCAATCTCTCTCTCTCTCACACACTCCCAATCTCTCTCTCTCTCTCACACTCCCAATCTCTCTCTCTCTCCTTCCCTCTCTCTCTCTCTCTCTCCTTCCCTCTGCCTCCCCTCTCTCCCTCCCCTCTCTCCCCCTCTCCTCCCTCCCCCACCTTCTACCCCCTCCCTTCCCTAACCCCCCTCCCCTCTCCCCCTTCCCTCCCTCCCCCTCCCCCCTTCCCTCCCCCTCCCCCCTTCCCTCCCCCTCCCCCTCCCCCTCCTCCTCTTCCCCCCAGTCTCTCTCTCTCTTCCCCCCAGTCTCTCGCTCTCTCTCTCTTCCCCCCAGTCTCTCGCTCTCTCTCTCTTCCCCCAGTCTCTCGCTCTCTCTCTTCCCCCCTGTTTCTCGCTCGCTCTCTTCCCCCCAGTCTCTCTCTCTCTTCCCCCCCAGTCGCGCTCTCTCTGTTCACCCCACTCGCTCTCTCTGTTCCCCCCAGTCGCTCTCTCTGTCCCCCTGTCACTCTCTCTCTTCCCCCCTGTCACTCTCTCTCTTCCCCCCAACTCGCTCTCTCTCTTCCCCCCCAACTCGCCCTCTCTCTCTCTCTTCCAACAAATTGTGCCGACGGTATCTAAAAAACGTTCATAATTCTGCTCATTATCGCCTCATTAGCATTGAGTGACTATGATGTCGAAGAGCTGCTATGATGTCAGAGCAGTTTTTGTGCTGTCATAAAGAAATCAATGCTTTCACTGTGCCCAGCCTACTCAGCTGGGGTGACTCGGGCCGGGCCTCTCTTCTCTATTTCTTTCCCTCACTCTCTCCTTCTCTCTCTCTCTCCTTCCCTCTCTCTCTCTCTCCTTCCCTCTCTGTCTCTCTCTCTCCTTCCCTCTCTCTCTCTGTCTCTCTCTCCTTCCCTCTTTCTCTCTCTCTCCTTCCCTCTCTGTCTCTCTCTCTCCTTCCCTCTCTGTCTCTCTCTCCTTCCCTCTCTGTCTCTCTCTCCTTCCCTCTCTCTCTCTCTGTTTCTCTCTCCTTCCCTCTCTCTCTCTGTTTCTCTCTCCTTCCCTCTCTCTCGCTCTCCTTCCCTTCCTCTCTCTCTCTCTCTCCTTCCCTCTCTGTCTCTCTCTCTCCTTCCCTCTCCAAACGGGGCAATACCGAATTTCTAGCCCTCTCCCTCCAATCTCTCTCTCTCCCCATCTCTTTATCTCTCTGTCTGTCTCCCAGGCTCTCTCTCTCTCTCTCCCAGTCTCTCTATCTCTTCCCCCAGTCTCTCTCTCTCTCTCTCTCCCCCAGTTTCTCTCTCTCCCCGTCTCTCTCTCCCCCTCAGTCTCTCTTTCACTCTCTCTATCTCCCAGTCTCTCTCTCTCCTCCAGACTCTCCCTCCTCCAGTCTCTCGCCCAGTCTCTCACTCTCTCCGTCTCTCTCTCCTCCAGTCTCTCCCTCCTCCAGTCTCTCTCTCTCTCCCCCCAATCTCTCTCTCTCGCTCCCCATCTCTCTATCTCTCTCTCTCTGTCTCCCAGTCTCTCTATCTCTCTCTCTCCCCAGTCTCTCTCTCCCTTCCCCATCTCTCTCTCTCTCTCTCTCTCTCTCCCCATTCTCGCTCTCTCTCTCCCTTGTCTCAATTCAATTCAATTCAATTCAAATTGCTTTAATGGCATGACAAGGTACATCTTATGTTGCCAAAGCATCGAAAAGCATTCATGGTTGAACACATAAATACAGACCTAACCATACAGTGTATAAACAGATATATCCCTGAGTGTATAAATATACATTCATATAATTTGTATATACTCTTTTCTTATATTTAGTGGTTGTCCCTCTGTTTATGGCAAGCTGTAACATAGTGTGCCGCTAAAGTTACACAATTTCTCTCTTCCCCTAGTAGGTATGGGAGTTTTTGGTCGTCATTCAAATTTCTGAATTCCGGGCATATTTTTGTGAATTTTGGGTAGAAATTCTCCCTTATGCCCTGATATTTTCTACAAGCTGTGAGGAAGTGCATCTCTGTCTCCACCACTCCCTGACTGCAGTGAAAGCATATCCTGTCTTCTCTGGGTAGCCGGGTCTGCCTGTGTCTACCTTTTTCGATCGCCAGGCTATGTTCACTAAGTCTGTACATTGTCAAGGTTTTTCTCAGTTTGCTATCCTTTACCATGGTCAGGTAATCAGCCATGTTGTATTGCCAGTTTAGGGCCAAGTAGCAATTGAGTTTGTTTTGGGTTTTTGTTGTTTCTGCCCAATATGACAGATATTTTTCCTTTTGCTTAGTGACGATTGTGTTGGGTCGAATTCTTTGTGTTAAGCTGTCACTGTCCTGGGGCTGGTTATTGTTAGTAGTGTTAGTAGTTACTTCACTGAGTCCCAGGACTAGTTGACTGAGGGTATTCTTCTTTATGGTCCTCTCTTGGCATTTCAGGGCTTCGTAATGATAGCAGTGGGGGTTGCTCATTTCTAGGTGTTTCCAAAATTTGGTGGCTCTTTTTTGGATAGTGATTATTAATGGATATTGGCCTAGTTCTGCCCTGCATGCATTGTTTACGGTTTTCCTTTGAGTCCGGAGGATACTTTTACAGAATTCTGCATGTAGGATCTCAATTGGGTGTTTGTCCCATTTTGCAAATTCTTGTTGTGTTAGCAATCCCCACCCCTCACTGCCATAGAGTGCAATTGGTTCAATTATTGATTTAAAATTTTGAGCCAAATGCTAATTGGGATTTCTATTTGGATTGATTTTTTTAATGGCATAGAAAGTCCTTCTTGCTTTCTCTTTCAGTTCATTCACAGCCAGTTTGAAGTTTCCCGTAGAACTGATTTTTATGCCCAAGTATGTGTAGCTAGTGGTTTGTTCGATTTTAGTTGTTCCTAGTGTGAGATTTATTTTGGGTCCCTGATGTCTGGATCTTTGCTGGAGCACAAGGACTTTGGTTTTTTGGGGATTTATTGTCAGGGCCCAGGTCTGGCAGAACGACTCCAGCAGATCCAGGTTCTGCTGTAGACCCTCCTTAGTTGGTGACAGCAGAACCAGGTCATCTGCATAGAGGAGGAATTTAACCTTGGATTCATATAGGGTGAGGTCGGGTACTGTAGATTGTTCAAGTAGTTTTGCCAATTCATTTATGTAAATATTAAAGAGTGTCAGTGAGATGGGCGAGCCCTGCGTCACCCCCCGCCCCTGTGGGAAGTATTTTGTTTGTTTGTCTCCAATTTTAACTGCACATTTATTGTTTGTATACATTGATTTAATTACATCATATGTTTTTTCCCCTACCCCACTTTCGATAAGTTTCAGGAATAGACCGTCGTGCCAGATGGAATCGAAAGCCTTCTGGAAATCTATAAAGCATGCGTAGATTTTGCTTTTGTTTTGATGAACATGTTTGTCAATTAGGGTCTGTAGGGTGAAGATATGATCTGATGTTCTATAGTTTGGTAGGAATCCAATTTGGCTTTTACTCAAGACATTGTGCTCCTCAAGGAAGTTTATAAGTCTTTTGTTTATGATACTACAGAATACCTTCCCCAGGTTACTGTTTACACAGATGCCTCGATAGTTATTTGGGTCGACTTTGTCCCCACTTTTGTATATGGGCGTTATGAGTCCTTTGTTCCAGATATCAGGGAAGTAACCGACACTCAGAACCAAGTTGAAGAGTTTTAGGATAGCCAGTTTCATTTTATCGTCTGTGTGTTTAATCATCTCGCTTAGTATGCCGTCTGCACCGCAAGCTTTTCCTGGTCGCAGGTCCTTGAGTTTTTCAAATAGTTCTTTTTCTGTTATTATGGAGTCTAGCGGGTTTTGGTTATCTTTTATGGCCATTTCGAGCTTTTCCAGTTTTTTGCATATTTGGTGTTGCTCTGTCCTTAGTGTGTTTTTCTGGTATAATTTTTCAAAGTGGTTTTCCCATGTGTCTCCATTTTGAATGGCCAATTCGTCGTGTTGTTTTTTGTGTAATGTATTCCAGTTGTCCCAGAAACAATTGGAATCAATGGATTCCTCAATGGAGCTGAGTGTATTCTTAATATACTGCTCTTTTTTGGTTCTGAGTGTGTTTCTGTATTGTGTTAGTGTCTGACAATAAGTAAGGCGTAATTCCTCGTTTTCTGGCTGTCTGTGTTTTTGGTTTGATATTTTTCTAAGTTTTTTCCTCATGTTATGGCAATCTGGGTCAAACCATTTTTCATAGTTTTTTGTTTTGGGTTTGTTCTTGCGAGCTTTCAAGTTTGACCTTGTTGCCAAATTATCAAAAATATTATTTAGGTTATTCACGCCTTCTTTATTGTGAGTGTATATGTTTTCTAGAAAGGTGTCCAAGAGAGCTTAAGTTGATTGATTGCTAATTGCTTTCTGGTATTTTTCCGTGCCGTTTTTGGCCCATCTGTATGATTTTTTGGTGTTGTACAGCTTACTGGGTTGTGTTTCTGTGTTGGTTGTTTCTGTCTTTTTAAGATACATAGTAATTTGACTGTGGTCTGACAGTGTTGTTTGTGGTTTGACTGTGAATGCTCTGAAAGAGGATGGGTCCAAACCCGTAATCATATAGTCTACAGTGCTACAGCCAAGAGGTGAGCAATAGGTTGATCTTCCTAGGAGGTCTCCCATGAACCTACCATTGACAACGTACAGACCCAGGCTTCGACAGAGCTGCAGGAGCTGTTTTCCGTTAGTATTTGTCTGTTTGTCGCAGTTATGCCTGTATGGATGGGAAGGGATATCGAAGTGGTTATTCCCGAATATGCAATTGTTTCCCTGATTATTGGTGAAGTCTGGTTCTTCGCCAGTTCTTGAATTGAGGTCACCACAGATCAACACGTTCCCCTGGGCCTGGAATTGGATAATCTCCCTCTCAATGTTGGAGAAGGTGTCCTCTTTAAAGTATGGGGATTCCATTGGGGGGATATAGAGTGCGCAAATGAAAACATCTTGAGTGTTAGAGATAATCCCCCTCTCAATTTTGAGCCACATGTGGTTTTCGCCCTTTTTTATAAATTTGATGCAATTCTTAAGCTCTGTTTTAAACCAAATCAGTATGCCTCCAGAGTCTCTGCCTTGGGTTACTCCTGGCAATTTATTGGAGGGGACCACCAGCTCTGTGTACCCTTGGGGACGGCCAGTGTGTCCTTCTCCTCTATACCAAGTTTCCTGTAAAATGATAATATCCAGATCTTTAGTTTCATCTATGAACTCTGGGGTCCTACTCTTCACGTCGAGCACCGAAGAGCGTAGACCTTGGATATTCCAGGTCGAAATATATAAGGATTTCATGTTAAGTTTGATCTTTTACTATGACAGTTTAAAGAATGATATGTGTTTGTCGTGTCTAAATGGGGAAAAAAAGATCATCTCAATTGTCTATAAATGCTAATACTACTTGGTTACAACTCTTTCTAGTAACTAGTCCTTAATTTTTTTTTTTCATTTTCTGATCCATAAGGCGGAAGTAGATGCGCACGTCTGCCTAGTGTCTCTTAATGGATTGTCTCTGCCTGAGGTATTGCGTACGCCCTGTGCATCTCTCCCTCTGTCTGGCTGGGGGCGGTCCTGTTCCCCTGTAGGACAGGAGTGGTGCAGGTCTGATATTGTTGTTGTGCATGGGGATCTTCTCTGGTCCCGGTTGGTGTGGTGGTGATCTCTGTAGTAGTCCTGGTATGTACCCCGCTGATCTCTGGTGTTCGGGGGGGGGGGGTCCTCCTGGAGTCTGGGTATGGACCCGGTTAAAAGCGACGTCCTTCAGGGCTTTAGCAAAGATTGATATTCGTTTCCTGTGGATATGGATGCGGTCGTGAAGACATTCCACATCGAGGGTGGGGTGTTGGGCCAGGTGCACGTTGTGTTTTAATTCACAGTCTCTTGCTATGCTGGCATTTATCTCACGAATTGTTTTGTTGTTAAAGTCTGTTCTCGGCAATATTGTGGAAACAATGATTCTAGTGTTTGGGAATAGAGTCATAGAGTCATAGAGTTTTACAGCACAGAAAGAGGCCCTTCGGCCCATCGTGTCCGTGCCGCCCATCCACCCCTGTCCTGTCTAATCCCATTTTCCAGCATTTGGTCCATAGCCTTGTATGCAATGGCATTTCAAGTGCTCATCCAAATGCTTCTTGAATGTTGTGAGGGTTCCTGCCTCTACCACCCTTTCAGGCAGTGAGTTCCAGATTCCAACCACCCTCTGGGTGAAAAAGTTCCTCCTCAAATCCCCTCTAAATCTCCTGCCCCTTACCCTGAATCTATGCCCCCTTGTTATTGACCCCCCTACTAAGGGGAAAAGTTCCTCTTTATCTACCCTATCTATGCCCCTCATCATTTTGTACACCTCAATCAGGTCCCCCCTCAGCCTTCTTTGCTCCAAGGAAAACAACCCCAGCCTGTTTAGTCTTTCTTCATAGCTGAGGCGCTCCATCCCAGGTAACATCCTGGTGAATCTTCTCTGCACCCTCTCCAAAGCAATCACATCCTTCCTATAGTGAGGCGACCAGAACTGCACACAGTACTCCAGCTGTGGCCTCACCAGCGTTTTGTACAGCTCCATCATAACCTCCCTGCTCTTATATTCTATGCCTCGGCTAATGAAGGCAAGTATCCCATATGCCTTTTTAACCACCTTATCTACCTGTTCCGCTGCCTTCAGAGATCTATGTACATGTACACCAAGGTCCCTCTGACCCTCTGTACTTCCTAGGGTCCTACCACTCATTGTGTATTCCCTTGCCTTATTTGTCCATCCAAAATGCATCACCTCGCACTTTTCAGGGTTAAATTCCATTTGCCACTTTTCCGCCCATCTGACCAACCTGTTTATATCGTCCTGTAGCCTGAGGCTTTCCTCCTCGCAATTTACCACCCCACCAATTTTCGTGTCATCTGCGAACTTACTGATCATACCTTTCACATTCTCATCCAAATCATTTATGTAGATCACAAACAGCAAGGGACCCAGCTCCGATCCCTGAGGTCCCCCACTGGACACAGGCTTCCAATCACAAAAGCATCCTTCGACCATCACCCTCTGCCTCCTGCCACTCAGCCAGTTTAGGATCCAACGCGCCAAGGCACCCTGGATCCCATGGGCTCTTACCTTCTTGACCAGTCTCCTATGCGGGACTTTGTCAAAAGCTTTACTGAAGTCCATGTAAACCACATCCACAGCATTTCCCTCATCCACCCCCCTAGTCACCCCCTCGAAAAATTCAATCAGATTTGTCAGACATGATTTACCCTTGACAAAGCCATGCTGACTATCCCCGATTAATCCTTGCCTCTCCAAGTGGAGACTAATTTTGTCCCTCGGAATTTTTTCCAATAATTTCCCTACCACAGATGTTAGGCTCACTGGCCTGTAATTTCCTGGTTTATCCCTGCTACCCTTCTTGAATAATGGTACTACGTTAGCTGTTCTCCAGTCCTCTGGTACATCCCCTGTGGCCAGAGAGGTTCTGAAAATTTGTGTCAGAGCCCCTGCAATCTCCTCCTTTGCCTCCCACAGCAGCCTGGGATACATCTCGTCCGGGCCTGGGGATTTATCCACTTTTTGGCCTGCTAAAACCGCTAGCACCTCCTCCCTCTCGATGCTAATATGTTCAAGTATGTCACAGTCCCCTTGCCCGATTTCTATGTCTGCATCGTCTCTCTCCATAGTGAACACAGATGCAAAAAATTCATTTAAAACCCCGCCTACATCATCTGGCTCTACACACAGATTGCCACTTTGGTCCCTAATGGGCCCTACCCTTTCCCTGGTTATCCTCTTGCCCTTAATATACTTATAAAACATCTTAGGATTTTCCTTTATTTTGCTCGCCAGTGTTATTTCATGGCCCCTCCTCGCCCTCCTAATTTCTTTTTTAAGTATGCCCCTGCACTTTTTATACTCCTCTAGGGCTTCTTCCGTCTTTAGTCTTTTGTAACTGCCAAAAGCCCCCCTTTTATTTCTAATGCATTTTTGTATATCCCTTGTCATCCAAGGTTCCCTTTGCTTGTTGGTCCCACCCTTGACCTTTACAGGAACATGTTGGCGTTGTACTCTCTCTATTTCCCTTCTGAAAGTCTCCCACTGTCTTGATGTGGATTTTCCTATAAGTAGCTGCTCCCAGTCCACTTTGGCCAGATCCTGCCTTATCATATTAAAATCGGCCTTCCCCCAATTTAGAACCCTTATTTCCGGGCCGTCTTTGTCTTTTTCCATGACCACCTTAAATCTCACCGAATTATGGTCACTATCGCCAAAATGCTCTCCTACTGACACTTCCACCACTTGCCCGGCTACATTCCCCAGAATTAGGTCCAGTATCGCCCCCTCTCTTGTAGGACTTTCTACATGTTGGCTCAAAAAGCTCTCCTGGATGCACTTTAAGAATTCTGCACCCTCTAAGCCTTTCACACTCTGACTATCCCAATTTATATTGGGGAAGTTGAAATCCCCCACCATTATTACCCTATTATTTTCGCACTTTTCTGAGATTTGCCTACATATCTGTTCCTCTATCTCCCCCTGACTGTTTGGGGGCCTATAGTACACTCCCAGCAAAGTGCTTGCCCCTTTTTGTTTTTAAGTTCTACCCATATGGCCTCATTAGAGGAACCCGCTAATATATCATCCCTCCTTACAGCAGTAATTGACTCCTTAATTAATATTGTAACACCCCCTCCCCTTTTACACCCCCCTCTGTCTCGCCTGAAGATTCTATACCCCGGAATATTGAGCTGCCAGTCCTGACCCTCCCTCAACCATGTCTCCGTGATAGCAACAATATCGTACTCCCATGTGTTCAACAACAACTTCAGTTCGTCCACCTTATTTGCAAGACTCCTTGCATTAAAATAGATGCCTTCCAGCCCTGCCATATTCCCTTTTGCCTTCGCATATTTGCTCTGCCTTGTTTTTTTCTCTGTATTTGGCTGTAAATCACCCCCTGCTATAGCTCCACTCTGTACCCCATCCCCCTGCCAAGTTAGTTTAAACCCCCCCCAGCAGTGCTAGCAAACCTCCCCGCAAGGATATTGGTTCCCCTCTGGTTCAGGTGTAAACCGTCCGACTTGTACAAGTCCCACCTTTCCCAGAAGCAGACCCAGTGATCCAGGAAACTAAAGCCCTCCCTCCTGCACCATCCCTTTAGCCACGCATTCATCTGTTCTATCTTCCCATTCCTATACTCACTAGCACGTGGCACCGGGAGTAATCCAGAGATTACAACCTTTGAGGTCCTGCTCCTTAATCCTTCACCTAGCTCCCTAAATTCTTGCTGCAGGACCTCATCCCTCTTTTTACCTATGTCGTTGGTACCAATGTGGACCACGACCTCTGGCTGTTCACCCTCCCCCTCCAGAATGCCCTGCAGCCGCTCAGTGATATCCTTGACCCTGGCACCAGGGAGGCAACAAAGCATCCTGGATTCACGTCTATGGCCACAGAAACGCCTATCTGTTCCCCTTACTATAGAATCCCCTACCACTATTGCTCTCCCACTCTTTTTCCCCCCTTCCTGGGCAGCAGGAGCACCCCCAGTGCCAGGAAGTTGGCTGCTGCTGCCTTCCCCTGGTGAGTCATCCCCCTCAACAGTATCCAAAGTGGCATACCTGTTTGAGAGGGGAATGGTCACAGGGGTCTCCTGCACTACCTGCCTGCTTCTATTGCTCCTCCTGGTGGTCACCCATTTCCTATCTTCCTGTGCAGTCCTTCCCTGCGGTGTGACCAACTCACTAAACGTGTTATCCACGAACCTCTCAGCATCGTGAATGCTCAACAACCCATCCACCCGCAGCTCCAGCGCCTCAATGCGGTTTGCTAGTAGCTGCAGATGGATGCATCTCTGGCACACGTGGTCATCAGGGGCACCGGCAGTGTCCCTGAATTCCCACATAGAGCAAGAGGAGCATATCACGGGGCTGGGCTCACCTAGCATGACCTTCCCTTTACTTAATTTAAATTAATGTATTGCTTGCCTTCTCAATCACTGCTCTGAGCGATGTTGCTACCCCTTTCTGCTGGGCCTTTAGGTCATTTGTGCCAGTGTGTATTATTATGTGTTGGGGGGAGCCTAATCGGATTTTGGTCAGCCATTCCAGGGCTCTGTCTGTTGTTGGGCACCGGATCTTTTTTACTATATGTCTAGGGAAGAGCTTTTTCTCCCATAGAAATTTCCCATTTGAGTCTATGAGTATTACGATGTCAGCCTTGTTGGTGTTTACTGTCTGGTGGCTTTCGCCTGGACTCATAGGTTGTGTGTTGGACTGGGGTGGTCATGTCTGGTGTGTGCGCTCCTCTTGTGAGTGGCTCGCTTGTGGTTCCACAGTGGTGGGGGAAGACTGAGCTTCAGTATGCTGGTCGGTCTGTGTGGCACCCCCTGTATTGTGTGTCTGCTGCTGTTGTTCAGTGTGGGAGTGCAGCTGTTCAGTCGGGCTCTGTATTGTCTTATCTCTAGCCTCTGGCTGCTGGTCTAATGGTGCTATCTCTCCCCTATGGCTCTCTTTGTTTTTCTGCAGCTCTTTCACCTGATTCCCAAGTAGATTCAGCTCTCTCCTGTATCTCTCCCTCTCTTGCTTTTGTTCATGTTTCAGTTTAAGGACCTCCTCTCTAAGTTTAACCAGCTCTGTCTCCAACTGGTTAAATTTATCCTTTAGTTGTATCTGGCTGTGTGATCCCAGGGTGTGTGTCCGGTCGGCGCTGGAGGGCTCACTCACTTCCTGGCTAGGCTGCTCTTCTCTTGGTGAGCTGGAAGTGGTAGGGGGGGTATGTGTGGCTTCCTCCCTGGTAATTACGCTGGGGTTGGTCAACTGTACCATGTAGCTGTGGGGCCCCGGGGTGAGTGTCTGGTTAGAACTGTGTGGCTCGTTCACCTCCTGACCAGGCTGATTTACTCCTGGTGAGTTGTCAATGGTGGGGGGAGTGCGAGTCGCTTTTTCCCTGTTAGCCACTCTGGGGCTGTTCCTTCCCCTCTCAGTTATTTCTTTCAGTGTCTTGAAGGCCGTTTCAAAGTCGTCAAGGTTGCCTTGCACCAATATTGTTCCGTTATTGTACATGTTGACAGTCGTGGTTGCACTGTCCGGGTCCCCTGGTTTCTTAATTTTCAGTTTGGACCCATTAGCAGTTCTTTCCTGCTTAACCCTGGTATAGTGTGATTTTATTGCTGTGATCCAAGCCGCTGACTGATCTGAGTAAAAAATGAGATTACACTTTTTCCCAGTGCTGTACCAGTCAGCAAAAAGAGTTTCTGGTTTTGCTCTCAGCTGGTCTTGCTTGAGCGATTTTTTAGCATTTTTTTTGGTGTTGGGGGGAATCTGGAAGAGTTTGCTCTCAGTGTGCCTCGGGAGCTGCTGTGGCTCCTCTGATTCGCTCATTTTTAGTATTGTAGAGGTAGAAATTATTGTTGACCTTAGAATAAGCTTTTCTGGGGCCCCGGGTTTGGTGTTTCCCTCTCCCGGCTCGCGAACTTTCCCAGGCCCCGGACTCGCTCGCTCTCCAGGCCCTCCCCAGGCCCCGTACTCACTGTCCTGGTCTGCGTCTGGGATTTGCTGTTTCCCGGTGTCTCCCGGCTGCTCCCCTCCCCCTCAGAGATCTCTGAGCTTCTGTCTTGGCCCGGCTCCTTGGGCCTTTCACTGGCTTCAGGCTCCCTCCCCAGGACCCGTACTCACTGTCTGCGTCTGGGAGCCGCTGCCTCACGGTGCCTTCGGGCTGCTCCCCTCTCCCTCAGAGGTCTCCAGGCCTCTGTCTCGGCCCGGCTCCTCTGGCCTTTCCCTAGTTTACGGTCCTGTGTTCCGGCCGCCGTTCAGGACTCGCGCTCCGACCTCCGCTCTGGCCCCGTGTGGCCTCCGTTGAGGAGTCGCGCTCCGGCTGTTGTTCCGGCCCCGTGCGGCCTCCGTTGAGGAGTCGCGCTCCGGCTGTTGTTCCGGCCCCGTGCGGCCTCCGTTGAGGAGTCGCGCTCCAGCTGTTGTTCTGGCCCCGTGCGGCCTCCGTTCAGACCTTGCACTCGGCTGCTGTTCTGGTCCCGTGCGGCCGCTGTTCAGATTCTTCCTTGGTGTGTATATTCCTCTCCTTCTTCTGTCTTTTTGCTTTGGATTTTCTTTCTGTTTTCTGCTTTCCTCTGGTTTTTTTTTTTCGGGTCCCGTCTTTGGCGCTCTTTTTTTTTTATTTTGCGGTCTTTTTCTTCTTTTCTTTCTGTGCTTAAACTAAGTTAAACTAACCTTAAACTTAAACAAGACTAAACTAAACTAAACTGAACTAACTTAGCTAGAATTTATACCTCTTAAAACTTGAAATGTAACTTTTTTTCTCCACTTTAAACACTAAAAAACATTAAAATTCAGCAGCTCATCTTTCGTGCGACTTCCCTCCTACCTCCTCTCTCTCCCCCAGTCTCTCTACTCTCTCTCTCTCTCTCCCATCTCTCTCTCTCTCCCCCAGTCTCTCTCTCTCCCCCTCAGTCTCTCTCTCTCTATCTCCCCAGTCTCTCTCTCTCTCTCCCCCCTCAGTCGCTCTCTCTCTCCCCCCAGTTTCTCTCTCTCTCTCCCAGTCTCTCTCTCTCCCCCCCAGTCTCTCTCTCTCCCCCGCAGTCTCTCTCTCCCCCCCAGTCTCTCTCTCTCCCCCCAGTCTCTCTCTTTCTCCTCCAGTCTCTCTCTCCCCCAGTCTCTCTCTCCCCCGTCTCTCTCTCTCTCCCCCACTCTCTCCCTCTCCCCCCAGTCTCTCTCTCTCTCTCTCCCCCCCTCTCTCCCTCTCTCTCTCCCCCACTCTCTCCCTCCACTCTCTCCCTCTCCCCCAAGTCTCTCTCTCTCTCTCTCCCCATCTCTCTCTCTCTCCCCTCAGTCTCTCTCTCTCTCCCCCCCACCGCCCACCCCCCGGTCACTCGCTCGCTCTCTCTCTCTCTCTCTCTCTATCTCCCCAGTCCCTCTCTCTCTCCCCAGTCTCGCTCTCCCTTCCCCCATCTCTCTCTCTCTCTCTCTTTCCCCCAATCTCTCTCTCTCAATTCAATTCAATTCAATTCAAATCACTTTATTGGCATGACAAGTTACATCTTATGTTGCCAAAGCATCGGAAAACATTCATGTTTGTTCACAAAAATACAGATCTATCCATACAGTGTATAAACAGATATATCCCTGAGTGTATAAATATACTTTCATATAATTTATATATACTCTTTTCTTATATTTAGTGGTTGTCCCTCTGTTTATGGCAAGCTGTAACATAGTGTGCCGCTAGTGTTACACAATTTCTCTCTTCACCTAGTAGGTATGGGAGTTTTTGGTCGTCGTTCAAATTTCTGAAATCTTGGCATATTTTTGTGAATTTTGGGTAGAAATTCTCCCTTATGCCCTGATATTATCTACAAGCTGTGAGGAAGTGCATCTCTGTCTCCACCACTCCCTGACTGCAGTGAGAGCATATCCTGCCCTCTCTTGGTAGCCGGGTTTGCCTGTGTCTACCTTTTTCGATCGCCAGGCTATGTTCACTAAGTCTGTACATTGTCAAGGTTTTTCTCAGTTTGCTATCCTTTACTATGGTCAGGTAATCAGCTATGTTGTATTGTCTGTTTAGGGCCAAGTAGCAATTGAGTTTGCTTTGGGTTTTTGTTGTTTCTGCCCAATATGACAGATATTTTTCCTTTTGCTTAGCGACGATTGTGTTGGGTCGAATTCTTTGTGTTACGCTGTCGCTGTCCTGGGGCTGGTTATTGTTAGTAGTGTTATTAGTTACTTCACTGAGTCCCAGGACTAGTTGACTGAGGGTATTCTTCTTTATGGTCCTCTCTTGGCATTTCAGGGCTTCGTAATGGTAGCATTGGGGGTTGCTCATTTCTAGGTGTTTCCAACATTTGGTGGCTCTTTTTTGGATAGTGATTATTAGTGGATATTGGCCTAGTTCTGCCCTGCATACATTGTTTACGGTTTTCCTTTGAGTCCGGAGGATACTTTTACAGAATTCTGCATGTAGGATCTCAATTGGGTGTTTGTCCCATTTTGCAAATTCTTGTTGTGTTAGCGGTCCCCACACCTCACTGCCATAGAGTGCAATTGGTTCAATGACTGATTTGAAAATTTTGAGCCAAATGCTAATTGGGATTTCTATTTGGATTGATTTTTTAATGGCATAGAAAGCCCTTCTTGCTTTCTCTCTCCCCCAGTCTCTCTCTCTCTCCCCCTCAGTCTCTCTCTCTCTCTCTCCCCTGTCTCTCTCCTCTCTCTCCCCCCAGTCTCTCTATTCTCTCTCTCTCCCCTGTCTCTTTCTCTCCCCCAGTCTCTCTCTCTCCCCCTCAGTCACTCGCTCTCTTCCCCCTCAGTCTCTCTCTCTCTATAGAGTCATAGAGTCATAGAGTTATACAGCACGGATAGAGGCCCTTCGGCCCATCGTGTCCGCGCCGGCCATCAAGCCCTGTCCAATCTAATCCCATATTCCAGCATTTGGTCCGTAGCCTTGTATGCTATGGCATTTCAAGTGCACATCCAAATGCTTCTTGAATGTTGTGAGGGTTCCAGCCTCCACAACCCTTTCAGGCAGTGAGTTCCAGACTCCAACCACCCTCTGGGTGAAAAAGTTCTTTCTCAAATCCCCTCTAAACCTCCCGCCCTTTACCTTGAATCTATGCCCCCTAGTTATTGACCCTTCTACTAAGGGAAAAAGCTCCTTAGTATCCATCCTATCTATGCCCCTCATAATTTTGTACACTTCAATCATGTCCCCCCTCAGCCTCCTCTGCTCCAAGGAAAACAAACCCAATCTGCCCAGTCTCTCTTCATAGCTGAAGCGCTCCAGCCCTGGTAACATCCTGGTGAATCTCCTCTGCACCATCTCCAAAGCTATCACATCCTTCCTGTAGTGTGGCGACCAGAACTGCACACAGTATTCCAGCTGTGGCCTTACCAGTGTTTTATACAGCTCCATCATAACCTCCTTGCTCTTATATTCTATGCCTCGGCTAATGAAGGCAAGTATCCCATATGCCGTTTTTACCACCTTATCCACCTGTTCCGCCGCCTTCAGGGATCTGTGTACTTGCACACCCAGATCCCTCTGACCCTCCGTCTTGCCTAGGGTCTTACCATTCATTGTGTATTCCCTTGCCTTGTTTGTCCCCCCAAAGTGCATCACCTCGCACTTTTCCGGGTTAAATTCCATTTGCCACTGTTCCGCCCATCTGACCAACCCATCTATTTCGTCCTGCAGACTGAGACTACCCTCCTCGCTATTTACCACCCTACCAATTTTTGTATCATCCGCGAACTTACTGATCGTACCTTTTACATTCATATCCAAGTCATTAATGTAGACCACAAACAGCAAGGGACCCAGCACCGATCCCTGTGGTACACCACTGGCCACAGGCTTCCAGTCACAAAAACAACCTTCGACCATCACCCTCTGCCTTCTGCCACTAAGCCAGTTTTGTATCCAATGTGCCAAGGCACCCTGGATTCCATGGGCTCTTATCTTCTTGACCAGTCTCCTGTGCGGGACTTTATCGAAGGCCTTACTGAAATCCATGTATACCACATCCACTGCGTTACCCTCATCCACACACCTAGTCACCCCCTCAAAAAATTCAATCAAATTAGTCAGACATGATCTTCCCTTGACAAAGCCATGTTGACTATCCCTGATTAATCCTTGCCTCTCCAAGTGGAGACTAATTTTGTCCCTCAGAATTTTTTCCAATAATTTTCCTACCACTGATGTTAGGCTCACTGGCCTGTAGTTCCCCAGTCTCTCTCTCACCCAGTCTCTCCCTCTCTCTCTCTCTCCCCGTCTCTCTCTCTCTCTCTCTCTCCCCCCTCAGTCGCTCATTCTCTCCCCCTCAGTCTCTCTCTCTATCTCCCCATTCTCTCTCTCCCTCCCCAGTCTCACTCCTCTCTCTCCCCCCAGTCTCTCTACTCTCTCTCTCTCTCTCTGTCTCTCTCTCTCTCCCCCCCTCAGTCGCTCTCTCTCTCCCCCTCAGTCTCTCTCTCTCCCCAGTCTCTCTCTCTCTCTCCCCGTCTCTCTCTCTCTCTCTCTCTCCCCCCTCAGTCGCTCACTCTCTCCCCCTCAGTCTCTCTCTCTATCTCCCCATTCACTCTCTCTCTCCCCAGTCTCTCTCCTCTCTCTCCCCCAGTCTCTCTGCTCTCTCTCTCTCTCTCCGTTTCTCTCTCTCTCCCCCAGTCACTCCCTCTCCCCCTCAGTCGCTCTCTCTCTCCCCCTCAGTCTCTCTCTCTCCCCAGTCTCTCTCTCTCTCTCCCCCCTGGTCTCTCTCTCTCTCTCCCCCAGTCTCTCTCTCCCCAGTCTCTCTCCTCTCTCTCCCCCCAGTCTCTCTACTCTCTCTCTCTCCCCTGTCTCTCTCTCTCTACCCCAGTCCCTTTCTCTCCCCCTCAGTCCCTCTCTCTCTCCCCCCTCAGTCTCTCTCTCTATCTCCCCAGTCTCTCTCTCTATCTCCCCAGTCTCTCTCTCTCTCTGTCTCCCCATCTCTCTCTCTCTCCCTCTCTCCCCCAGTCTCTCTACTCTCTCTCTCTCCCCTGTCTCTCTCTCTCTACCCCAGTCCCTTTCTCTCCCCCTCAGTCCCTCTCTCTCTCCCCCCTCAGTCTCTCTCTCTATCTCCCCAGTCTCTCTCTCTATCTCCCCAGTCTCTCTCTCTCTCTGTCTCCCCATCTCTCTCTCTCTCCCTCTCTCCCCCGTCACTCTACTCTTTCTCTCTCCCCATCTCTCTCTCTCCCCCCAGTCTCTCTCTCTCCTTCCCACTCTGTCTCTGTCTCTCTCTCTCCTTCCCTCTCTCTCTCTCTGTCTCTCTCTCTCCTTCGCTCTCTCTGTCTCTCTCTCCTTCCCTCTCTCTCTCTCTCTCCTTCCCTCTCTCTCTCTCTCTCCTTCCCTCTCCAAACGGGGCGATACCAAATTTCTAGCCCTCTCCCTCTCTCTCCCCCCAGTCTCTCTCTCTCTCCCCGTCTCTTTATCTCTCTCTCTGTCTCCCCCAGTTTCTCTCTCTCCCCGTCTCTCTCTCTCTCCCCCCTCAGTCTCTCTCTCTCTATATCTCCCAGTCTCTCTCTCTACCCAGTCCCTCTCTCTCCTCCAGACTCTCCCTCCTCCAGTGTCTCTCTCCCAGTCTCTCTCCCACCTCCAGTCTCTCCCTCCTCCAGTCTCTCTCTCTCTCCCCCAATCTCTCTCTCGCTCTCTCTCTCTCTATCTCCCCAGTCTCTCTCTCTTCCCAGTCTCTCTCTCCCTTCCCCCATCGCGCTCTCTCTCTCCCCCAGTCTCTCTCTCTCTCTCCCCGTCTCTCTCCCCCAGTTTCTCTCTCTGTCCCCCTCAGTCTCTCTCCCTGCCTCTCTATCTCCCCATTCTCTCTCTCTCTCCCCAGTCTCTCTCCTCTCTCTCTCTCTCTCTCCCCCATCTCTCTCTCTCTCCCCCAGTCTCTCTGTCTCCCACTCAGAGTTGGGGTCACTCGGGCCGGGCCTCACAACCGCTCGGCCTGAGACACAGAGCGGGGGAGCGGCAGCGGCCGGCCGTAAACCGCGCGGCCCTGTAAACTGCTGTTTTTCCCCCCTCCCCCTCCCCCCTTCCCTCCCCCGCTTCCCTCCCTTCACTCCCCCCTTCCCTCCCTTCCCTCCCCCCTTCCCTCCCCCCTTCTCTCCCTCCCTTCACCCCTTCCCCCCGTCGCTCTCTCTTCCCCCCAGTCGCTCTCTCTTCCCCCCAGTCTCTCGCTCTCTCTCTTCCCCCCAGTCTCTCGCTCTCTCTCTTCCCCCCAGTCTCTCGCTCTCTCTCTTCCCCCCAGTCTCTCGCTCTCTCTCTTCCCACCAGTCTCTCGCTCTCTCTCTTCCCCCCAGTCTCTCACTCTTCCCCGTCTCTCGCTCTCTCTCTTCCCCCCAGTCTCTCGCTCTCTCTCTTCCCCCCAGTCGCTCGCTCTCTCTCTTCCCCCCAGTCGCTCGCTCTCTCTCTTCCCCCCAGTCGCTCGCTCTCTCTCTTCTCCCCAGTCGCTCGCTCTCTCTCTTCCCCCCAGTCGCTCACTCTCTCTCTTCCCCCCAGTCGCTCGCTCTCTCTCTTCCAACAACAACATGCCCTCAAAAAAGCCTCGGCACCGCCGGGCACCCCCAGCTAGTATATATATATAATTGCTCTTCTGTCTGTCTGTCTGACTGTCTGTCCATCCTCTATACACTCAAAAGATATAGAGCGTACCTAACGTGTGTTACATCAAAAGAAAGCTTACCATTCCGGAATGGTCATAAGCGTATTTACTTTTCGGTGAGACAAAAATTGTGCCGACGGTATCCAAAAAACGTTCAAAATTCCGCTCATTATCCCCTCATTAGCATTGAGTGACGTGACGTTTGACCAATCGTACAGTCGAGCGACCCGACGGTCGACCAATCGCTGCGTCACGGGGCCGGGTTCATTGCGTGTGCGGGCGAGCCATCCTACAGTTGAGTGACGTGATGATTGACCAATCCTACACTTCAGTGACCTGATGGTTGACCAATTGGTGCATGTGTGGGCGGGCCTAATCATTCTCAACTGAGGTGAGTGTCTGCCATCCTGATTCCTAACGATTTTTTCATCCACTTTCTGTGTGTTTATTTTTCCCACTTTCTGTGTGTACCCCGTTAGGTTCTTTTGTGCAGTTGTCTTCTTAGCTATGGGGTGCTTAAAAACCTGAACTTTGATATTTAGGAATCTCTCTTTATTGTAGTGGATGCGCGGAGCCATGGCCTAGCAGCGCGGGAAGCCTGGGCCTCGAGTTCAGCGGATTCCCAGCGTGCCCGGAACCTGTCGAACCTGCTGAAGGCCCTCAGCGTCTCACTCTACCCCACCCCCCAGTCTCTCTCTCTCTCTTC